>NC_139346.1:160748493-161245993 GCF_055883805.1 Amblyomma maculatum | reverse complement strand
CAGCTTGACAACTAGAATTGTTATCTCACAATTCCCTGACAATTTGTTGTACCTTAGCATTCAAACAATACTTAAAAGATAAGTAGAGGCGCGATAGTTGTGCTAGATACATATATATATTTTCTAAAACTTGCACTAATAAGCTCCAGTAATATGTCATACGAAATATTTTCTTTCTATCTACCCGCTTTTACTTTTTGAGCCAAAGCAGAGCCTTTTTTAAATTTTGGGCACAGAATTGCAGTCGCTGTGCAGGATTGTTAAAACGCATTTTGGTATTGATTTCTGCATTTTTTCTCCATTATTCTACACATATGGATAATTGCCTCATTAGTAAATACAGTCGACCCCAGATATATCGAACCCGGATAATTCGAATTCTGGTTATACCGAACTCACGGAATATCTTCTTGAAACTTTCATGTAAAAGTATAGGAAAGCTACTTCGTTATCGAACTCCATTTCACCGGCCGTTCGATATATCGAACTCCGCACCACACATTGGACGGTGTGCCTTCCCCAAAGATGATCGCATCAGCCTCGGCCGTTTGCTGCGTGACGTTTTCAAGCCACGCGCGGAAGGAATAAGAGGGCACAGTTCGGCGACGGCTGGTCTTGGGCAGCGCCGCGACCTAAAGGCGCGCACATCTGCGGTGATCGTTTGCCGCCATGTTAGCCATGCGCCAGCAATTGACGTTTGCAGCCATGTGCGTGAAGGAACGAGAAGGAACCAATGAAGCCGTGCTGTTCGCGAGAGGGGAAAAACGCGATAGAGCGAAGCACAAGGGTGTGCCCACTCTTCTGCTGACTTTTATCTCCCCCTTCCTCTCTCTTTCCAGGTCTTCATTCGCACCAGCACGCACTACGCATGCGCGGCAAGCCAGCTAAGCTGGCTTAGCCAGTGGCAGACGCTTCTCCAGTGTGATGTGAACGCTCTGCTCGAGGCGGTGCGGCGGCTGACGTGCGATGAGCGCCTCGTGTCATCCTGCTGAACGCGTGTAAGCTACAGCGGCTGCGGATTTTAAGAAGCGGCAGATTTTTTTTTTTGCGAGAATCGTTCATCTTTGCCGTCTTGCTGAACTTGCAATAGCGGCTATGGCGGCTATGCAATTTAAGAAGCATTTTTTTTTCTTTTGCCAGAGTTGTCCGTACTTGTGCTGAAGGTGCGGCGCAACGTAAGCCATGGCGGCTGCGGATGTTAAGAAGCGGCAGATTTTTTTTTTGCGAGAATCGTTCATCTTTGCCGTCTTGCTGAACTTGTGACATAGCGGCTATGGCAGCTATGGAATTTAAGAAGTAATTTTTTTTCTTTTGCCAGAGTTGTCCTTACTTGCGCTGAACGTGCGGCGCAATGTAAGCTATTGCAGCTGCGGATGTTAAGAAGCGGCAGATTTTTTTTTGCGAGAATCGTCCATCTTTGCTGTCTTGCTGAACTTGCAACATAGCGGCTGTGGCGGATATGAAATTTAAGAAGCAATTTTTTTTCTTTTGCCAGAGTTGTCCTTACTTGTGGTGAACGTGCGGCGCAACTTAAGCTATTTCGGCTGCGGATGTTAACAAGCGGCAGATTTCTTTTTTTTGCGAGAATCGTTCATCTTTGCCGTCTTGCTGAACTTGCAACATAGCGGCTATGGTGGCTATGGAATTTAAGAAGCATTTTTTTCTTTTGCCAGAGCTTTCCTTATTTGTGCTGAACGTGCGGCGCAACGTAAGCTATGGCGGCTGCGGATGTTAAGAAGCGGCAGATATATTTTTTTTGCGAGAATCGTTCATCTTTGCCGTCTTGCTGAACTTGCAACATAGCGGCTATGGAATTTAAGAAGCAATTTTGTTTCTTTTGCCAGAGTTGTCCTTATTTGTGCTGAACGTGCGGCGCAACGTAAGTTATGGCGGCTGCGGATGTTAAGAAGCGGCAGAGCTTTTTTTTTGCGAGAATCGTTCATCTTTGCCGTCTTGTTGAACTTGCATGGCGGCTATGGAATTTAAGAAGCATTTTTTTTTCTTTTGCCAGAGTTGTCCTGACTTGAGCAACATAGCGGCTATGGCGGCTATGGAATTTAAGAAGCAATTTTTTTTCTTTTGCCAGAGTTGTCCTTACCTGTGCTGAACGTGCGGCGCAACGTAAGCTATGACGGCTGCGGATGTTAAGAAGCGGCAGATTTTTTTTTGCGAGAATCGTTCATCTTTGCCATCTTGCGGAACTTGCAACATAGCGGCTATGGCAGCTATGGAATTTAAGAAGTAATTTTTTTTCTCTTGCCAGAGTTGTCCTTACTTGTGCTGAACGTGCGGCGCAACGTAAGCTATGGCGGCTACGGATGTTAAGACGCGTCAGGTTTTTTTGGCGAGAATCGTTCATCTCTGCCGTCGTGCTGAACTTGCAACAGCGTATGCTATGGTGGCTATGGACTTTAAAGGGGTGATGGCCTAAAACGGGGTAAAGCAATCGGTCGAGAGATAGGTACTCCCTCACAGGTCAATTCACCGCAAGAATTTTTAGCTAGCTTCATTAACACCAGATATAACGGCGATTAAAAATGGCGCTCCTCCCGCTCCCCTCAACTCAACACTCCGATACACCAGAAAAAAACGAAGAAAACAGCTCGGGAACTCCGCCCCCCTAGCCCCGCCCACGAAGCGTCATCGGGTGACGCTCGGTTCTCAGACTTCCGGTTGTCGCGCCTGTTTTCCCCCGAGCGTCGCCCATGCATTCACGGTCTGCCTTTCCCGTCCCGTCTGCGTTTGCATAGCTTTCAACCTTGTCTGCTGTCTTCCTCGGCCACCGGTGTCTTCAGTTTCTTGACCTCTCGGAAGTGAGTGCGACAGCAGCCCGAACGACCCGGTTCGTTCGTGATCGCATACCTGCAATCGGGAGTCCACACATACCGGCGGCCGCCGCGGAGGGAGCACTTTCCTTCATAACCCTGTCCCACGGCTTTCTAAAAGACCGCTTTCTTCTCTCGCGCTGCCTGGGTCAGTCTCTTTGGTACCGTCTTCTGCGGTTTAACCAACGGCAGCCGGTGACCCCTCGCGGAGTTGACGCGATAGCATCGACTCTTCATGGATGCTGGTAGACGATCGAGCGTGCGAGTTGCCCGCGTGCAAACATATGTCGTCGTCGCTTTTAGTCCGGAGCTGCTTTCATTATGGTCGGCGAGAGGCATCTCTAGTGCATAACGAATGGAATGTATACGCGTATCACCGACGAGAGCACGGACTGATGATCGCTACAGAGTTTGGATATCGGATGACAGGTGAGCACGAATTATTCGTCCGCGAATCTTAAAATTGACATTAACAAAAAGGATAGTGTAGTGTTTTTTTGACGTCCTTTCGCACATCGTTTAGGAAGCGCCAATGCGCAACGTGCACGCGTGTTTATTTCATGTGTACGCATCGTCCAGCCAGAATCGACGGTGCAAAACATCAGCAAAGCAGCTCGGCACATTCAGTTCGGCAGCGCAGGTTGTCACTGATTTTCGCACCGACACGCAAGAATCGCGCACATGAGCATGCGAGCGGCTACGCTAGAGACGCAGCGAAGCGGGTGATTCCAAAACGCCGTCCGCCGTGGCTTCGACGCAAATAAGGCCTAGCGACGACCAGGGAGCAGCGCACAATCGGAGTGCCGTCGGTCGCAGCGCCCCCGGACGGCATCTCTGCGGTAACCTGGCGACATCCGGTGCTGCACATAAGCGGTGCGAATTTGTGTACTTTCGCGATGAAGCTGAGGACAGACCTTTTTTGACGCACGTTTCATTTACACGAAGGTGTCGGTACTGTGTTGAATCGGACATGCGTGCTCTTTTCGCACTGCTGCACCGACGCGCACTTTCAGTCGGACGCACATAGTTTAGGAAGTGCCAATGCGTAACGCGCACGCGTGTTTTATCTCATGTGTACGCATCGGCCGATCCAGAAGCAACGGCGCAAAACATGAGCAAAGCAGCTCGCCACATGCAGTTCGGCAGCGCAGGTTGTCACTGTTTTCCGAAGCTACACGCAAGAATCGTGTACAGGAGCACGCGAGCAACTACACTAGAGACGCAGCGAAGTGGACGATTCTAAAATGCCGTTCGCTGTGGCTGCGATGCAAAAAGAAAAAGGCCCAGCGACGAGCAGGGAGCAGCGCACGACCGGAGTGCCGTCGGCCGCAGCGCCCGCGCCTGGTGGCATCGGGTGCTGCACTTAAGCGGTGCGAATTTGTGTACTTTCGCGATGAAGCTGAGGGCACACCTTTTTTTGACGCACGTTCCATTTAATTATTAACACGCCGCACAAATGGTCGATGCGGCAAAGACGGGACGGGACTACAGTACGCTGCTGCGCCGTCGGTCGGTACGTAAAGGTTGATGCTGCCTATTTAATCGGTACGCTGTTAAATCGGACCAGCTAGTGCTCTTTTCGCAGTCCTGCACCGACGCGCACTTTCAGTCGGATGCCACCACCTTTTCGGTTAACATCGCGAACCGAAGCGCCAAGCTCGGGTTCACGCATGCATTGCAGCACTCGAGCAGACGACTTTCGCAGCTACCGGAAGTGTGTCAGTGACGTAGAGGGCGTCGCGGCTGCAGCCAATGGCAGCCTGTCGTGGCCTGTCACTCTGTGACTGGTGAATTAGGTAATCACGGCAGAATAGTCCCAAATCTCGCCGCCACGCGGAAATGGCGCAGCCCGCGAATGTCAAAAAACGCTGTTTTAAAAATTATTAATAAATCGCTGGATATTTTGCGATGAGTTTTACTTTGAACGAATGCTCGGAAGCATTTGTTCTACACATTGAAAACGTTTGTCAGTGACCTTTCTAGCCGTTTCATGCCCCCTTTAAGAAGCAGCAATTTTTTTTCTTTTGCCAGAGTTGTCCTTACTTGTGCTGAACGTGCAGCGCTACGTAAGCTGTGGCGGCTACGGATTTTAAGAAGCGGCAGATTTTTTTTGCGAGAATCGTTAATCTTTGCCGTCGTGCTGAACTTGCAACATAGCATATGCTATGGACGTTAAGAAGCAGCAATTTGTTTTCTGTTGCCAGAGTTGTCCTTGCTGGTTGTGCGGAACGTGCGGCGCAATGTAAGGTATGGCGGCTACGGATGTTAGGAAGCGGCAGATTTTTTTTGCGAGAATCATTATCTTTGCCGTCGTGCTGAACTTGCAACATAGCATATGCTATGGACGTTAAGAAGCAGCAATATTTTTTTCTGTTGCCAGAGTTGTCCTTGCTTGTTGTGCGGAACGTGCGGCGCAATGTAAGCTATGGCGGCTACGGATGTTAAGAAGCGGCAGATTTTTTTTTTGCGAGAATCGTTCATCTTTGCCGTCATGCTGAAGTTGCAACATAGCATATGGTATGGACGTTAAGAAGCAGCAATTTTTTTTCTTTTGCCAGAGTTGTCCTTACTTGTGCTGAACGTGCGGCGCAACGTAAGCTATGGCGGCTACGGATGTTAAGAAGCGGCAGATTTTTTTTGGTGAGAATCGTTCATCTTTGCCTTCTTGCTGAACTTGCAACATAGCGGCTATAGAATTGTAGAAGCAATTTTTTTTCTTTTGCCAGAGTTGTTCTTACTTGTGCTGAACGTGCGGCGCAACATAAGCTATGGCGGCTGCGGATTTTAAGAAGTGGCAGATTTTTTTGCGAGAACGGTTAATCTTTGCCGTCGTGTTGAACTTGCAACATAGCATATGCTATAGACGTTAAGAAGCAGCAATTTTTTTTCTGTTGCCAGAGTTGTCCTTGCTTGTTGTGCGGAACGTGAGGCGCAATGTAAGCTATGGCGGCTACGGATGTTAAGAAGCGGCAGATTTTTTTTTCGAGAATCTTTCATCTTTGACGTCATGCTGAACTTGCAAGATAGCATATGCTATGGCGACTATGGACGTTAGGAACCAGCAATTTTTTTTTCTTTTTCCAGAGTTGTCCTTACTTGTACTGAACGTGCGGCGCAACGTAAGCTATGGCGGCTGCGGATGTAAAGAAGTTGCAGATTTTTTTTGCGAGAATCGTTCACCTTTGCCGTCTTGCTGAACTTGCAACATAGCGGCTATGGCAGCTATGGAATTTAAGAAGTAATTTTTTTTTCTCTTGCCAGAGTTGTCCTTGTGTTGAACGTGCGACGCAACGTAAGCTATGGCGGCTGCGGATCTTAAGAAGCGGCAGATTTTTTTTTGCGAGAATCGTTCATCTTTGCGTGTTGCTGAACTTGCAACATAGCGGCTATGTCGCCTATGGAATTTAAGAAGAAATCTTTTTTTCTTTTGCCAGAGTTGTCCTTACTTGTGCTGAACGTGCGGCGCAACGTAAGCTATGGCGGCTGCGGATGTTAAAAAGCGGCAGATTTTTTTTTTGCGAGAATCGTTCACCTTTGCCGTCTTGCTGAACTTGCAACATAGCGGCTATGGCGGCTATGGGATTTAAGAAGCAATGTTTTTTTTCTTTTGCCAGAGTTGTCCTTACTAGTGCTGAACGTGCGGCGCAACGTAAGCAATGGTGGCTGCGGATGTTAAGAAGCGGCAGATTGTTTTTTTTGAGAGAATCGTTCACCTTTGCCATCTTGCTGAACTTGCAACATAGCGGCTATGGCGGCTATGGAATTTAAGAAGCAATTTTATTTTCTTTTGCCAGAGTTGTCCTTACTTGTGCTGAACGTGCGGCGCAACGTAAGCTATGGTGGCTGCGGATGTTAAGAAGCGGCAGATTATTTTTTTTGCGAGAATCGTTCATCTTTGCCGTCATGCTGAACTGGCAACATAGCGTATGCTATGGCATCTATGGACATTAGGAAGCAGCAATGTTTTTTTCTTTTGCAAGAGTTGTCCTTATTTGTGCTGACGTGCGGCGCAACGTAAGCTATGGTGGCTGCGGATGTTAGAAGCGGCAGATTTTTTTTTTTGCGAGAATCGTTCATCTTTGCCGTCGTGCTGAACTTGCAACAGCGTATGCTATGGTGGCTATGGACTTTAAGAAGCAGCAATTATTTTTCTGTTGCCAGAGTTGTCCTTACTTGTGCTGAACGTGCGGCGCAACGTAAGCTATGGCGGCTACGGATTTTAAGAAGCGGCAGATTTTTTTTGCGAGAATCGTTCATCTTTGCCGTCGTGCTGAAGGGTCAACAGCATATGCTATGGTGGCTATGGACTATAAGAAGCAGCAATTTTTTTTCTTTTGCCAGAGTTGTCCTTACTTGTGCTGAACGTGCGGCGCAATGTAAGGTATGGCGGCTACGGATGTTAAGACGTGGCAGGTTTTTTTGGCGAGAATCGTTCATCTTTGCCGTCGTGCTGAACTTGCAGCAGCGTATGCTATGGTGGCTATGGACTTAAAAGGGGTTACGGCCTAAAACGGGGTAAAGCAAATCGGTCGAGAGATAGGTACTCCCTCACAGGTCAATTCAACGCAATAATTTTTTAGCTAGCTTCATTAACACCAGAAATATCGGCAATTAAAAATGGCGCTCCTCCTCGCTCCCCTCAACTCAACACTCCGATACACCAGAAAAAAAAAAAACGAGAAAAAAACAGCTCGGGAACTCCGCCCCGGTAGCCCCGCCCACGAAGCGTCATCGGGTGACACTCGGTTCTCAGACTTCCGTTTGTCGCGCCTGTTTTCCCCCGAGGGTTGCCCATGCATTCACGGTCTGCCTTTCCCGTCCCGTCTGCGTTTGCATAGCTTTCAACCTTGTCTGCTGTGTTCCTCGGCCGCCGGTGTCTTCAGATTCTTGACCTCTCGGAAGTGTGTGCGACAGCAGCCCGAACGACCGGGTCGTTCGTGATCGCATACCTGCAGGTGGGAGTCCACACATACCGGCGGCCGCCGCGGAGGGAGCACTTTCCTTCATATCCCTGTCCCACGGCTTTCTAAAAGACCGCTTTCTTCTCTCGCACTGCCTGGGTCAGTCTCTCTGGTACCGTCTTCTGTGGTTTGACCAACGGCGGCCGGTGACCCCTCGCGGAGTTGACGCGATAGCATCGACTCTGCATGGATGCTGGTAGACGATCGAGCGTGGGAGTTGCCCGCGTGCAAACATATGTCGTCGTCGCTTTTAGTCCGGAGCTGCTTTCATTATGGTCGGCGAGAGGCATCTCTAGTGCATAACGAATGGAATGTATACGCGTATCACCGACGAGAGCACGGACTGATGATCGCTACAGAGTTTGGATATCGGATGACAGGTGAGCACGAATTATTCGTCCGCGAATCTTAAAATTGACATTAACAAAAAGGATAGTGTAGTGTTTTTTTTTGACGTCCTTTCGCACATCGTTAAGGAAGCGCCAATGCGCAACGTGCACGCGTGCTTATTTCATGTGTACGCATCGTCCGAGCCAGAATCGACGGCGCAAAACATCAGCAAAGCAGCTCGGCACATTCAGTTCGGCAGCGCAGGTTGTCACTGATTTTCGCACCGACACGCAAGAATCGCGCACATGAGCATGCGAGCGGCTACGCTAGAGACGCAGCGAAGCGGGTGATTCCAAAACGCCGTCCGCCGTGGCTTCGACGCAAATAAGGCCTAGCGACGACCAGGGAGCAGCGCACGATCGGAGTGCCGTCGGTCGTCGCGCCCGCGGACGGCATCTCTGCGGTAACCTGGCGACATCCGGTGCTGCACATAAGCGGTGAGAATTTGTGTACTTTCGCGATGAAGCTGAGGACACACCTTTTTTGACGCACGTTTCATTTACACGAAGGTTGATGCTGCCTTTTTAATCGGTACGGTGTTGAATCAGATCTGCGTGCTCTTTTCGCACTGCTGCACCGACACGCACTTTTAGTCGGACGCACATAGTTTAGGAAGTGCCAATGCGTAACGTGCACGCGTGTTTTATCTCATGTGTACGCATCGGCCGATCCAGAAGCAACGGCGCAAAACATGAGCAAAGCAGCTCGCCACATGCAGTTCGGCAGCGCAGGTTGTCACTGTTTTCCGATCACGCAAGAATAGTGCACAGGAGCACGCGAGCAACTACACTAGAGACGCAGCGAAGCGGACGATTCTAAAATGCCATCCGCTGTGGCTGCGATGCAAAAAGAAAAAGGCCTAGCGACGAGCAGGGAGCAGCGCACGACCGGAGTGCCGTCGGCCGCAGCGCCCGCGCCTGGCGGCATCGGGTGCTGCACTTAAGCGGTGCGAATTTGTGGACTTTCGTGATGAAGCTGAGGGTACACCTTTTTTTGACGCAGGTTCCATTAATTTATTAACAAGCCGCACAAATGGTCGATGCGGCAAAGACGAGACGGGACTACAGTACGCTGCTGCGCCGTCGGTCGGTACATAAAGGTTGATGCTGCCTATTTAATCATTTAATCAGTACGGTGTAAATCGGACCAGCTAGTGCTCTTTTCGCACTCCTGCACCGACGCGCACTTTCAGTCGGACGCCACCACCTTTTCGGTTAACATCGCGAACCGAAGCGCCAAGCTCGGGTTCACGCATGCATTGCAGCACTCGAGCAGACAACTTTCGCAACTACCAGAAGTTTGTCAGTGACGTAGAGGGCGTCGCGGCTGCAACCAATGGCAGCCTGTCGTGGCCTGTCACTCTGCGACTGGTGACGTAGGTAACCACGGCAGAATAGTCCCAAATCTCGCCGCCACGCGGAAAATGGCGCCGCCCGTGAATTTAAAAAAATGCTGTTTTTAAAAATTAATAATAAATCGCTGGATTTTTTCCGATGAGTTTTACTTTGAACGAATGCTCGGAAGCATTTGTTCTACACATTAAAAACGTTTGTCAGTGACCTTTCTAGCCGTTTCATGCCCCCTTTAAGAAGCAGCAATTTTTTCTTTTGCCAGAGTTGTCCTTACTTGTTGTGCTGAACGTGCGGCGCAATGTAAGCTGTGGCGGCTACGGATTTTAAGAAGCGGCAGATTTTTTTGCGAGAATCGTTAATCTTTGCCGTCGTGCTGAACTTGCAACATAGCATATGCTATGGACGTTAAGAAGCAGCAATTTTTTTTCTGTTGCCAGAGTATTCCTTGCTGGTTATGAGGAACGTGCGGCGCAATGTAAGCTATGGCGGCTACGGTTGCTAAGAAGCGGCAATTTTTTTTGCGAGAATCGTTAATCTTTGCCGTCGTGCTGAACTTGCAACATAGCATATGCTATGGACGTTAAGAAGCAGCAATTTTTTTTCTGTTGCCAGAGTATTCCTTGCTGGTTATGAGGAACGTGCGGCGCAATGTAAGCTATGGCGGCTACGGTTGCTAAGAAGCGGCAATTTTTTTTGCGAGAATCGTTCATCTTTGCCGTCGTGCTGAACTTGCAACATAGCATATGCTATGGCGACTACGGACGTTTGGAACCAGCAATTTTTTTTTCTTTTGCAAGAGTTGTCCTTATTTGTGCTGAACGTGCGGCGCAACGTAAGCTATGGCGGCTGCGGATGTTAAGAAGTGGCAGATTTGTTTTTCGAGAATTGTTCATCTTTGCTGTCGTGCAGAACTTGCAACATAGCGTATGCTATGGACGTTAAGAAGCAGCAATTTTTTTTTCTTTTGCCAGAGTTGTCCTTCCTTGTGCTGAACGTGCGGCGCAATGTAAGCTATTGCAGCTGCGGATGTTAAGAAGCGGCAGATTTTTTTTTGCGAGAATCGTCCATCTTTGCTGTCTTGCTGAACTTGCAACATAGCGGCTGTGGCGGATATGAAATTTAAGAAGCAATTTTTTTTCTTTTGCCAGAGTTGTCCTTACTTCTGCTGAACGTGCGGCGCAAATTAAGCTATTTCGGCTGCGGATGTTAACAAGCGGCACATTTCTTTTTTTGCGAGAATCGTTCATCTTTGCCGTCTTGCTGAAGTTGCAACATAGCGGCTATGGTGGCTATGGAATTTAAGAAGCATTTTTTTTTCTTTTGCCAGAGCTTTCCTTATTTGTGCTGAACGTGCGGCGCAACGTAAGCTATGGCGGCTGCGGATGTTAAGAAGCGGCAGATATATTTTTTTTGCGAGAATCGTTCATCTTTGCCGTCTTGCTGAACTTGCAACATAGCGGCTATGGAATTCAAGATGCAATTTTGTTTCTTTTGCCAGAGTTGTCCTTATTTGTGCTGAACGTGCGGCGCAACGTAATTTATGGCGGCTGCGGATGTTAAGAAGCGGCAGAGCTTTTTTTTTGCGAGAATCGTTCATCTTTGCCGTCTTGTTGAACTTGCATGGCGGCTATGGAATTTAAGAAGCATTTTTTTTTCTTTTGCCAGAGTTGTCCTGACTTGAGCAACATAGCGGCTATGGCGGCTATGGAATTTAAGAAGCAATTTTTTTTCTTTTGCCAGAGTTGTTCTTACCTGTGCTGAACGTGCGGCGCAACGTAAGCTATGACGGCTGCGGCAGATTTTTTTTTGCGAGAATCGTTCATCTTTGCCGTCTTGCGGAACTTGCAACATAGCGGCTATGGCAGCTATGGAATTTAAGAAGTAATTTTTTTTCTCTTGCCAGAGTTGTCCTTACTTGTGCTGAACGTGCGGCGCAACGTAAGCTATGGCGGCTACGGATGTTAAGACGCGTCAGGTTTTTTTGGCGAGAATCGTTCATCTCTGCCATCGTGCTGAACTTGCAACAGCGTATGCTATAGTGGCTATGGACTTTAAAGGGGTGATGGCCTAAAACGGGGTAAAGCAATCGGTCGAGAGATAGGTACTCCCTCACAGGTCAATTCACCGCAAGAATTTTTAGCTAGCTTCATTAACAGCAGATATAACGGCGATTAAAAATGGCGCTCCTCCCGCTCCCTTCAACTCAACACTCCGATACACCAGAAAAAAACGAAGAAAACAGCTCGGGAACTCCGCCACCCTAGCCCCGCGCACGAAGCGTCATCGGGTGACGCTCGGTTCTCAGACTTCCGGTTGTCGCGCCTGTTTTCCCCCGAGCGTCGCCCATGCATTCACGGTCTGCCTTTCCCGTCCCGTCTGCGTTTGCATAGCTTTCAACCTTGTCTGCTGTCTTCCTCGGCCACCGGTGTCTTCAGTTTCTTGACCTCTCGGAAGTGAGTGCGACAGCAGCCCGAACGACCCGGGTCGTTCGTGATCGCATACCTGCAATTGGGAGTCCACACATACCGGCGGCCGCCGCGGAGGGAGCACTTTCCTTCATAACCCTGTCCCACGGCTTTCTAAAAGACCGCTTTCTTCTCTCGCGCTGCCTGGGTCAGTCTCTTTGATACCGTCTTCTGCGGTTTAACCAACGGCAGCCGGTGACCCCTCGCGGAGTTGACGCGATAGCATCGACTCTGCATGGATGCTGGTAGACGATCGAGCGTGCGAGTTGCCCGCGTGCAAACATATGTCGTCGTCGCTTTTAGTCCGGAGCTGCTTTCATTATGGTCGGCGAGAGGCATCTCTAGTGCATAACGAATGGAATGTATACGCGTATCACCGACGAGAGCACGGACTGATGATCGCTACAGAGTTTGGATATCGGATGACAGGTGAGCACGAATTATTCGTCCGCGAATCTTAAAATTGACATTAACAAAAAGGATAGTGTAGTGTTTTTTTGACGTCCTTTCGCACATCGTTTAGGAAGCGCCAATGCGCAACGTGCACGCGTGTTTATTTCATGTGTACGCATCGTCCGAGCCAGAATCGACGGTGCAAAACATCAGCAAAGCAGCTCGGCACATTCAGTTCGGCAGCGCAGGTTGTCACTGATTTTCGCACCGACACGCAAGAATCGCGCACATGAGCATGCGAGCGGCTACGCTAGAGACGCAGCGAAGCGGGTGATTCCAAAACGCCGTCCGCCGTGGCTTCGACGCAAATAAGGCCTAGCGACGACCAGGGAGCAGCGCACAATCGGAGTGCCGTCGGTCGCAGCGCCCGCGGAAGGCATCTCTGCGGTAACCTGGCGACATCCGGTGCTGCACATAAGCGGTGCGAATTTGTGTACTTTCGCGATGAAGCTGAGGACAGACCTTTTTTGACGCACGTTTCATTTACACGAAGGTTGATGCCTTTTTAATCGGTACAGTGTTGAATCGGACCTGCGTGCTCTTTTCGCACTGCTGCACCGACGCGCACTTTCAGTCGGACGCACATAGTTTAGGAAGTGCCAATGCGTAACGCGCACGCGTGTTTTATCTCATGTGTACGCATCGGCCGATCCAGAAGCAACGGCGCAAAACATGAGCAAAGCAGCTCGCCACATGCAGTTCGGCAGCGCAGGTTGTCACTGTTTTCCGAAGCTACACACAAGAATCGTGTACAGGAGCACGCGAGCAACTACACTAGAGACGCAGCGAAGTGGACGATTCTAAAATGCCGTTCGCTGTGGCTGCGATGCAAAAAGAAAAAGGCCCAGCGACGAGCAGGGAGCAGCGCACGACCGGAGTGCCGTCGGCCGCAGCGCCCGCGCCTGGTGGCATCGGGTGCTGCACTTAAGCGGTGCGAATTTGTGTACTTTCGCGATGAAGCTGAGGGTACACCTTTTTTTGACGCACGTTCCATTTAATTATCAACACGCCGCACAAATGGTCGATGCGGCAAAGACGGGACGGGACTACAGTACGCTGCTGCGCCGTCGGTCGGTACGTAAAGGTTGATGCTGCCTATTTAATCGGTACGCTGTTAAATCGGACCAGCTAGTGCTCTTTTCGCAGTCCTGCACCGACGCGCACTTTCAGTCGGATGCCACCACCTTTTCGGTTAACATCGCGAACCGAAGCGCCAAGCTCGGGTTCACGCATCTATTGCAGCACTCGAGCAGACGACTTTCGCAGCTACCGGAAGTGTGTCAGTGACGTAGAGGGCGTCGCGGCTGCAGCCAATGGCAGCCTGTCGTGGCCTGTCACTCTGTGACTGGTGACTTAGGTAATCACGGCAGAATAGCCCCAATTCTCGCCGCCACGCGGAAATGGCGCAGCCCGCGAATGTCAAAAAACGCTGTTTTAAAAATTATTAATAAATCGCTGGATTTTTTCCGATGAGTTTTACTTTGAACGAATGCTCGGAAGCATTTGTTCTACACATTGAAAACGTTTGTCAGTGACCTTTCTAGCCGTTTCATGCCCCCTTTAAGAAGCAGCAATTTTTTTTCTTTTGCCAGAGTTGTCCTTACTTGTGCTGAACGTGCAGCGCTACGTAAGCTGTGGCTGCTACGGATTTTAAGAAGCGGCAGATTTTTTTTGCGAGAATCGTTAATCTTTGCCGTCGTGCTGAACTTGCAACATAGCATATGCTATGGACGTTAAGAAGCAGCAATTTGTTTTCTGTTGCCAGAGTTGTCCTTGCTGGTTGTGCGGAACGTGCGGCGCAATGTAAGGTATGGCGGCTACGGATGTTAGGAAGCGGCAGATTTTTTTTGCGAGAATCATTATCTTTGCCGTCGTGCTGAACTTGCAACATAGCATATGCTATGGACGTTAAGAAGCAGCAATATTTTTTTCTGTTGCCAGAGTTGTCCTTGCTTGTTGTGCGGAACGTGCGGCGCAATGTAAGCTATGGCGGCTACGGATGTTAAGAAGCGGCAGATTTTTTTTTGCGAGAATCGTTCATCTTTGCCGTCATGCTGAAGTTGCAACATAGCATATGGTATGGACGTTAAGAAGCAGCAATTTTTTTTCTTTTGCCAGAGTTGTCCTTACTTGTGCTGAACGTGCGGCGCAACGTAAGCTATGGCGGCTGCGGATGTTAAGAAGCGGCAGATTTTTTTTGGTGAGAATCGTTCATCTTTGCCTTCTTGCTGAACTTGCAACAAAGCGGCTATAGAATTGTAGAAGCATTTTTTTTTCTTTTGCCAGAGTTGTCCTTACTTGTGCTGAACGTGCGGCGCAACATAAGCTATGGCGGCTGCGGATTTTAAGAAGTGGCAGATTTTTTTTGCGAGAACGGTTAATCTTTGCCGTCGTGTTGAACCTGCAAGATAGCATAAGCTATAGACATTAAGAAGCAGCAATTTTTTTTTCTGTTGCCAGAGTTGTCCTTGCTTGTTGTGCGGAACGTGCGGCGCAATGTAAGCTATGGCGGCTACGGATGTTAAGAAGCGGCAGATTTTTTTTGCGAGAATCTTTCATCTTTGACGTCATGCTGAACTTGCAAGATAGCATATGCTATGGCGACTATGGACGTTAGGAACCAGCAATTTTTTTTCTTTTGCCATAGTTGTCCTTACTTGTACTGAACGTGCGGCGCAACGTAAGCTATGGCGGCTGCGGATGTAAAGAAGCGGCAGATTTTTTTTTGCGAGAATCGTTCACCTTTGCCGTCTTGCTGAACTTGCAACATAGCGGCTATGGCAGCTATGGAATTTAAGAAGTAATTTTTTTCCTCTTGCCAGAGTTGTCCTTGTGCTGAACGTGCGGCGCAACGTAAGCTATGACGGCTGCGGTTGTTAAGAAGCGGCAGATTATTTTTTGCGAGAATCGTTCACCTTTGCCGTCTTGCTGAACTCGCAACATAGCGGCTATGGCAGCTATGGAATTTAATAAGTAATTTTTTTTCTCTTGCCAGAGTTGTCCTTGTGTTGAACGTGCGACGCAACGTAAGCTATGGCGGCTGCGGATCTTAAGAAGCGGCAGATTTTTTTTTGCGAGAATCGTTCATCTTTGCGTGTTGCTGAACTTGCAACATAGCGGCTATGTCGCCTATGGAATTTAAGAAGAAATCTTTTTTTCTTTTGCCAGAGTTGTCCTTACTTGTGCTGAACGTGCGGCGCAACGTAAGCTATGGCGGCTGCGGATGTTAAGAAGCGGCAGATTTTTTTTTTGCGAGAATCGTTCACCTTTGCCGTCTTGCTGAACTTGGAACATAGCGGCTATGGCGGCTATGGGATTTAAGAAGCAATGTTTTTTTTTCTTTTGCCAGAGTTGTCCTTACTAGTGCTGAACGTGCGGCGCAACGTAAGCAATGGTGGCTGCGGATGTTAAGAAGCGGCAGATTGTTTTTTTTTTGAGAGAATCGTTCACCTTTGCCATCTTGCTGAACTTGCAACATAGCGGCTATGGCGGCTATGGAATTTAAGAAGCAATTTTATTTTCTTTTGCCAGAGTTGTCCTTACTTGTGCTGAACGTGCGGCGCAACGTAAGCTATGGTGGCTGCGGATGTTAAGAAGCGGCAGATTATTTTTTTTGCGAGAATCGTTCATCTTTGCCGTCATGCTGAACTGGCAACATAGCGTATGCTATGGCATCTATGGACATTAGGAAGCAGCAATGTTTTTTCTTTTGCAAGAGTTGTCCTTGTGCTGAACGGGCGGCGCAACGTAAGCTATGGTGGCTGCGGATGTTAAGAAGCGGCAAATTTCTTTTTTGCGAGAGTCGTCCATCTTTGCCGTCGTGCTGAACTTGCAACATAGCGTATGCTATGGCGGCTATAGACGTTAAGCAGCAGCAATTTTTTTTTCTTTTGCCAGAGTTGTCCTTATTTGTGCTGACGTGCGGCGCAACGTAAGCTATGGTGGCTGCGGATGTTAGAAGCGGCAGATTTTTTTTTTGCGAGAATCGTTCATCTTTGCCGTCGTGCTGAACTTGCAACAGCGTATGATATGGTGGCTATGGACTTTAAGAAGCAGCAATTATTTTTCTTTTGCCAGAGTTGTCCTTACTTGTGCTGAACGTGCGGCGCAACGTAAGCTATGGCGGCTACGGATTTTAAGAAGCGGCAGATTTTTTTTGCGAGAATCGTTCATCTTTGCCGTCGTGCTGAAGGGTCAACAGCATATGCTATGGTGGCTATGGACTATAAGAAGCAGCAATTTTTTTTCTTTTGCCAGAGTTGTCCTTACTTGTGCTGAACGTGCGGCGCAATGTAAGGTATGGCGGCTACGGATGTTAAGACGTGGCAGGTTTTTTTGGCGAGAATCGTTCATCTCTGCCGTCGTGCTGAACTTGCAACAGCGTATGCTATGGTGGCTATGGACTTTAAAGGGGTGATGGCCTAAAACGGGGTAAAGCAATCGGTCGAGAGATAGGTACTCCCTCACAGGTCAATTCACCGCAAGAATTTTTAGCTAGCTTCATTAACACCAGATATAACGGCGATTAAAAATGGCGCTCCTCCCGCTCCCCTCAACTCAACACTCCGATACACCAGAAAAAAACGAAGAAAACAGCTCGGGAACTCCGCCCCCCTAGCCCCGCCCACGAAGCGTCATCGGGTGACGCTCGGTTCTCAGACTTCCGGTTGTCGCGCCTGTTTTCCCCCGAGCGTCGCCCATGCATTCACGGTCTGCCTTTCCCGTCCCGTCTGCGTTTGCATAGCTTTCAACCTTGTCTGCTGTCTTCCTCGGCCACCGGTGTCTTCAGTTTCTTGACCTCTCGGAAGTGAGTGCGACAGCAGCCCGAACGACCCGGGTCGTTCGTGATCGCATACCTGCAATTGGGAGTCCACACATACCGGCGGCCGCCGCGGAGGGAGCACTTTCCTTCATAACCCTGTCCCACGGCTTTCTAAAAGACCGCTTTCTTCTCTCGCGCTGCCTGGGTCAGTCTCTTTGGTACCGTCTTCTGCGGTTTAACCAACGGCAGCCGGTGACCCCTCGCGGAGTTGACGCGATAGCATCGACTCTTCATGGATGCTGGTAGACGATCGAGCGTGCGAGTTGCCCGCGTGCAAACATATGTCGTCGTCGCTTTTAGTCCGGAGCTGCTTTCATTATGGTCGGCGAGAGGCATCTCTAGTGCATAACGAATGGAATGTATACGCGTATCACCGACGAGAGCACGGACTGATGATCGCTACAGAGTTTGGATATCGGATGACAGGTGAGCACGAATTATTCGTCCGCGAATCTTAAAATTGACATTAACAAAAAGGATAGTGTAGTGTTTTTTTGACGTCCTTTCGCACATCGTTTAGGAAGCGCCAATGCGCAACGTGCACGCGTGTTTATTTCATGTGTACGCATCGTCCAGCCAGAATCGACGGTGCAAAACATCAGCAAAGCAGCTCGGCACATTCAGTTCGGCAGCGCAGGTTGTCACTGATTTTCGCACCGACACGCAAGAATCGCGCACATGAGCATGCGAGCGGCTACGCTAGAGACGCAGCGAAGCGGGTGATTCCAAAACGCCGTCCGCCGTGGCTTCGACGCAAATAAGGCCTAGCGACGACCAGGGAGCAGCGCACAATCGGAGTGCCGTCGGTCGCAGCGCCCCCGGACGGCATCTCTGCGGTAACCTGGCGACATCCGGTGCTGCACATAAGCGGTGCGAATTTGTGTACTTTCGCGATGAAGCTGAGGACAGACCTTTTTTGACGCACGTTTCATTTACACGAAGGTGTCGGTACTGTGTTGAATCGGACCTGCGTGCTCTTTTCGCACTGCTGCACCGACGCGCACTTTCAGTCGGACGCACATAGTTTAGGAAGTGCCAATGCGTAACGCGCACGCGTGTTTTATCTCATGTGTACGCATCGGCCGATCCAGAAGCAACGGCGCAAAACATGAGCAAAGCAGCTCGCCACATGCAGTTCGGCAGCGCAGGTTGTCACTGTTTTCCGAAGCTACACGCAAGAATCGTGTACAGGAGCACGCGAGCAACTACACTAGAGACGCAGCGAAGTGGACGATTCTAAAATGCCGTTCGCTGTGGCTGCGATGCAAAAAGAAAAAGGCCCAGCGACGAGCAGGGAGCAGCGCACGACCGGAGTGCCGTCGGCCGCAGCGCCCGCGCCTGGTGGCATCGGGTGCTGCACTTAAGCGGTGCGAATTTGTGTACTTTCGCGATGAAGCTGAGGGCACACCTTTTTTTGACGCACGTTCCATTTAATTATTAACACGCCGCACAAATGGTCGATGCGGCAAAGACGGGACGGGACTACAGTACGCTGCTGCGCCGTCGGTCGGTACGTAAAGGTTGATGCTGCCTATTTAATCGGTACGCTGTTAAATCGGACCAGCTAGTGCTCTTTTCGCAGTCCTGCACCGACGCGCACTTTCAGTCGGATGCCACCACCTTTTCGGTTAACATCGCGAACCGAAGCGCCAAGCTCGGGTTCACGCATGCATTGCAGCACTCGAGCAGACGACTTTCGCAGCTACCGGAAGTGTGTCAGTGACGTAGAGGGCGTCGCGGCTGCAGCCAATGGCAGCCTGTCGTGGCCTGTCACTCTGTGACTGGTGAATTAGGTAATCACGGCAGAATAGTCCCAAATCTCGCCGCCACGCGGAAATGGCGCAGCCCGCGAATGTCAAAAAACGCTGTTTTAAAAATTATTAATAAATCGCTGGATATTTTGCGATGAGTTTTACTTTGAACGAATGCTCGGAAGCATTTGTTCTACACATTGAAAACGTTTGTCAGTGACCTTTCTAGCCGTTTCATGCCCCCTTTAAGAAGCAGCAATTTTTTTTCTTTTGCCAGAGTTGTCCTTACTTGTGCTGAACGTGCAGCGCTACGTAAGCTGTGGCGGCTACGGATTTTAAGAAGCGGCAGATTTTTTTTGCGAGAATCGTTAATCTTTGCCGTCGTGCTGAACTTGCAACATAGCATATGCTATGGACGTTAAGAAGCAGCAATTTGTTTTCTGTTGCCAGAGTTGTCCTTGCTGGTTGTGCGGAACGTGCGGCGCAATGTAAGGTATGGCGGCTACGGATGTTAGGAAGCGGCAGATTTTTTTTGCGAGAATCATTATCTTTGCCGTCGTGCTGAACTTGCAACATAGCATATGCTATGGACGTTAAGAAGCAGCAATATTTTTTTCTGTTGCCAGAGTTGTCCTTGCTTGTTGTGCGGAACGTGCGGCGCAATGTAAGCTATGGCGGCTACGGATGTTAAGAAGCGGCAGATTTTTTTTTTGCGAGAATCGTTCATCTTTGCCGTCATGCTGAAGTTGCAACATAGCATATGGTATGGACGTTAAGAAGCAGCAATTTTTTTTCTTTTGCCAGAGTTGTCCTTACTTGTGCTGAACGTGCGGCGCAACGTAAGCTATGGCGGCTACGGATGTTAAGAAGCGGCAGATTTTTTTTGGTGAGAATCGTTCATCTTTGCCTTCTTGCTGAACTTGCAACATAGCGGCTATAGAATTGTAGAAGCAATTTTTTTTCTTTTGCCAGAGTTGTTCTTACTTGTGCTGAACGTGCGGCGCAACATAAGCTATGGCGGCTGCGGATTTTAAGAAGTGGCAGATTTTTTTGCGAGAACGGTTAATCTTTGCCGTCGTGTTGAACTTGCAACATAGCATATGCTATAGACGTTAAGAAGCAGCAATTTTTTTTCTGTTGCCAGAGTTGTCCTTGCTTGTTGTGCGGAACGTGAGGCGCAATGTAAGCTATGGCGGCTACGGATGTTAAGAAGCGGCAGATTTTTTTTTCGAGAATCTTTCATCTTTGACGTCATGCTGAACTTGCAAGATAGCATATGCTATGGCGACTATGGACGTTAGGAACCAGCAATTTTTTTTTCTTTTTCCAGAGTTGTCCTTACTTGTACTGAACGTGCGGCGCAACGTAAGCTATGGCGGCTGCGGATGTAAAGAAGTTGCAGATTTTTTTTGCGAGAATCGTTCACCTTTGCCGTCTTGCTGAACTTGCAACATAGCGGCTATGGCAGCTATGGAATTTAAGAAGTAATTTTTTTTTCTCTTGCCAGAGTTGTCCTTGTGTTGAACGTGCGACGCAACGTAAGCTATGGCGGCTGCGGATCTTAAGAAGCGGCAGATTTTTTTTTGCGAGAATCGTTCATCTTTGCGTGTTGCTGAACTTGCAACATAGCGGCTATGTCGCCTATGGAATTTAAGAAGAAATCTTTTTTTCTTTTGCCAGAGTTGTCCTTACTTGTGCTGAACGTGCGGCGCAACGTAAGCTATGGCGGCTGCGGATGTTAAGAAGCGGCAGATTTTTTTTTTGCGAGAATCGTTCACCTTTGCCGTCTTGCTGAACTTGCAACATAGCGGCTATGGCGGCTATGGGATTTAAGAAGCAATGTTTTTTTTCTTTTGCCAGAGTTGTCCTTACTAGTGCTGAACGTGCGGCGCAACGTAAGCAATGGTGGCTGCGGATGTT
Organism: Amblyomma maculatum; assembly: GCF_055883805.1. NCBI lineage: Eukaryota > Metazoa > Arthropoda > Arachnida > Ixodida > Ixodidae > Amblyomma > Amblyomma maculatum. Next base: position 161,225,054 of record NC_139346.1, on the reverse strand, counting down.
AAGAAGCGGCAGATTGTTTTTTTGAGAGAATCGTTCACCTTTGCCATCTTGCTGAACTTGCAACATAGCGGCTATGGCGGCTATGGAATTTAAGAAGCAATTTTATTTTCTTTTGCCAGAGTTGTCCTTACTTGTGCTGAACGTGCGGCGCAACGTAAGCTATGGTGGCTGCGGATGTTAAGAAGCGGCAGATTATTTTTTTTGCGAGAATCGTTCATCTTTGCCGTCATGCTGAACTGGCAACATAGCGTATGCTATGGCATCTATGGACATTAGGAAGCAGCAATGTTTTTTTCTTTTGCAAGAGTTGTCCTTATTTGTGCTGACGTGCGGCGCAACGTAAGCTATGGTGGCTGCGGATGTTAGAAGCGGCAGATTTTTTTTTTTGCGAGAATCGTTCATCTTTGCCGTCGTGCTGAACTTGCAACAGCGTATGCTATGGTGGCTATGGACTTTAAGAAGCAGCAATTATTTTTCTGTTGCCAGAGTTGTCCTTACTTGTGCTGAACGTGCGGCGCAACGTAAGCTATGGCGGCTACGGATTTTAAGAAGCGGCAGATTTTTTTTGCGAGAATCGTTCATCTTTGCCGTCGTGCTGAAGGGTCAACAGCATATGCTATGGTGGCTATGGACTATAAGAAGCAGCAATTTTTTTTCTTTTGCCAGAGTTGTCCTTACTTGTGCTGAACGTGCGGCGCAATGTAAGGTATGGCGGCTACGGATGTTAAGACGTGGCAGGTTTTTTTGGCGAGAATCGTTCATCTTTGCCGTCGTGCTGAACTTGCAGCAGCGTATGCTATGGTGGCTATGGACTTAAAAGGGGTTACGGCCTAAAACGGGGTAAAGCAAATCGGTCGAGAGATAGGTACTCCCTCACAGGTCAATTCAACGCAATAATTTTTTAGCTAGCTTCATTAACACCAGAAATATCGGCAATTAAAAATGGCGCTCCTCCTCGCTCCCCTCAACTCAACACTCCGATACACCAGAAAAAAAAACGAGAAAAAAACAGCTCGGGAACTCCGCCCCGGTAGCCCCGCCCACGAAGCGTCATCGGGTGACACTCGGTTCTCAGACTTCCGTTTGTCGCGCCTGTTTTCCCCCGAGGGTTGCCCATGCATTCACGGTCTGCCTTTCCCGTCCCGTCTGCGTTTGCATAGCTTTCAACCTTGTCTGCTGTGTTCCTCGGCCGCCGGTGTCTTCAGATTCTTGACCTCTCGGAAGTGTGTGCGACAGCAGCCCGAACGACCGGGTCGTTCGTGATCGCATACCTGCAGGTGGGAGTCCACACATACCGGCGGCCGCCGCGGAGGGAGCACTTTCCTTCATATCCCTGTCCCACGGCTTTCTAAAAGACCGCTTTCTTCTCTCGCACTGCCTGGGTCAGTCTCTCTGGTACCGTCTTCTGTGGTTTGACCAACGGCGGCCGGTGACCCCTCGCGGAGTTGACGCGATAGCATCGACTCTGCATGGATGCTGGTAGACGATCGAGCGTGGGAGTTGCCCGCGTGCAAACATATGTCGTCGTCGCTTTTAGTCCGGAGCTGCTTTCATTATGGTCGGCGAGAGGCATCTCTAGTGCATAACGAATGGAATGTATACGCGTATCACCGACGAGAGCACGGACTGATGATCGCTACAGAGTTTGGATATCGGATGACAGGTGAGCACGAATTATTCGTCCGCGAATCTTAAAATTGACATTAACAAAAAGGATAGTGTAGTGTTTTTTTTTGACGTCCTTTCGCACATCGTTAAGGAAGCGCCAATGCGCAACGTGCACGCGTGCTTATTTCATGTGTACGCATCGTCCGAGCCAGAATCGACGGCGCAAAACATCAGCAAAGCAGCTCGGCACATTCAGTTCGGCAGCGCAGGTTGTCACTGATTTTCGCACCGACACGCAAGAATCGCGCACATGAGCATGCGAGCGGCTACGCTAGAGACGCAGCGAAGCGGGTGATTCCAAAACGCCGTCCGCCGTGGCTTCGACGCAAATAAGGCCTAGCGACGACCAGGGAGCAGCGCACGATCGGAGTGCCGTCGGTCGTCGCGCCCGCGGACGGCATCTCTGCGGTAACCTGGCGACATCCGGTGCTGCACATAAGCGGTGAGAATTTGTGTACTTTCGCGATGAAGCTGAGGACACACCTTTTTTGACGCACGTTTCATTTACACGAAGGTTGATGCTGCCTTTTTAATCGGTACGGTGTTGAATCAGATCTGCGTGCTCTTTTCGCACTGCTGCACCGACACGCACTTTTAGTCGGACGCACATAGTTTAGGAAGTGCCAATGCGTAACGTGCACGCGTGTTTTATCTCATGTGTACGCATCGGCCGATCCAGAAGCAACGGCGCAAAACATGAGCAAAGCAGCTCGCCACATGCAGTTCGGCAGCGCAGGTTGTCACTGTTTTCCGATCACGCAAGAATAGTGCACAGGAGCACGCGAGCAACTACACTAGAGACGCAGCGAAGCGGACGATTCTAAAATGCCGTCCGCTGTGGCTGCGATGCAAAAAGAAAAAGGCCTAGCGACGAGCAGGGAGCAGCGCACGACCGGAGTGCCGTCGGCCGCAGCGCCCGCGCCTGGCGGCATCGGGTGCTGCACTTAAGCGGTGCGAATTTGTGGACTTTCGTGATGAAGCTGAGGGTACACCTTTTTTTGACGCAGGTTCCATTAATTTATTAACAAGCCGCACAAATGGTCGATGCGGCAAAGACGAGACGGGACTACAGTACGCTGCTGCGCCGTCGGTCGGTACATAAAGGTTGATGCTGCCTATTTAATCATTTAATCAGTACGGTGTAAATCGGACCAGCTAGTGCTCTTTTCGCACTCCTGCACCGACGCGCACTTTCAGTCGGACGCCACCACCTTTTCGGTTAACATCGCGAACCGAAGCGCCAAGCTCGGGTTCACGCATGCATTGCAGCACTCGAGCAGACAACTTTCGCAACTACCAGAAGTTTGTCAGTGACGTAGAGGGCGTCGCGGCTGCAACCAATGGCAGCCTGTCGTGGCCTGTCACTCTGCGACTGGTGACGTAGGTAACCACGGCAGAATAGTCCCAAATCTCGCCGCCACGCGGAAAATGGCGCCGCCCGTGAATTTCAAAAAATGCTGTTTTTAAAAATTAATAATAAATCGCTGGATTTTTTCCGATGAGTTTTACTTTGAACGAATGCTCGGAAGCATTTGTTCTACACATTAAAAACGTTTGTCAGTGACCTTTCTAGCCGTTTCATGCCCCCTTTAAGAAGCAGCAATTTTTTCTTTTGCCAGAGTTGTCCTTACTTGTTGTGCTGAACGTGCGGCGCAATGTAAGCTGTGGCGGCTACGGATTTTAAGAAGCGGCAGATTTTTTTGCGAGAATCGTTCATCTTTGCCGTCGTGCTGAACTTGCAACATAGCATATGCTATGGCGACTACGGACGTTTGGAACCAGCAATTTTTTTTTCTTTTGCAAGAGTTGTCCTTATTTGTGCTGAACGTGCGGCGCAACGTAAGCTATGGCGGCTGCGGATGTTAAGAAGTGGCAGATTTGTTTTTCGAGAATTGTTCATCTTTGCTGTCGTGCAGAACTTGCAACATAGCGTATGCTATGGACGTTAAGAAGCAGCAATTTTTTTTTCTTTTGCCAGAGTTGTCCTTCCTTGTGCTGAACGTGCGGCGCAATGTAAGCTATTGCAGCTGCGGATGTTAAGAAGCGGCAGATTTTTTTTTGCGAGAATCGTCCATCTTTGCTGTCTTGCTGAACTTGCAACATAGCGGCTGTGGCGGATATGAAATTTAAGAAGCAATTTTTTTTCTTTTGCCAGAGTTGTCCTTACTTGTGCTGAACGTGCGGCGCAAATTAAGCTATTTCGGCTGCGGATGTTAACAAGCGGCACATTTCTTTTTTTGCGAGAATCGTTCATCTTTGCCGTCTTGCTGAAGTTGCAACATAGCGGCTATGGTGGCTATGGAATTTAAGAAGCATTTTTTTTTCTTTTGCCAGAGCTTTCCTTTTTTGTGCTGAACGTGCGGCGCAACGTAAGCTATGGCGGCTGCGGATGTTAAGAAGCGGCAGATATATTTTTTTTGCGAGAATCGTTCATCTTTGCCGTCTTGCTGAACTTGCAACATAGCGGCTATGGAATTCAAGAAGCAATTTTGTTTCTTTTGCCAGAGTTGTCCTTATTTGTGCTGAACGTGCGGCGCAACGTAATTTATGGCGGCTGCGGATGTTAAGAAGCGGCAGAGCTTTTTTTTTGCGAGAATCGTTCATCTTTGCCGTCTTGTTGAACTTGCATGGCGGCTATGGAATTTAAGAAGCATTTTTTTTTCTTTTGCCAGAGTTGTCCTGACTTGAGCAACATAGCGGCTATGGCGGCTATGGAATTTAAGAAGCAATTTTTTTTCTTTTGCCAGAGTTGTTCTTACCTGTGCTGAACGTGCGGCGCAACGTAAGCTATGACGGCTGCGGATGTTAAGAAGCGGCAGATTTTTTTTTGCGAGAATCGTTCATCTTTGCCGTCTTGCGGAACTTGCAACATAGCGGCTATGGCAGCTATGGAATTTAAGAAGTAATTTTTTTTCTCTTGCCAGAGTTGTCCTTACTTGTGCTGAACGTGCGGCGCAACGTAAGCTATGGCGGCTACGGATGTTAAGACGCGTCAGGTTTTTTTGGCGAGAATCGTTCATCTCTGCCATCGTGCTGAACTTGCAACAGCGTATGCTATAGTGGCTATGGACTTTAAAGGGGTGATGGCCTAAAACGGGGTAAAGCAATCGGTCGAGAGATAGGTACTCCCTCACAGGTCAATTCACCGCAAGAATTTTTAGCTAGCTTCATTAACAGCAGATATAACGGCGATTAAAAATGGCGCTCCTCCCGCTCCCTTCAACTCAACACTCCGATACACCAGAAAAAAACGAAGAAAACAGCTCGGGAACTCCGCCACCCTAGCCCCGCCCACGAAGCGTCATCGGGTGACGCTCGGTTCTCAGACTTCCGGTTGTCGCGCCTGTTTTCCCCCGAGCGTCGCCCATGCATTCACGGTCTGCCTTTCCCGTCCCGTCTGCGTTTGCATAGCTTTCAACCTTGTCTGCTGTCTTCCTCGACCACCGGTGTCTTCAGTTTCTTGACCTCTCGGAAGTGAGTGCGACAGCAGCCCGAACGACCCGGGTCGTTCGTGATCGCATACCTGCAATTGGGAGTCCACACATACCGGCGGCCGCCGCGGAGGGAGCACTTTCCTTCATAACCCTGTCCCACGGCTTTCTAAAAGACCGCTTTCTTCTCTCGCGCTGCCTGGGTCAGTCTCTTTGATACCGTCTTCTGCGGTTTAACCAACGGCAGCCGGTGACCCCTCGCGGAGTTGACGCGATAGCATCGACTCTGCATGGATGCTGGTAGACGATCGAGCGTGCGAGTTGCCCGCGTGCAAACATATGTCGTCGTCGCTTTTAGTCCGGAGCTGCTTTCATTATGGTCGGCGAGAGGCATCTCTAGTGCATAACGAATGGAATGTATACGCGTATCACCGACGAGAGCACGGACTGATGATCGCTACAGAGTTTGGATATCGGATGACAGGTGAGCACGAATTATTCGTCCGCGAATCTTAAAATTGACATTAACAAAAAGGATAGTGTAGTGTTTTTTTGACGTCCTTTCGCACATCGTTTAGGAAGCGCCAATGCGCAACGTGCACGCGTGTTTATTTCATGTGTACGCATCGTCCGAGCCAGAATCGACGGTGCAAAACATCAGCAAAGCAGCTCGGCACATTCAGTTCGGCAGCGCAGGTTGTCACTGATTTTCGCACCGACACGCAAGAATCGCGCACATGAGCATGCGAGCGGCTACGCTAGAGACGCAGCGAAGCGGGTGATTCCAAAACGCCGTCCGCCGTGGCTTCGACGCAAATAAGGCCTAGCGACGACCAGGGAGCAGCGCACAATCGGAGTGCCGTCGGTCGCAGCGCCCGCGGAAGGCATCTCTGCGGTAACCTGGCGACATCCGGTGCTGCACATAAGCGGTGCGAATTTGTGTACTTTCGCGATGAAGCTGAGGACAGACCTTTTTTGACGCACGTTTCATTTACACGAAGGTTGATGCCTTTTTAATCGGTACAGTGTTGAATCGGACCTGCGTGCTCTTTTCGCACTGCTGCACCGACGCGCACTTTCAGTCGGACGCACATAGTTTAGGAAGTGCCAATGCGTAACGCGCACGCGTGTTTTATCTCATGTGTACGCATCGGCCGATCCAGAAGCAACGGCGCAAAACATGAGCAAAGCAGCTCGCCACATGCAGTTCGGCAGCGCAGGTTGTCACTGTTTTCCGAAGCTACACACAAGAATCGTGTACAGGAGCACGCGAGCAACTACACTAGAGACGCAGCGAAGTGGACGATTCTAAAATGCCGTTCGCTGTGGCTGCGATGCAAAAAGAAAAAGGCCCAGCGACGAGCAGGGAGCAGCGCACGACCGGAGTGCCGTCGGCCGCAGCGCCCGCGCCTGGTGGCATCGGGTGCTGCACTTAAGCGGTGCGAATTTGTGTACTTTCGCGATGAAGCTGAGGGTACACCTTTTTTTGACGCACGTTTCATTTAATTATTAACACGCCGCACAAATGGTCGATGCGGCAAAGACGGGACGGGACTACAGTACGCTGCTGCGCCGTCGGTCGGTACGTAAAGGTTGATGCTGCCTATTTAATCGGTACGCTGTTAAATCGGACCAGCTAGTGCTCTTTTCGCAGTCCTGCACCGACGCGCACTTTCAGTCGGATGCCACCACCTTTTCGGTTAACATCGCGAACCGAAGCGCCAAGCTCGGGTTCACGCATCTATTGCAGCACTCGAGCAGACGACTTTCGCAGCTACCGGAAGTGTGTCAGTGACGTAGAGGGCGTCGCGGCTGCAGCCAATGGCAGCCTGTCGTGGCCTGTCACTCTGTGACTGGTGACTTAGGTAATCACGGCAGAATAGCCCCAATTCTCGCCGCCACGCGGAAATGGCGCAGCCCGCGAATGTCAAAAAACGCTGTTTTAAAAATTATTAATAAATCGCTGGATTTTTTCCGATGAGTTTTACTTTGAACGAATGCTCGGAAGCATTTGTTCTACACATTGAAAACGTTTGTCAGTGACCTTTCTAGCCGTTTCATGCCCCCTTTAAGAAGCAGCAATTTTTTTTCTTTTGCCAGAGTTGTCCTTACTTGTGCTGAACGTGCAGCGCTACGTAAGCTGTGGCGGCTACGGATTTTAAGAAGCGGCAGATTTTTTTTGCGAGAATCGTTAATCTTTGCCGTCGTGCTGAACTTGCAACATAGCATATGCTATGGACGTTAAGAAGCAGCAATTTGTTTTCTGTTGCCAGAGTTGTCCTTGCTGGTTGTGCGGAACGTGCGGCGCAATGTAAGGTATGGCTGCTACGGATGTTAGGAAGCGGCAGATTTTTTTTGCGAGAATCATTATCTTTGCCGTCGTGCTGAACTTGCAACATAGCATATGCTATGGACGTTAAGAAGCAGCAATATTTTTTTCTGTTGCCAGAGTTGTCCTTGCTTGTTGTGCGGAACGTGCGGCGCAATGTAAGCTATGGCGGCTACGGATGTTAAGAAGCGGCAGATTTTTTTTTGCGAGAATCGTTCATCTTTGCCGTCATGCTGAAGTTGCAACATAGCATATGGTATGGACGTTAAGAAGCAGCATTTTTTTTTCTTTTGCCAGAGTTGTCCTTACTTGTGCTGAACGTGCGGCGCAACGTAAGCTATGGCGGCTGCGGATGTTAAGAAGCGGCAGATTTTTTTTGGTGAGAATCGTTCATCTTTGCCTTCTTGCTGAACTTGCAACATAGCGGCTATAGAATTGTAGAAGCATTTTTTTTTCTTTTGCCAGAGTTGTCCTTACTTGTGCTGAACGTGCGGCGCAACATAAGCTATGGCGGCTGCGGATTTTAAGAAGTGGCAGATTTTTTTTGCGAGAACGGTTAATCTTTGCCGTCGTGTTGAACCTGCAAGATAGCATATGCTATAGACATTAAGAAGCAGCAATTTTTTTTTCTGTTGCCAGAGTTGTCCTTGCTTGTTGTGCGGAACGTGCGGCGCAATGTAAGCTATGGCGGCTACGGATGTTAAGAAGCGGCAGATTTTTTTTGCGAGAATCTTTCATCTTTGACGTCATGCTGAACTTGCAAGATAGCATATGCTATGGCGACTATGGACGTTAGGAACCAGCAATTTTTTTTCTTTTGCCATAGTTGTCCTTACTTGTACTGAACGTGCGGCGCAACGTAAGCTATGGCGGCTGCGGATGTAAAGAAGCGGCAGATTTTTTTTTGCGAGAATCGTTCACCTTTGCCGTCTTTCTGAACTTGCAACATAGCGGCTATGGCAGCTATGGAATTTAAGAAGTAATTTTTTTCCTCTTGCCAGAGTTGTCCTTGTGCTGAACGTGCGGCGCAACGTAAGCTATGACAGCTGCGGATGTTAAGAAGCGGCAGATTATTTTTTGCGAGAATCGTTCACCTTTGCCGTCTTGCTGAACTCGCAACATAGCGGCTATGGCAGCTATGGAATTTAATAAGTAATTTTTTTTCTCTTGCCAGAGTTGTCCTTGTGTTGAACGTGCGACGCAACGTAAGCTATGGCGGCTGCGGATCTTAAGAAGCGGCAGATTTTTTTTTGCGAGAATCGTTCATCTTTGTGTGTTGCTGAACTTGCAACATAGCGGCTATGTCGCCTATGGAATTTAAGAAGAAATCTTTTTTTCTTTTGCCAGAGTTGTCCTTACTTGTGCTGAACGTGCGGCGCAACGTAAGCTATGGCGGCTGCGGATGTTAAGAAGCGGCAGATTTTTTTTTTGCGAGAATCGTTCACCTTTGCCGTCTTGCTGAACTTGGAACATAGCGGCTATGGCGGCTATGGGATTTAAGAAGCAATGTTTTTTTTTCTTTTGCCAGAGTTGTCCTTACTAGTGCTGAACGTGCGGCGCAACGTAAGCAATGGTGGCTGCGGATGTTAAGAAGCGGCAGATTGTTTTTTTTTTGAGAGAATCGTTCACCTTTGCCATCTTGCTGAACTTGCAACATAGCGGCTATGGCGGCTATGGAATTTAAGAAGCAATTTTATTTTCTTTTGCCAGAGTTGTCCTTACTTGTGCTGAACGTGCGGCGCAACGTAAGCTATGGTGGCTGCGGATGTTAAGAAGCGGCAGATTATTTTTTTTGCGAGAATCGTTCATCTTTGCCGTCATGCTGAACTGGCAACATAGCGTATGCTATGGCATCTATGGACATTAGGAAGCAGCAATGTTTTTTCTTTTGCAAGAGTTGTCCTTGTGCTGAACGGGCGGCGCAACGTAAGCTATGGTGGCTGCGGATGTTAAGAAGCGGCAAATTTCTTTTTTGCGAGAGTCGTCCATCTTTGCCGTCGTGCTGAACTTGCAACATAGCGTATGCTATGGCGGCTATAGACGTTAAGCAGCAGCAATTTTTTTTTCTTTTGCCAGAGTTGTCCTTATTTGTGCTGACGTGCGGCGCAACGTAAGCTATGGTGGCTGCGGATGTTAGAAGCGGCAGATTTTTTTTTTGCGAGAATCGTTCATCTTTGCCGTCGTGCTGAACTTGCAACAGCGTATGATATGGTGGCTATGGACTTTAAGAAGCAGCAATTATTTTTCTTTTGCCAGAGTTGTCCTTACTTGTGCTGAACGTGCGGCGCAACGTAAGCTATGGCGGCTACGGATTTTAAGAAGCGGCAGATTTTTTTTGCGAGAATCGTTCATCTTTGCCGTCGTGCTGAAGGGTCAACAGCATATGCTATGGTGGCTATGGACTATAAGAAGCAGCAATTTTTTTTCTTTTGCCAGAGTTGTCCTTACTTGTGCTGAACGTGCGGCGCAATGTAAGGTATGGCGGCTACGGATGTTAAGACGTGGCAGGTTTTTTTGGCGAGAATCGTTCATCTTTGCCGTCGTGCTGAACTTGCAGCAGCGTATGCTATGGTGGCTATGGACTTAAAAGGGGTTATGGCCTAAAACGGGGTAAAGCAAATCGGTCGAGAGATAGGTACTCCCTCACAGGTCAATTCAACGCAATAATTTTTAGCTAGCTTCATTAACACCAGAGATATCGGCAATTAAAAATGGCGCTCCTCCTCGCTCCCCTCAACTCAACACTGCGATACACCAGAAAAAAAAAACGAGAAAGAAACAGCTCGGGAACTCCGCCCCGGTAGCCCCGCCCACGAAGCGTCATCGGGTGACACTCGGTTCTCAGACTTCCGTTTGTCGCGCCTGTTTTCCCCCGAGGGTTGCCCATGCATTCACGGTCTGCCTTTCCCGTCCCGTCTGCGTTTGCATAGCTTTCAACCTTGTCTGCTGTGTTCCTCGGCCGCCGGTGTCTTCAGATTCTTGACCTCTCGGAAGTGTGTGCGACAGCAGCCCGAACGACCGGGTCGTTCGTGATCGCATACCTGCAGGTGGGAGTCCACACATACCGGCGGCCGCCGCGGAGGGAGCACTTTCCTTCATATCCCTGTCCCACGGCTTTCTAAAAGACCGCTTTCTTCTCTGGCGCTGCCTGGGTCAGTCTCTCTGGTACCGTCTTCTGTGGTTTGACCAACGGCGGCCGGTGACCCCTCGCGGAGTTGACGCGATAGCATCGACTCTGCATGGATGCTGGTAGACGATCGAGCGTGTGAGTTGCCCGCGTGCAAACATATGTCGTCGTCGCTTTTAGTCCGGAGCTGCTTTCATTATGGTCGGCGAGAGGCATCTCTAGTGCATAACGAATGGAATGTATACGCGTATCACCGACGAGAGCACGGACTGATGATCGCTACAGAGTTTGGATATCGGATGACAGGTGAGCACGAATTATTCGTCCGCGAATCTTAAAATTGACATTAACAAAAAGGATAGTGTAGTGTTCTTTTTTTGACGTCCTTTCGCACATCGTTTAGGAAGCGCCAATGCGCAACGTGCACGCGTGCTTATTTCATGTGTACGCATCGTCCGGGCCAGAATCGACGGCGCAAAACATCAGCAAAGCAGCTCGGCACATTCACTTCGGCAGCGCAGGTTGTCACTGATTTTCGCACCGACACGCAAGAATCGCGCACATGAGCATGCGAGCGGCTACGCTAGAGACGCAGCGAAGCGGGTGATTCCAAAACGCCGTACGCCGTGACATCGACGCAAATAGGGCCTAGCGACGACCAGGGAGCAGCGCACGATCGGAGTGCCGTCGGTCGTCGCGCCCGCGGACGGCATCTCTGCGGTAACCTGGCGACATCCGGTGCTGCACATAAGCGGTGAGAATTTGTGTACTTTCGCGATGAAGCTGAGGACACACCTTTTTTGACGCACGTTTCATTTACACGAAGGTTGATGCTGCCTTTTTAATCGGTACGGTGTTGAATCAGACCTGCGTGCTCTTTTCGCACTGCTGCACCGACACGCACTTTTAGTCGGACGCACATAGTTTAGGAAGTGCCAATGCGTAACGTGCACGCGTGTTTTATCTCATGTGTACGCATCGGCCGATCCAGAAGCAGCGGCGCAAAACATGAGCAAAGCAGCTCGCCACATGCAGTTCGGCAGCACAGGTTGTCACTGTTTTCCGATCACGCAAGAATAGTGCACAGGAGCACGCGAGCAACTACACTAGAGACGCAGCGAAGCGGACGATTCTAAAATGCCATCCGCTGTGGCTGCGATGCAAAAAGAAAAAGGCCTAGCGACGAGCAGGGAGCAGCGCACGACCGGAGTGCCGTCGGCCGCAGCGCCCGCGCCTGGCGGCATCGGGTGCTGCACTTAAGCGGTGCGAATTTGTGGACTTTCGTGATGAAGCTGAGGGTACACCTTTTTTTGACGCAGGTTCCATTATATATTAACAAGCCGCACAAATGGTCGATGCGGCAAAGACGAGACGGGACTATGCTGCGCCGTCGGTCGGTAAATAAAAGTTGATGCTGCCTATTTAATCATTTAATCAGTACGGTGTAAATCGGACCAGCTAGTGCTCTTTTCGCACTCCTGCACCGACGCGCACTTTCAGTCGGACGCCACCACCTTTTCGGTTAACATCGCGAACCGAAGCGCCAAGCTCGCGTTCACGCATGCATTGCAGCACTCGAGCAGACGACTTTCGCAACTACCAGAAGTTTGTCAGTGACGTAGAGGGCGTCGCGGCTGCAGCCAATGGCAGCCTGTCGTGGCCTGTCACTCTGCGACTGGTGACGTAGGTAACCACGGCAGAATAGTCCCAAATCTCGCCGCCACGCGGAAAATGGCGCCGCCCGTGAATTTCAAAAAAAATGCTGTTTTTAAAAATTAATAATAAATCGCTGGATTTTTTCCGATGAGTTTTACTTTGAACGAATGCTCGGAAGCATTTGTTCTACACATTAAAAACGTTTGTCAGTGACCTTTCTAGCCGTTTCATGCCCCCTTTAAGAAGCAGCAATTTTTTCTTTTGCCAGAGTTGTCCTTACTTGTTGTGCTGAACGTGCGGCGCAATGTAAGCTGTGGCGGCTACGGATTTTAAGAAGCGGCAGATTTTTTTGCGAGAATCGTTAATCTTTGCCGTCGTGCTGAACTTGCAACATAGCATATGCTATGGACGTTAAGAAGCAGCAATTTTTTTTCTGTTGCCAGAGTATTCCTTGCTGGTTATGAGGAACGTGCGGCGCAATGTAAGCTATGGCGGCTACGGTTGCTAAGAAGCGGCAATTTTTTTTGCGAGAATCGTTCATCTTTGCCGTCGTGCTGAACTTGCAACATAGCATATGCTATGGCGACTACGGACGTTTGGAACCAGCAATTTTTTTTTTCTTTTGCAAGAGTTGTCCTTATTTGTGCTGAACGTGCGGCGCAACGTAAGCTATGGCGGCTGCGGATGTTAAGAAGTGGCAGATTTGTTTTTCGAGAGTTGTTCATCTTTGCTGTCGTGCAGAACTTGCAACATAGCGTATGCTATGGACGTTAAGAAGCAGCAATTTTTTTTTCTTTTGCCAGAGTTGTCCGTACTGGTGCTGAACGTGCGGCTCAACGTAAGCTATGGCGACTACGTATGTTAGGAAGCGCCAGAGTTTTTTTTTCGCGAGAATCGTCCATCTTTGCCGTCTTGCTGAACTTGTAACATAGCGGCTATGGCGGCTACGGAATTTAAGAAGCAATTTCTTTTCTTTTGCCACAGTTGTCCTTACTTGTGCTGAACGTGCGGCGCAACGTAAGCTATGGCGGCTGCGGATGTTAAGACGCGGAAGATTTTTTTTGCGAGAATCGTTCATCTTTGCTGTCTTGCTGAACTTGGAACATAGCGGCTATGGCGGTTATTGAACTTAAGAAGCAATTTTTTTTTCTTTTGCAAGAGTTGTCCTTACTTGTGCTGAACGTGCGGCGCAACGTAAGCAATGGTGGCTGCGGATGTTAAGTAGCGGCAGATTTTTTTTGCGAGAATCGTTCATCTTTGCCGTCTTGCTGAACTTGCAACATAGTGTATGCTATGGCGGCTATGGACGTTAAGAAGCAGCAATGTGTTTTTCTTTTGCAAGAGTTGTCCTTGTGCTGAACGCGCGGCGCAACGTAAGCTATGGCTGCTGCGGATGTTAAGAAGCGACAGATTTTTTTTTGCGAGAATCGTTCATCTTTGCCGTCGTGCTGAACTTGCAACAGCGTATGCTATGGTAGCTATGGACTTTAAGAAGCAGCAATTATTTTTCTTTTGCCAGAGTTGTCCTTACTTGTGCTGAACGTGCGGTGCAACGTAAGCTATGGCGGCTACGGATTTTAAGTCGCGGCAGATTTTTTTTGCGAGAATCGTTCATCTTTGCTGTCGTGCGGAACTTGCAACAGCATATGCTATGGTGGCTATGGACTATAAGAAGCAGCAATTTTTTTTCTTTTGCCAGAGTTGTCCTTAATTGTTGTGCTGAACGTGCGGCGCAATGTAAGCTATGGCGGCTACGGATGTTAAGACGCGGCAGGTTTTTTTGGCGAGAATCGTTCATCTTTGCCGTCGTACTGAACTTGCAACAGCGTATGCTCTGGTGGCTATGGACTTTAAAGGGGTCATGGCCTAAAACGGGGTAAAGCAAATCGGTCGGGAGATAGGTACTCGCTCACAGGTGTTTCACCGCACGAATTGTTTAGCTAACTTCATTAACACCAGAGATATCGGCAATTAAAAATGGCACTCCTCCTCGCTCCTCTCAACTCAACACTCCGATACACCAGAAAAAAAAAACGAAGAAAACAGCTCGGGAACTCCGCCCCGCTAGCCCCGCCCACGAAGCGTCATCGGGTGACGCTCGATTCTCAGAGTTCCGGTTGTCGGGCCTGTTTTCCTCCGAGCGTCGCCCATGCATTCACGGTCTGCCTTTCCCGTCCCGTCTGCGTTTGCATAGCTTTCAACCTTGTCTGCTGTCTTCCTCGGCTGCCGGTGTCTTCAGTTTCATGACCTCTCGGAAGTGTGTGCGACAGCAGCCCGAACGACCCGGGTCGTTCGTGATCGCATACCTGCAGGTGGGAGTCCACACATACCGGCGGCCGCCGCGGATGGAGCACTTTCCTTCATATCCCTGTCCCACGGCTTTCTAAAAGACCGCTTTCTTCTCTCGCGCTGCCTGGGTCAGTCTCTTTGTTACCGTCTTCTGCGGTTTGACCAACGGCGGCCGGTGACCCCTCGCGGAGTTGACGCGATAGCATAGACTCTGCATGGATGCTGGTAGACGATCGAGCGTGCGAGTTGCCCGCGTGCAAACATATGTCGTCGTCGCTTTTAGTCCGGAGCTGCTTTCATTATGGTCGGCGAGAGGCATCTCTAGTGCATAACTTATGGAATGTATACGCGTATCACCGAGGAGAGCACGGACTGATCGCTACAGAGTTTGGATATCGGATGACAGGTGAGCACGAATTATTCGTCCGCGAATCTTAAAATTGAGATTAACAAAAAGGATAGTGTAGTGTTTTTTTTTCTGACGTCCTTTCGCACATCGTTTAGGAAGCGCCAATGCGCAACATGCACGCGTGTTTATTTCATGTGTACGCATCGTCCGAGCCAGAATGGACGGCGCAAAACATTAGCAAAGCAGCTCGGCACATTCAGTCGGCAGCGCAGGTTTTCACTGATTTTCGCATCGACACGCAAGAATCGCGCACATGAACATGCGAGCGGCTACGCTAGAGAAGCAGCGAAGCGGGTGATTCCAAAACGCCGTCCGCCGTGGCTTCGACGCAAATAAGGCCTAGCGACGACCAGGGAGCAGCGCACAATCGGAGTGCCGTCGGTCGCAGCGCCCGCGGACGGCATCTCTGCGGTAACCTGGCGACATCCGGTGCTGCACATAAGCGGTGCGAATTTGTGTACTTTCGCGATGAAGCTGAGGACAGACCTTTTTTGACGCACGTTTCCTTTACACGAAGGTTGATGCTGCCTTTTTAATCGGTACGGTGTTGAATCGGACCTGCGTGCTCTTTTCGCACTGCTGCACCGACACGCACTTTTAGTCGGACACACATAGTTTAGGAAGTGCCAATGCGTAACGTGCACGCGTGTTTTATCTCATGTGTACGCATCGGCCGATCCAGAAGCAACGGCGCAAAACATGAGCAAAGCAGCTCGCCACATGCAGTTCGGCAGCGCAGGTTGTCACTGTTTTCCGATCACGCAAGAATAGTGCACAGGAGCACGCGAGCAACTACACTAGAGACGCAGCGAAGCGGACGATTCTAAAATGCCATCCGCTGTGGCTGCGATGCAAAAAGAAAAAGGCCTAGCGACGAGCAGGGAGCAGCGCACGACCGGAGTGGCGTCGGCCGCAGCGCCCGCGCCTGGCGGCATCGGGTGCTGCACTTAAGCGGTGCGAATTTGTGGACTTTCGTGATGAAGCTGAGGGTACACCTTTTTTTGACGCAGGTTCCATTAATTTATTAACAAGCCGCAGAAATGGTCGATGCGGCAAAGACGAGACGGGACTACAGTACGCTGCTGCGCCGTCGGTCGGTACATAAAGGTTGATGCTGCCTATTTAATCATTTAATCAGTACGGTGTAAATCGGACCAGCTAGTGCTCTTTTCGCACTCCTGCACCGACGCGCACTTTCAGTCGGACGCCACCACCTTTTCGGTTAACATCGCGAACCGAAGCGCCAAGCTCGGGTTCACGCATGCATTGCAGCACTCGAGCAGACGACTTTCGCAACTACCAGAAGTTTGTCAGTGACGTAGAGGGCGTCGCGGCTGCAGCCAATGGCAGCCTGTCGTGGCCTGTCACTCTGCGACTGTTGACGTAGGTAACCACGGCAGAATAGTCCCAAATCTCGCCGCCACGCGGAAAATGGCGCCGCCCGTGAATTTCAAAAAATGCTGTTTTTAAAAATTAATAATAAATCGCTGGATTTTTTCCGATGAGTTTTACTTTGAACGAATGCTCGCAAGCATTTGTTCTACACATAAAAAACGTTTGTCAGTGACCTTTCTAGCCGTTTCATGCCCCCTTTAAGAAGCAGCAATTTTTTCTTTTGCCAGAGTTGTCCTTACTTGTGCTGAACGTGCGGCGCAATGTAAGCTGTGGCGGCTACGGATTTTAAGAAGCGGCAGATTTTTTTGCGAGAATCGTTAATCTTTGCCGTCGTGCTGAACTTGCAACATAGCATATGCTATGGACGTTAAGAAGCAGCAATTTTTTTTCTGTTGCCAGAGTATTCCTTGCTGGTTATGAGGAACGTGCGGCGCAATGTAAGCTATGGCGGCTACGGTTGCTAAGAAGCGGCAATTTTTTTTCCGAGAATCGTTCATCTTTGCCGCCGTGCTGAACTTGCAACATAGCATATGCTATGGCGACTACGGACGTTTGGAACCAGCAATTTTTTTCTTTTGCAAGAGTTGTCCTTATTTGTGCTGAACGTGCGGCGCAACGTAAGCTATGGCGGCTGCGGATGTTAAGAAGTGGCAGATTTGTTTTTCGAGAATCGCTAATCTTTGCCGTCGTGCTGAACTTGCAACATAGCATATGCTATGGACGTTAAGAAGCAGCAATTTTTTTCCTGTTGCCAGAGTTGTCCTTGCTGGTTGTGAGGAACCTGCGGCGCAATGTAAGCTATCGCGGCTACGGATGCTAAGAAGCGGCATTTTTTTGAGAGAATTGTTCATCTTTGCCGTCGTGCTGAACTTCCAACATAGCATATGCTATGGCGACTATGGACGTTTGGAACCAGCAATTTTTTTTCTTTTGCAAGAGTTGTCCTTACTTGTACTGAACGTGCGGCGCAACGTAAGCTATTATGGCTGCGGATGTTGAGAAGTGGCAGATTTGTTTTTCGAGAATTGTTCATCTTTGCTTCGTGCTGAACTTGCAACATAGCGTATGCTATGGATGTTAAGAAGAAGCAATTTTTTTTCTTTTGCCAGAGTTGTCCTTACTTGTGCTGAACGTGCGGCTCAACGTAAGCTATGGCGGCTACGGATGTTAAGAAGCAGCAGAGTGTTTTTTTTTGCGAGAATCGTTCATCTTTGCCATCTTGCTGAACTTGCAACATAGCGGCTATGGAATTTAAAAGCAATTTTTTTTCTTTTGCCAGAGTTGTCCTTACTTGTGCTGAACGTGGGCGCAACGTAAGCTATGGCGGCTGCGGATTTTAAGAAGCGGCAGATTTTTTGCGAGAATCGTTAATCTTTGCCGCCGTGCTGAACTTGCAACATAGCATATGCTATAGACGTTAAGAAGCAGCAATTTTTTTTCTGTTGCCAGAGTTGTCCTTGCTTGTTGTGCGGAACGTGCGGCGCAATGTAAGCTATCGCGGCTACGGATGTTAAGAAGCGACAGATATTTTTGCGAGAATCGTTATCTTTGCCGTCGTGCTGAACTTGCAACATAGCATATGCTATGGACGTTAAGAAGCAGCAATTTTTTTTTCTGCTGCCAGAGTTGTCCTTGCTTGTTGTGCGGAACGTGCGGTGCAATGTAGGGTATGGCGGCTACAGATGTTAAGAAGCGGCAGATTTTTTTGCGAGAATCGTTCATCTTCGCCATCATGCTGAACTGGCAACATAGCGTATGCTATGGCATCTATGGACATTAGGAAGCAGCAATGTTTTTTCTTTTGCAAGAGTTGTCCTTGTGCTGAACGGGCGGCGCAACGTAAGCTATGGTGGCTGCGGATGTTAAGAAGCGGCAAATTTTTTTTTTGCGAGAATCGTCCATCTTTGCCGTCGTGCTGAACTTGCAACATAGCGTATGCTATGGCGGCTATAGACGTTAAGCAGCAGCAATTTTTTTTTCTTTTGCCAGAGTTGTCCTTATTTGTGCTGACGTGCGGCGCAACGTAAGCTATGGTGGCTGCGGATGTTAGAAGCGGCAGATTTTTTTTTTGCGAGAATCGTTCATCTTTGCCGTCGTGCTGAACTTGCAACAGCGTATGATATGGTGGCTATGGACTTTAAGAAGCAGCAATTATTTTTCTTTTGCCAGAGTTGTCCTTACTTGTGCTGAACGTGCGGCGCAACGTAAGCTATGGCGGCTACGGATTTTAAGAAGCGGCAGATTTTTTTTGCGAGAATCGTTCATCTTTGCCGTCGTGCTGAAGGGTCAACAGCATATGCTATGGTGGCTATGGACTATAAGAAGCAGCAATTTTTTTTCTTTTGCCAGAGTTGTCCTTACTTGTGCTGAACGTGCGGCGCAATGTAAGGTATGGCGGCTACGGATGTTAAGACGTGGCAGGTTTTTTTGGCGAGAATCGTTCATCTTTGCCGTCGTGCTGAACTTGCAGCAGCGTATGCTATGGTGGCTATGGACTTAAAAGGGGTTATGGCCTAAACCGGGGTAAAGCAAATCGGTCGAGAGATAGGTACTCCCTCACAGGTCAATTCAACGCAATAATTTTTTAGCTAGCTTCATTAACACCAGAGATATCGGCAATTAAAAATGGCGCTCCTCCTCGCTCCCCTCAACTCAACACTGCGATACACCAGAAAAAAAAAACGAGAAAGAAACAGCTCGGGAACTCCGCCCCGGTAGCCCCGCCCACGAAGCGTCATCGGGTGACACTCGGTTCTCAGACTTCCGTTTGTCGCGCCTGTTTTCCCCCGAGGGTTGCCCATGCATTCACGGTCTGCCTTTCCCGTCCCGTCTGCGTTTGCATAGCTTTCAACCTTGTCTGCTGTGTTCCTCGGCCGCCGGTGTCTTCAGATTCTTGACCTCTCGGAAGTGTGTGCGACAGCAGCCCGAACGACCGGGTCGTTCGTGATCGCATACCTGCAGGTGGGAGTCCACACATACCGGCGGCCGCCGCGGAGGGAGCACTTTCCTTCATATCCCTGTCCCACGGCTTTCTAAAAGACCGCTTTCTTCTCTGGCGCTGCCTGGGTCAGTCTCTCTGGTACCGTCTTCTGTGGTTTGACCAACGGCGGCCGGTGACCCCTCGCGGAGTTGACGCGATAGCATCGACTCTGCATGGATGCTGGTAGACGATCGAGCGTGCGAGTTGCCCGCGTGCAAACATATGTCGTCGTCGCTTTTAATCCGGAGCTGCTTTCATTATGGTCGGCGAGAGGCATCTCTAGTGCATAACGAATGGAATGTATACGCGTATCACCGACGAGAGCACGGACTGATGATCGCTACAGAGTTTGGATATCGGATGACAGGTGAGCACGAATTATTCGTCCGCGAATCTTAAAATTGACATTAACAAAAAGGATAGTGTAGTGTTTTTTTTTTGACGTCCTTTCGCACATCGTTTAGGAAGCGCCAATGCGCAACGTGCACGCGTGCTTATTTCATGTGTACGCATCGTCCGGGCCAGAATCGACGGCGCAAAACATCAGCAAAGCAGCTCGGCACATTCACTTCGGCAGCGCAGGTTGTCACTGATTTTCGCACCGACACGCAAGAATCGCGCACATGAGCATGCGAGCGGCTACGCTAGAGACGCAGCGAAGCGGGTGATTCCAAAACGCCGTACGCCGTGACATCGACGCAAATAGGGCCTAGCGACGACCAGGGAGCAGCGCACGATCGGAGTGCCGTCGGTCGTCGCGCCCGCGGACGGCATCTCTGCGGTAACCTGGCGACATCCGGTGCTGCACATAAGCGGTGAGAATTTGTGTACTTTCGCGATGAAGCTGAGGACACACCTTTTTTGACGCACGTTTCATTTACACGAAGGTTGATGCTGCCTTTTTAATCGGTACGGTGTTGAATCAGACCTGCGTGCTCTTTTCGCACTGCTGCACCGACACGCACTTTTAGTCGGACGCACATAGTTTAGGAAGTGCCAATGCGTAACGTGCACGCGTGTTTTATCTCATGTGTACGCATCGGCCGATCCAGAAGCAGCGGCGCAAAACATGAGCAAAGCAGCTCGCCACATGCAGTTCGGCAGCGCAGGTTGTCACTGTTTTCCGATCACGCAAGAATAGTGCACAGGAGCACGCGAGCAACTACACTAGAGACGCAGCGAAGCGGACGATTCTAAAATGCCATCCGCTGTGGCTGCGATGCAAAAAGAAAAAGGCCTAGCGACGAGCAGGGAGCAGCGCACGACCGGAGTGCCGTCGGCCGCAGCGCCCGCGCCTGGCGGCATCGGGTGCTGCACTTAAGCGGTGCGAATTTGTGGACTTTCGTTATGAAGCTGAGGGTACACCTTTTTTTGACGCAGGTTCCATTAATTTATTAACAAGCCGCACAAATGGTCGATGCGGCAAAGACGAGACGGGACTATGCTGCGCCGTCGGTCGGTAAATAAAAGTTGATGCTGCCTATTTAATCATTTAATCAGTACGGTGTAAATCGGACCAGCTAGTGCTCTTTTCGCACTCCTGCACCGACGCGCACTTTCAGTCGGACGCCACCACCTTTTCGGTTAACATCGCGAACCGAAGCGCCAAGCTCGCGTTCACGCATGCATTGCAGCACTCGAGCAGACGACTTTCGCAACTACCAGAAGTTTGTCAGTGACGTAGAGGGCGTCGCGGCTGCAGCCAATGGCAGCCTGTCGTGGCCTGTCACTCTGCGACGGGTGACGTAGGTAACCACGGCAGAATAGTCCCAAATCTCGCCGCCACGCGGAAAATGGCGCCGCCCGTGAATTTCAAAAAAATGCTGTTTTTAAAAATTAATAATAAATCGCTGGATTTTTTCCGATGAGTTTTACTTTGAACGAATGCTCGGAAGCATTTGTTCTACACATTAAAAACGTTTGTCAGTGACCTTTCTAGCCGTTTCATGCCCCCTTTAAGAAGCAGCAATTTTTTCTTTTGCCAGAGTTGTCCTTACTTGTTGTGCTGAACGTGCGGCGCAATGTAAGCTGTGGCGGCTACGGATTTTAAGAAGCGGCAGATTTTTTTGCGAGAATCGTTAATCTTTGCCGTCGTGCTGAACTTGCAACATAGCATATGCTATGGACGTTAAGAAGCAGCAATTTTTTTTCTGTTGCCAGAGTATTCCTTGCTGGTTATGAGGAACGTGCGGCGCAATGTAAGCTATGGCGGCTACGGTTGCTAAGAAGCGGCAATTTTTTTTGCGAGAATCGTTCATCTTTGCCGTCGTGCTGAACTTGCAACATAGCATATGCTATGGCGACTACGGACGTTTGGAACCAGCAATTTTTTTTCTTTTGCAAGAGTTGTCCTTATTTGTGCTGAACGTGCGGCGCAACGTAAGCTATGGCGGCTGCGGATGTTAAGAAGTGGCAGATTTGTTTTTCGAGAGTTGTTCATCTTTGCTGTCGTGCAGAACTTGCAACATAGCGTATGCTATGGACGTTAAGAAGCAGCAATTTTTTTTTCTTTTGCCAGAGTTGTCCGTACTTGTGCTGAACGTGCGGCTCAACGTAAGCTATGGCGACTACGTATGTTAGGAAGCGCCAGAGTTTTTTTTTCGCGAGAATCGTCCATCTTTGCCGTCTTGCTGAACTTGTAACATAGCGGCTATGGCGGCTACGGAATTTAAGAAGCAATTTCTTTTCTTTTGCCACAGTTGTCCTTACTTGTGCTGAACGTGCGGCGCAACGTAAGCTATGGCGGCTGCGGATGTTAAGACGCGGAAGATTTTTTTTGCGAGAATCGTTCATCTTTGCTGTCTTGCTGAACTTGGAACATAGCGGCTATGGCGGTTATTGAACTTAAGAAGCAATTTTTTTTTCTTTTGCAAGAGTTGTCCTTACTTGTGCTGAACGTGCGGCGCAACGTAAGCAATGGTGGCTGCGGATGTTAAGTAGCGGCAGATTTTTTTTGCGAGAATCGTTCATCTTTGCCGTCTTGCTGAACTTGCAACATAGTGTATGCTATGGCGGCTATGGACGTTAAGAAGCAGCAATGTGTTTTTCTTTTGCAAGAGTTGTCCTTGTGCTGAACGCGCGGCGCAACGTAAGCTATGGCTGCTGCGGATGTTAAGAAGCGACAGATTTTTTTTTGCGAGAATCGTTCATCTTTGCCGTCGTGCTGAACTTGCAACAGCGTATGCTATGGTAGCTATGGACTTTAAGAAGCAGCAATTATTTTTCTTTTGCCAGAGTTGTCCTTACTTGTGCTGAACGTGCGGTGCAACGTAAGCTATGGCGGCTACGGATTTTAAGTCGCGGCAGATTTTTTTTGCGAGAATCGTTCATCTTTGCTGTCGTGCGGAACTTGCAACAGCATATGCTATGGTGGCTATGGACTATAAGAAGCAGCAATTTTTTTTCTTTTGCCAGAGTTGTCCTTAATTGTTGTGCTGAACGTGCGGCGCAATGTAAGCTATGGCGGCTACGGATGTTAAGACGCGGCAGGTTTTTTGGCGAGAATCGTTCATCTTTGCCGTCGTACTGAACTTGCAACAGCGTATGCTCTGGTGGCTATGGACTTTAAAGGGGTCATGGCCTAAAACGGGGTAAAGCAAATCGGTCGGGAGATAGGTACTCGCTCACAGGTGTTTCACCGCACGAATTGTTTAGCTAACTTCATTAACACCAGAGATATCGGCAATTAAAAATGGCACTCCTCCTCGCTCCTCTCAACTCAACACTCCGATACACCAGAAAAAAAAACGAAGAAAACAGCTCGGGAACTCCGCCCCGCTAGCCCCGCCCACGAAGCGTCATCGGGTGACGCTCGATTCTCAGAGTTCCGGTTGTCGGGCCTGTTTTCCTCCGAGCGTCGCCCATGCATTCACGGTCTGCCTTTCCCGTCCCGTCTGCGTTTGCATAGCTTTCAACCTTGTCTGCTGTCTTCCTCGGCTGCCGGTGTCTTCAGTTTCATGACCTCTCGGAAGTGTGTACGACAGCAGCCCGAACGACCCGGGTCGTTCGTGATCGCATACCTGCAGGTGGGAGTCCACACATACCGGCGGCCGCCGCGGATGGAGCACTTTCCTTCATATCCCTGTCCCACGGCTTTCTAAAAGACCGCTTTCTTCTCTCGCGCTGCCTGGGTCAGTCTCTTTGGTACCGTCTTCTGCGGTTTGACCAACGGCGGCCGGTGACCCCTCGCGGAGTTGACGCGATAGCATAGACTCTGCATGGATGCTGGTAGACGATCGAGCGTGCGAGTTGCCCGCGTGCAAACATATGTCGTCGTCGCTTTTAGTCCGGAGCTGCTTTCATTATGGTCGGCGAGAGGCATCTCTAGTGCATAACTTATGGAATGTATACGCGTATCACCGAGGAGAGCACGGACTGATCGCTACAGAGTTTGGATATCGGATGACAGGTGAGCACGAATTATTCGTCCGGGAATCTTAAAATTGAGATTAACAAAAAGGATAGTGTAGTGTTTTTTTTTCTGACGTCCTTTCGCACATCGTTTAGGAAGCGCCAATGCGCAACATGCACGCGTGTTTATTTCATGTGTACGCATCGTCCGAGCCAGAATGGACGGCGCAAAACATTAGCAAAGCAGCTCGGCACATTCAGTCGGCAGCGCAGGTTTTCACTGATTTTCGCATCGACACGCAAGAATCGCGCACATGAACATGCGAGCGGCTACGCTAGAGAAGCAGCGAAGCGGGTGATTCCAAAACGCCGTCCGCCGTGGCTTCGACGCAAATAAGGCCTAGCGACGACCAGGGAGCAGCGCACAATCGGAGTGCCGTCGGTCGCAGCGCCCGCGGACGGCATCTCTGCGGTAACCTGGCGACATCCGGTGCTGCACATAAGCGGTGCGAATTTGTGTACTTTCGCGATGAAGCTGAGGACAGACCTTTTTTGACGCACGTTTCCTTTACACGAAGGTTGATGCTGCCTTTTTAATCGGTACGGTGTTGAATCGGACCTGCGTGCTCTTTTCGCACTGCTGCACCGACACGCACTTTTAGTCGGACACACATAGTTTAGGAAGTGCCAATGCGTAACGTGCACGCGTGTTTTATCTCATGTGTACGCATCGGCCGATCCAGAAGCAACGGCGCAAAACATGAGCAAAGCAGCTCGCCACATGCAGTTCGGCAGCGCAGGCTGTCACTGTTTTCCGATCACGCAAGAATAGTGCACAGGAGCACGCGAGCAACTACACTAGAGACGCAGCGAAGAGGACGATTCTAAAATGCCATCCGCTGTGGCTGCGATGCAAAAAGAAAAAGGCCTAGCGACGAGCAGGGAGCAGCGCACGACCGGAGTGGCGTCGGCCGCAGCGCCCGCGCCTGGCGGCATCGGGTGCTGCACTTAAGCGGTGCGAATTTGTGGACTTTCGTGATGAAGCTGAGGGTACACCTTTTTTTGACGCAGGTTCCATTAATTTATTAACAAGCCGCAGAAATGGTCGATGCGGCAAAGACGAGACGGGACTACAGTACGCTGCTGCGCCGTCGGTCGGTACATAAAGGTTGATGCTGCCTATTTAATCATTTAATCAGTACGGTGTAAATCGGACCAGCTAGTGCTCTTTTCGCACTCCTGCACCGACGCGCACTTTCAGTCGGACGCCACCACCTTTTCGGTTAACATCGCGAACCGAAGCGCCAAGCTCGGGTTCACGCATGCATTGCAGCACTCGAGCAGACGACTTTCGCAACTACCAGAAGTTTGTCAGTGACGTAGAGGGCGTCGCGGCTGCAGCCAATGGCAGCCTGTCGTGGCCTGTCACTCTGCGACTGGTGACGTAGGTAACCACGGCAGAATAGTCCCAAATCTCGCCGCCACGCGGAAAATGGCGCCGCCCGTGAATTTCAAAAAATGCTGTTTTTAAAAATTAATAATAAATCGCTGGATTTTTTCCGATGAGTTTTACTTTGAACGAATGCTCGCAAGCATTTGTTCTACACATAAAAAACGTTTGTCAGTGACCTTTCTAGCCGTTTCATGCCCCCTTTAAGGAGCAGCAATTTTTTCTTTTGCCAGAGTTGTCCTTACTTGTGCTGAACGTGCGGCGCAATGTAAGCTGTGGCGGCTACGGATTTTAAGAAGCGGCAGATTTTTTTGCGAGAATCGTTAATCTTTGCCGTCGTGCTGAACTTGCAACATAGCATATGCTATGGACGTTAAGAAGCAGCAATTTTTTTTCTGTTGCCAGAGTATTCCTTGCTGGTTATGAGGAACGTGCGGCGCAATGTAAGCTATGGCGGCTACGGTTGCTAAGAAGCGGCAATTTTTTTTCCGAGAATCGTTCATCTTTGCCGCCGTGCTGAACTTGCAACATAGCATATGCTATGGCGACTACGGACGTTTGGAACCAGCAATTTTTTTCTTTTGCAAGAGTTGTCCTTATTTGTGCTGAACGTGCGGCGCAACGTAAGCTATGGCGGCTGCGGATGTTAAGAAGTGGCAGATTTGTTTTTCGAGAATCGCTAATCTTTGCCGTCGTGCTGAACTTGCAACATAGCATATGCTATGGACGTTAAGAAGCAGCAATTTTTTTCCTGTTGCCAGAGTTGTCCTTGCTGGTTGTGAGGAACCTGCGGCGCAATGTAAGCTATCGCGGCTACGGATGCTAAGAAGCGGCATTTTTTTTGAGAGAATTGTTCATCTTTGCCGTCGTGCTGAACTTCCAACATAGCATATGCTATGGCGACTATGGACGTTTGAAACCAGCAATTTTTTTTCTTTTGCAAGAGTTGTCCTTACTTGTACTGAACGTGCGGCGCAACGTAAGCTATTATGGCTGCGGATGTTGAGAAGTGGCAGATTTGTTTTTCGAGAATTGTTCATCTTTGCTTCGTGCTGAACTTGCAACATAGCGTATGCTATGGATGTTAAGAAGAAGCAATTTTTTTTCTTTTGCCAGAGTTGTCCTTACTTGTGCTGAACGTGCGGCTCAACGTAAGCTATGGCGGCTACGGATGTTAAGAAGCAGCAGAGTGTTTTTTTTTGCGAGAATCGTTCATCTTTGCCATCTTGCTGAACTTGCAACATAGCGGCTATGGAATTTTAAAAGCAATTTTTTTTCTTTTGCCAGAGTTGTCCTTACTTGTGCTGAACGTGGGCGCAATGTAAGCTATGATGGCTGCGGATTTTAAGAAGCGGCAGATTTTTTGCGAGAATCGTTAATCTTTGCCGCCGTGCTGAACTTGCAACATAGCATATGCTATAGACGTTAAGAAGCAGCAATTTTTTTTCTGTTGCCAGAGTTGTCCTTGCTTGTTGTGCGGAACGTGCGGCGCAATGTAAGCTATCGCGGCTACGGATGTTAAGAAGCGACAGATATTTTTGCGAGAATCGTTATCTTTGCCGTCGTGCTAAACTTGCAACATAGCATATGCTATGGACGTTAAGAAGCAGCAATTTTTTTTTCTGCTGCCAGAGTTGTCCTTGCTTGTTGTGCGGAACGTGCGGTGCAATGTAAGGTATGGCGGCTACAGATGTTAAGAAGCGGCAGATTTTTTTGCGAGAATCGTTCATCTTCGCCATCATGCTGAACTTGCAACATAGCATATGCTATATGGACGTTAAGAAGCAGCAATTTCTTTCTTTTGCCAGAGTTGTCCTTACTTGTTGAGCTGAACGTACGGTGCAATGTAAGCTATGGCGGCTATGGATGCTAAGAAGCGGCAATTTTTTTGCGAGAATTGTTCATCTTTGCCGTCGTGCTGAACTTGCAACATAGCGGCTATGGCGGCTATGGAATTTAAGAAGCAATTTATTTTCTTTTGCCAGAGTTGTCCTTACTTGTGCTGAACGTGCGGCGCAACGCAAGCTATGGCGGCTGCGGATGTTAGAAGCGGCAGAGTTTTTTTTTGCGAGAATCGTTCCTTTTGCCGTCTTGCTGAAGTTGCAAAATAGCGGCTATGGAATTTAAGAAGCAATTTTTTTTCTTTTGCCAGAGTTGTCTTTACTTGTGCTTAACGTGCGGCGCTACGTAAGCTATGGTGGCTGCGGATGTTAAGAAGCGGCAGATTTTTTTTTTGCGAGAATCGTTCATCTTTGCCGTCTTGCTGAACTTGCAACATAGCGTATGCTGTGGCATCTATGGACGTTAAGAAGCAGCAATGTTTTTTTCTTTTGCAAGAGTTGTCCTTATGCTGAACGTGCGGCGCAACGTAAGCTATGGTGGCTGCGGATGTTAAGAAGCGGCAAATTTCTTTTTTGCGAGAATCGTCCATCTTTGCCGTCGTGCAGAACTTGCAACATAGCGTATGGTATGGCGGCTATAGACGTTAAGCAGCAGCAATTTTTTTTTCTTTTGCCAGAGTTGTCCTTACATGCTCTGAACGTGCGGCGCAATGTAAGCTATGGTGGCTGCGGATGTTAAGAAGCGGCAGATTTTTTTTGAGAGAATCGTTCATCTTTGCCGTCTTGCTGAACTTGCAACATAGCGGCTATGGCGGCTATAGAATTTAAGACGCAATTTTTTTTCTTTTGTTAGAATTGTCCTTACTTGTGCTGAACGTGCAGCGCAACGTAAGCTATGGCGGCTGCGGATGTTAAGAAGCGGCAAATTTTTTTTGCGAGAATCGTTCATCTTTGCCATCTTGCTGAACTTGCAACATAGCGGCTGTGGCGGCTATGGAATTTAAGAAGCAATTTTTTTTCTTTTGCCAGAGCTTTCCTTACTTGTGCTGAACGTGCGGCCCAACGTAAGTTTGGCGGCTGCAGATGTTAAGAAGCAGCAGTTTTTTTTCTGTTGCCAGAGTTGCCCTTGCTTGTTGTGCGGAACGTGCGGCGCAACGCAAGCTATGGCGGCTACGGATGTTAAGAAGCGGCAGATTTTTTTTGCGAGAATCGTTCCTTTTTGCCGATGCTGAACTTGCAACAAAGCAGATATATGGAATTTTAGAAGCATTTTTTTTCTTTTGCCAGAGTTGTCCTTACTTGTGCTGAACGTGCGGCGCAACACAAGCTATGGCGGCTGCGGATGTCAAGAAGCCGCCGATTTTTTTTTGCGAGAATCGTTAATGTTTGCCGTCTTGCTGAACTTGCAACATAGCGGCTATGGCGGCTATGGAATTTAGGAAGCAATTTTTTTTCTTTTGCCAGAGTTTTCCTTACTTGTGCTGAACGTGCGGCGCAACGTAAGCTATGGTGGCTGCGGATGTTAAGAAGCGGCAAATTTTTTTTGGCGAGAATCGTTCATCTTTGCCGTCTTGCTGAACTTGCAACATAGCGGCTATGGAATTTAAGCAGCATTTTTTTTCTTTTGCCACAGTTGTCCTTGTGCTGAACGTCGGCGCAAAGTAAGCTATGGCGCCTGCGGATGTTAAGAGGCGGCAGATTTTTTTTGCGAGAATCGTTCATCTTTGCCGTCTTGCTGAACTTGCAACATAGCTGCTATGGCGGCTATGAAATTTCAGAAGCAATTTTTTTTCTTTTGTCAGAGATGTCCTTATATGTACTGATCGTGCGGCGCAATGTAAGCTTCGGCGGCTGCTGATGATAAGAAGCGGCAGATTTTTATCTTGTTGCGAGAATCGTTCATCTTTGCAGTATTACTGAACTTGCAACATAGCGGCTATGGCGGCTGTGGAATTTAAGAAGCAATTTTTTTTCTTTTACCAGAGTTGTCCTTATTTGTGCTGAACGTGCGGCGCAACGTAAGCTATTGCGGCTGCGGATGTTAAGAAGTGGCAGAGTTTTTTTTTTGCGCGAGTCGTTGATCATTGCCGTCTTGCTGAACTTGCAACATAGCGGCTATGGCGGCTATGGAATTGAAGAAGCAACTTTTTTTCTTTTGCCAGATTGTCTTTACTTTCGCTGAACGTGCGGCGCAACGTAAGCTATGGCGGCTGCGGATGTTAAGAAGCGGCATATTTTTTTTGCGAGAATCGTTCATCTTTGCCTAGCGGCTATGGAATTTAAGAAGCATTTTTTTCTTTTGCCAGAGTTGTCCTTACTTGTGCTGAACGTGCTGCGCAACGTAAGCTACGGCGGCTGTGGATGTTAAGAAGCGGCAGATTTTGTTTTTGCGAGAATCGTTCATCTTTGCCGTCTTGCTGAACTTGCAACATAGCGTATGCTATGGCGGCTATGGATTTTAAGAAGCAGCAATTTTTTTTATTTTGCCAGAGTAGTCCTTACTTAATGTGCTGAACGTGCGGCGCAGCCTAAACTATGGCGGCTGCGGAGGTTAAGAAGCGGCAGATTTTTTTTTGCGAGAATTGTTCCTCTTTGCTGTCGTGCTGAACTTGCAACATAGCGTATGCTAAGGCGGTTATAGACATTAAGTAGCAGCAATTTTTTTTCTTTTGCCAGAGTTGTCCTTGTGCTGAACGTGCGGCGCAACGTAAGCTATGGCAGCTACGGATTTTAAGAAGCGGCAGATTTTGTTTGCGAGAATCGTTCATCTTTGCCGTCGTGCTGAACTTGCAACATAGCATATGCTATGGACGTTAAGAAGCAGCAATTTTTTTCTTTTGCCAGAGTTGTCCTTACCTGTGCTCAACGTGCGGCGCAATGTAAGCTATGGCGGCTACGGATGTTAAGAAGCGGCAGATTTTTTTGCGAGAATCGTTCATCTTTGCCGAATTGCTGAACTTGCAACATAGCGGATATATGGAATTTAAGAAACATTTTTTTTCTTTTGCCAGAGTTGTCATTACTTGTGCTGAACGTGCGGCGCAACATAAGCTATGGCGGATGCGGATGTTAAGAAGGCGCAGATTTCTTTTTTTGCGAGAATCGTTCATGTTTGCCGTCTTGCTGAACTTGCAACATAGCGGCTATGGCGGCTATGGAATTTAAGAAGCAATTTTTTTTCTTTTGCCAGAGTTGTCCTTACTTGTGCTTAACGTGCGGCGCAACGTAAGCTATGGCGGCTAGGGATGTTAAGAAGCGGCAGATTTTTTTTGCGAGAATCGTTCATTTTTGCCAATTGCTGAACTTGCAACATAGCAGATATATGGAAGTTAAGAAGCATTTTTTTTCTTTTGCCAGAGTTGTCCTTACTTGTGCTGAACGTGCTGCGCACCATAAGCTATGGCGGCTGCGGATGTTAAGCCGCCGATTTTTTTTTGCGAGAATCGTTCATGTTTGCCGTCTTGCTGAACTTGCAACATAGCGGCTATGGCGGCTATGAAATTTAAGAAGCAATTTTTTTTCTTTTGCCAGAGTTTTCCTTACTTGTGCTGAACGTGCGGCGCAACGTAAGCTATGATGGCTGCGGATGTTAAGAAGCGGCAAATTTTTTTTGGGCGAGAATCGTTCATCTTTGCCGTTTTGCTGAACTTGCAACATAGCAGCTATGGAATTTAAGCAGCATTTTTTTCTTTTGCCACAGTTGTCCTTGTGCTGAACGTCTGCGCAACGTAAGCTATGGCGCCTGCGGATGTTAAGAGGCGGCAGATTTATTTTGCGAGAATCGTTCATCTTTGATGTCTTGCTTAAGTTGCAACATAGCGGCTATGGCGGCTATGGAAATTAAGAAGCAATTTTTTTCTTTTGCCAGAGTTGGCCTGATATGTGCTGAACGTGCGGCGCAACGTAAGCTATGGCGGCTGCGGATGTTAAGAAGCGGCAGATATTTTTTTGCGAGAATCGTTCATCTTTGCCGTCTTGCTGAACTTGCAACATAGCTGCTATGGCGGCTATGGAATTTCAGAAGCAATTTTTTTTCTTTTTTCAGAGTTGTCCTTACATGTACTGAACGTGAGGCGCAATGTAAGCTATGGCGGCTGCTGATGATAAGAAGCGGCAGATTTTTATCTTGTTGCGAGAATCGTTCATCTTTGAAGTATTACTGAACTTGCAACATAGCGACTATGGCGGCTGTGGAATTTAAGAAGCAATTTTTTTTCTTTTACCAGAGTTGTCCTTATTTGTGCTGAACGTGCGGCGCAACGTAAGCTATGGCGGCTGCGGATGTTAAGAAGCGGTAGATTTGTTTTTTGCGAGAATCGTTCATATTTGCCGCCTTCTTGAACTTGCAACAATTCGTATGCTATGGCGGCTATGGACTTTAAGAAGCAGCAATCTTTTTTCTTTTACCAGAGTTGTCCTTACTTATGCTGAACGTGCGGCGCAACGTAAGCTATGGCGGCTGCTGATGTTAAGAAGCGGCAGATTTTTTTTGCGAGAATCGTTCATCTTTGCCGTCTTGCTGAACTTGCAACATAGCGGCTATGACTGCTATGGAAATTAAGAAGCAATTTTTTTCTTTTGCCAGAGTTGTCCTTACTTGAGCTGAACGTGCGGCGCAACGTAAGCTATGGCGGCTGCGGATGTTAAGAAGCGGCAGATTTTTTTTGCGAGAATCATTCATCTTTGCCGTCTTGCTGAACTTGCAACATAGCGGCTATGGCTGCTATGGAAATTAAGAAGCAATTTTTTTTCTTTTGCCAGAGTTGTCCTTACTTGTGCTGAACGTGCGGCGCAACGTAAGCTACGGCAGCTGTGGATGTTAAGAAGCGGCAGATTTTTTTTTGCGAGAATCGTTCATCTTTTGCCGTCTTGCTGAACTTGCAACATAGCGTATGCTATGGCGGCTATGGACTTTAAGAAGCAGCAATTTTTTTTCTTTTGTCAGAGTAGTCCTTACTTGATGTGCTGAACGTGCGGCGCAGCCTAAGCTATGGCGGCTGCGGACGTTAAGATGCGGCAGATTTTTTTTGCGAGAATCGTTCATCTTTGCCGTCGTGCTGAACTTGCAACATAGCGAATGATATGGCGGCTATGGACGTTAAGAAGCAATAAATTTTTTTTCTATTGCCAGAGTTGTCCTTGTGCTGAACGTGCGGCGCAACGTAAGCTATGACGCCTGCGGATGTTAAGAAGCGGCAGATTTTTTTGGCGAGAATCTATAGTCTTTGCTGTCGTGCTGAACTTGGAACATAGCATATGCTATGGACGTTAAGAAGCACCAATTTGTTTTCTTTTGCCAGAGTTGTCCTTACTTGGTGTGCTGAACTTGCGGCGCAACGTGAGCTACGGCGGCTACGGATTTTAAGAAGCGGCAGATTTTGTTTGCGAGAATCGTTCATCTTTGCTGTCGTGCTGAACCTGCAACATAGCATATGCTATGGTGACTATGGACATTAGGAACCAGCATTTTTTTTTCTTTTGCAAGAGTTGTCCTTACTTGTGCTGAATGTGCGGCGCAACGTAAGCTATGGTGACTGCGGATGTTAAGTGGCATATTTTTTCGAGAATTGTTCATCTTTGCCGTCGTGCTGAACTTTCAACATAGCGTAAGCTCAGTTCATTAAGAAGCAGCACTTTTTTTTCTTTTGCCAGAGTTGTCCTTACTTGTTTTGCTGAACGTGCGGCGCAACGTTAGCTATGGCGGCTACGGATGTTAAGAAGCGGCAGATTTTTTTTGCGAGAATCGTTCATTTTTGCCGAATTGCTGAACTTGCAACATAGCGGATATATGGAATTTAAGAAGCATTTTTTTTCTTTTGCCAGAGGTGTCCTTACTTGTGCTGAACGTGCGGCGCAACATAAGCTATGGCGGCTGCGGATGTTAAGAAGGCGCAGATTTTTTTTTGCGAGAATCGTTCATTTTTGCCGACTTGCTGAACTTGCAACATAGCAGATATATGGAATTTAAGAAGCATTTTTTTTTCTTTTGCCAGAGTTGTCCTTACTTGTGCTGAACGTGCGGCGCCATAAGCTATGGCGGCTGCGGATGTTAAGAAGCCGCCGATTTTTTTTTGCGAGAATCGTTCATGTTTGCCGTCTTGCTGAACTTGCAACATAGCGGCCATGGCGGCTATGGAATTTAAGAAGCAATTTTTTTTCTTTTGCCAGTTTTCCTTACTTGTGCTGAATGTGCGGCGCAACGTAAGCTATGGTGGCTGCGGATGTTAAGAAGCGGCAAATTTTTTTTTGGCGAGAATCGTTCATCTTTGCCGTCTTGCTGAACTTGCAACATAGCGGCTATGGAATTTAAGCAGCATTTTTTTCTTTTGCCACAGTTGTCCTTGTGCTGAACGTCTGCGCAACGTGAGCTATGGCGCCTGCGGATGTTAAGAGGCGGCAGATTTTTTTTTGCGAGAATCGTTCATCTTTGCTGTCTTGCTGAACTTGCAACATAGCGGCTATGGCGGCTATGGAAAATAAGAAGCAATTTTTTTCTTTTGCCAGAGTTGTCCTTATATGTGCTGAACGTGCGGCGCAACGTAAGCTATGGCGGCTGCGGATGTTATGAAGCGGCAGATTTTTTTTGCGAGAATCGTTCATCTTTGCCGTCTTGCTGAACATGCAACATAGCGGCTATGGCGGCTGTGGAATTTAAGAAGCAATTTTTTTTTCTTTTACCTATGTTGTCCTTATTTGTGCTGAACGTGCGGCGCAACGTAAGCTATGGCGGCTGCGGATGTTAAGAAGCGGCAGATTTGTTTTTTTGCGAGAATCGTTCATATTTGCCGTCTTCTTGAGCTTGCAACAATTCGTATGCTATGGCGGCTATGGACTTTAAGAAGCAGCAATTTTTTTTCTTTTACCAGAGTTGTCCTTACTTATGCTGAACGTGCGGCGCAACGTAAGCTATTGCGGCTGCGGATGTTAAGAAGCGGCAGAGTTTTTTTTTTGCGCGAGTCGTTGATCATTGCCGTCATGCTGAACTTGCAACATAGCGGCTATGGCGGCTATGGAATTGAAGAAGCTATTTTTTTTTCTTTTGCCAGAGTTGTCCTTACTTGTGCTGAACGTGCGGCGCAACGTAAGTTATGGCAGCTGCGGATGTTAAGAAGCAGCAGTTTTTTTTGCGCGAATCGTTCATCTTTATCGTCTTGCTGAACTTGAAACATAGTGGCTATGGCGGCTATGGAATTTAAGAAGCAACTTTTTTTCTTTTGCCAGATTGTCGTTACTTGTGCTGAACGTGCGGCGCAACGTAAGCTATGGCGGCTGCGGATGTTAAGAAGCGGCAGATTTTTTTTGCGAGAATCGTTCATCTTTGCCGTCTTGCTGAACTTGCAACATAGCGGTTATGGCGGCTATGGAATTTAAGAAGCAATTTTTTTTCTTTTGCCAGAGTTGTCCTTACTTGAGCTGAACGTGCGGCGCAACGTAAGCTATGGCGGCTGCGGATGTTAAGAAGCGGCAGATTTTTTTTGCGAGAATCATTCATCTTTGCCGTCTTGCTGAACTTGCAACATAGCGGCTATGGAATTTAAGAAGCAATTTTTTTCTTTTGCCAGAGTTGTCCTTACTTGATGTGCTGAACGTGCGGCGCAGCCTAAGCTATGGCGGCTGCGGACGTTAAGAAGCGGCAGATTTTTTTTTTTGCGAGAATCGTTCATCTTTGCCGTCGTGCTGAACTTGCAACATAGCGTATGCTATGGCGGCTATGGACGTTAAGCAGCAGCAAATTTTTTTCTTTTGCCAGAGTTATCTTTGTTGTGCTGAACGTGCAGCGCAACGTAAGCTATGGTGGCTGCGGATGTTAAGAAGCGGCAGATTTTTTTTGCGAGAATCGTTCATCTTTGCCGTCGTGCTGAACTTGCAACATAGTGTATGCTAAGGCGGTTATAAACGTTAAGCAGCAGGAATTTTTTTTCTTTTGGCAGAGTTGTCCTTACTTGTGCTAAACGTGCGGCGCAACGTAAGCTATGGCAGCTGCGGATGTTAAGAAGCAGCAGTTTTTTTTGCGAGAATCATTCATCTTTGCCGTCTTGCTGAACTTGCAACATAGCGGCTGTGGAATTTAAGAAGCAATTTTTTTTCTTTTGCCAGAGTTGTCTTTACTTGTGCTGAATGTGCGGCGCAATGTAAACTACGGCGGCTGTGGATGTTTAGAAGCGGCAGATTTTTTTTTTTGCGAGAATCGTTCATCTTTGCCGTCTTGCTGAACTTGCAACATAGTGTATGCTATGGCGGCTATGGACTTTAAGAAGCAGCAATTTTTTTTCTTTTGCCAGAGTAGTCCTTACTTGATGTGCTGAACGTGCGGCGCAGCCTAAGCTATGGCGGCTGCGGACGTTAAGAAGCGGCAGATTTTTTTTGCGAGAATCGTTCATCTTTGCCGTCGTGCTGAACTTGCAACATAGCATATGCTATGGACGTTAAGAAGCAGCAATTTTTTTTCTGTTGCCAGAGTATTCCTTGCTGGTTATGAGGAACGTGCGGCGCAATGTAAGCTATGGCGGCTACGGTTGCTAAGAAGCGGCAATTTTTTTTCCGAGAATCGTTCATCTTTGCCGTCGTGCTGAACTTGCAACATAGCATATGCTATGGCGACTACGGACGTTTGGAACCAGCAATTTTTTTTCTTTTGCAAGAGTTGTCCTTATTTGTGCTGAACGTGCGGCGCAACGTAAGCTATGGCGGCTGCGGATGTTAAGAAGTGGCAGATTTGTTTTTCGAGAATCGCTAATCTTTGCCGTCGTGCTGAACTTGCAACATAGCAGATATATGGAATTTAAGAAGCAATTTTTTTCTTTTGCCAGAGTTGTCCTTATATGTGCTGAACGTGCGGCGCAACGTAAGCTATGGCGGCTGCGGATGTTATGAAGCGGCAGATTTTTTTTGCGAGAATCGTTCATCTTTGCCGTCTTGCTGAACATGCAACATAGCGGCTATGGCGGCTGTGGAATTTAAGAAGCAATTTTTTTTTTCTTTTACCTATGTTGTCCTTATTTGTGCTGAACGTGCGGCGCAACGTAAGCTATGGCGGCTGCGGATGTTAAGAAGCGGCAGATTTGTTTTTTTGCGAGAATCGTTCATATTTGCCGTCTTCTTGAGCTTGCAACAATTCGTATGCTATGGCGGCTATGGACTTTAAGAAGCAACAATTTTTTTCTTTTACCAGAGTTGTCCTTACTTATGCTGAACGTGCGGCGCAACGTAAGCTATTGCGGCTGCGGATGTTAAGAAGCGGCAGAGTTTTTTTTTTGCGCGAGTCGTTGATCATTGCCGTCATGCTGAACTTGCAACATAGCGGCTATGGCGGCTATGGAATTGAAGAAGCTATTTTTTTTTCTTTTGCCAGAGTTGTCCTTACTTGTGCTGAACGTGCGGCGCAACGTAAGTTATGGCAGCTGCGGATGTTAAGAAGCAGCAGTTTTTTTTGCGCGAATCGTTCATCTTTGCCGTCTTGCTGAACTTGAAACATAGTGGCTATGGCGGCTATGGAATTTAAGAAGCAACTTTTTTTCTTTTGCCAGATTGTCGTTACTTGTGCTGAACGTGCGGCGCAACGTAAGCTATGGCGGCTGCGGATGTTAAGAAGCGGCAGATTTTTTTTTGCGAGAATTGTTCATCTTTGCCGTCTTGCTGAACTTGCAACATAGCGGCTATGGCGGCTATGGAATTTAAGAAGCAATTTTTTTTCTTTTGCCAGAGTTGTCCTTACTTGAGCTGAACGTGCGGCGCAACGTAAGCTATGGCGGCTGCGGATGTTAAGAAGCGGCAGATTTTTTTTGCGAGAATCATTCATCTTTGCCGTCTTGCTGAACTTGCAACATAGCGGCTATGGAATTTAAGAAGCAATTTTTTTCTTTTGCCAGAGTTGTCCTTACTTGATGTGCTGAACGTGCGGCGCAGCCTAAGCTATGGCGGCTGCGGACGTTAAGAAGCGGCAGATTTTTTTTTGCGAGAATCGTTCATCTTTGCCGTCGTGCTGAACTTGCAACATAGCGTATGCTATGGCGGCTATGGACGTTAAGAAGCAGCAAATTTTTTTCTTTTGCCAGAGTTATCTTTGTTGTGCTGAACGTGCAGCGCAACGTAAGCTATGGCGGCTGCGGATGTTAAGAAGCGGCAGATTTTTTTTGCGAGAATCGTTCATCTTTGCCGTCGTGCTGAACTTGCAACATAGTGTATGCTAAGGCGGTTATAAACGTTAAGCGGCAGCAATTTTTTTTCTTTTGGCAGAGTTGTCCTTACTTGTGCTAAACGTGCGGCGCAACGTAAGCTATGGCAGCTGCGGATGTTAAGAAGCAGCAGAGTTTTTTTTGCGAGAATCATTCATCTTTGCCGTCTTGCTGAACTTGCAACATAGCGGCTGTGGAATTTAAGAAGCAATTTTTTTTCTTTTGCCAGAGTTGTCTTTACTTGTGCTGAATGTGCGGCGCAATGTAAACTACGGCGGCTGTGGATGTTTAGAAGCGGCAGATTTTTTTTTTGGGAGAATCGTTCATCTTTGCCGTCTTGCTGAACTTGCAACATAGTGTATGCTATGGCGGCTATGGACTTTAAGAAGCAGCATTTTTTTTTCTTTTGCCAGAGTAGTCCTTACTTGATGTGCTGAACGTGCGGCGCAGCCTAAGCTATGGCGGCTGCGGACGTTAAGAAGCGGCAGATTTTTTTTGCGAGAATCGTTCATCTTTGCCGTCGTGCTGAACTTGCAACATAGCATATGCTATGGACGTTAAGAAGCAGCAATTTTTTTTCTGTTGCCAGAGTATTCCTTGCTGGTTATGAGGAACGTGCGGCGCAATGTCAGCTATGGCGGCTACGGTTGTTAAGAAGCGGCAATTTTTTTTCCGAGAATCGTTCATCTTTGCCGTCGTGCTGAACTTGCAACATAGCATATGCTATGGCGACTACGGACGTTTGGAACCAGCAATTTTTTTTCTTTTGCAAGAGTTGTCCTTATTTGTGCTGAACGTGCGGCACAACGTAAGCTATGGCGGCTGCGGATGTTAAGAAGTGGCAGATTTGTTTTTCGAGAATCGCTAATCTTTGCCGTCGTGCTGAACTTGCAACATAGCATATGCTATGGACGTTAAGAAGCAGCAATTTTTTTCCTGTTGCCAGAGTTGTCCTTGCTGGTTGTGAGGAACCTGCGGCGCAATGTAAGCTATCGCGGCTACGGATGCTAAGAAGCGGCATTTTTTTTAGAGAATCGTTCATCTTTGCCGTCGTGCTGAACTTCCAACATAGCATATGCTATGGCGACTATGGAAGTTTGGAACCAGCAATTTTTTTTCTTTTGCAAGAGTTGTCCTTACTTGTACTGAACGTGCGGCGCAACGTAAGCTATGATGGCTGCGGATGTTGAGAAGTGGCAGATTTGTTTTTCGAGAATTGTTCATCTTTGCTTCGTGCTGAACTTGCAACATAGCGTATGCTATGGATGTTAAGAAAAAGCAATTTTTTTTCTTTTGCCAGAGTTGTCCTTACTTGTGCTGAACGTGCGGCTCAACGTAAGCTATAACGGCTACGGATGTTAAGAAGCGGCAGAGTGTTTTTTTTTGCGAGAATCGTTCATCTTTGCCATCTTGCTGAACTTGCAACATAGCGGCTATGGAATTTTAAAAGCAATTTTTTTTCTTTTGCCAGAGTTGTCCTTACTTGTGCTGAACGTGGGCGCAACGTAAGCTATGGCGGCTGCGGATTTTAAGAAGCGGCAGATTTTTTGCGAGAATCGTTAATCTTTGCCGCCGTGCTGAACTTGCAACATAGCATATGCTATAGACGTTAAGAAGCAGCAATTTTTTTCTGTTGCCAGAGTTGTCCTTGCTTGTTGTGCGGAACGTGCGGCGCAATGTAAGCTATCGCGGCTACGGATGTTAAGAAGCGACAGATATTTTTGCGAGAATCGTTATCTTTGCCGTCGTGCTGAACTTGCAACATAGCATATGCTATGGACGTTAAGAAGCAGCAATTTTTTTTTCTGCTGCCAGAGTTTCCTTGCTTGTTGTGCGGAACGTGCGGTGCAATGTAAGGTATGGCGGCTACAGATGTTAAGAAGCGGCAGATTTTTTTGCGAGAATCGTTCATCTTCGCCATCATGCTGAACTTGCAACATAGCATATGCTATATGGACGTTAAGAAGCAGCAATTTCTTTCTTTTGCCAGAGTTGTCCTTACTTGTTGAGCTGAACGTACGGTGCAATGTAAGCTATGGCGGCTACGGATGCTAAGAAGCGGCAATTTTTTTGCGAGAATCGTTCATCTTTGCCGTCGTGCTGAACTTGCAACATACCGGCTATGGCGGCTATGGAATTTAAGAAGCAATTTATTTTCTTTTGCCAGAGTTGTCCTTACTTGTGCTGAACGTGCGGCGCTACGCAAGCTATGGCGGCTGCGGATGTTAGAAGCGGCAGAGTTTCTTTTTTGCGAGAATCGTTCCTTTTGCCGTCTTGCTGAAGTTGCAAAATAGCGGCTATGGAATTTAAGAAGCAATTTTTTTTCTTTTGCCAGAGTTGTCATTACTTGTGCTGAACGTGCGGCGCAACATAAGCTATGGCGGATGCGGATGTTAAGAAGGCGCAGATTTCTTTTTTTGCGAGAATCGTTCATGTTTGCCGTCTTGCTGAACTTGCAACATAGCGGCTATGGCGGCTATGGAATTTAAGAAGCAATTTTTTTTCTTTTGCCAGAGTTGTCCTTACTTGTGCTTAACGTGCGGCGCAACGTAAGCTATGGCGGCTAGGGATGTTAAGAAGCGGCAGATTTTTTTTGCGAGAATCGTTCATTTTTGCCAATTGCTGAACTTGCAACATAGCAGATATATGGAAGTTAAGAAGCATTTTTTTTCTTTTGCCAGAGTTGTCCTTACTTGTGCTGAACGTGCGGCGCACCATAAGCTATGGCGGCTGCGGATGTTAAGCCGCCGATTTTTTTTTGCGAGAATCGTTCATGTTTGCCGTCTTGCTGAACTTGCAACATAGCGGCTATGGCGGCTATGGAATTTAAGAAGCAATTTTTTTTCTTTTGCCAGAGTTTTCCTTACTTGTGCTGAACGTGCGGCGCAACGTAAGCTATGATGGCTGCGGATGTTAAGAAGCGGCAAATTTTTTTTGGGCGAGAATCGTTCATCTTTGCCGTTTTGCTGAACTTGCAACATAGCAGCTATGGAATTTAAGCAGCATTTTTTTTCTTTTGCCACAGTTGTCCTTGTGCTGAACGTCTGCGCAACGTAAGCTATGGCGCCTGCGGATGTTAAGAGGCGGCAGATTTATTTTGCGAGAATCGTTCATCTTTGATGTCTTGCTTAAGTTGCAACATAGCGGCTATGGCGGCTATGGAAATTAAGAAGCAATTTTTTTCTTTTGCCAGAGTTGGCCTGATATGTGCTGAACGTGCGGCGCAACGTAAGCTATGGCGGCTGCGGATGTTAAGAAGCGGCAGATATTTTTTTGCGAGAATCGTTCATCTTTGCCGTCTTGCTGAACTTGCAACATAGCTGCTATGGCGGCTATGGAATTTCAGAAGCAATTTTTTTCTTTTTTCAGAGTTGTCCTTACATGTACTGAACGTGAGGCGCAATGTAAGCTATGGCGGCTGCTGATGATAAGAAGCGGCAGATTTTTATCTTGTTGCGAGAATCGTTCATCTTTGAAGTATTACTGAACTTGCAACATAGCGACTATGGCGGCTGTGGAATTTAAGAAGCAATTTTTTTTCTTTTACCAGAGTTGTCCTTATTTGTGCTGAACGTGCGGCGCAACGTAAGCTATGGCGGCTGCGGATGTTAAGAAGCGGTAGATTTGTTTTTTGCGAGAATCGTTCATATTTGCCGCCTTCTTGAACTTGCAACAATTCGTATGCTATGGCGGCTATGGACTTTAAGAAGCAGCAATCTTTTTTCTTTTACCAGAGTTGTCCTTACTTATGCTGAACGTGCGGCGCAACGTAAGCTATGGCGGCTGCTGATGTTAAGAAGCGGCAGATTTTTTTTGCGAGAATCGTTCATCTTTGCCGTCTTGCTGAACTTGCAACATAGCGGCTATGACTGCTATGGAAATTAACAAGCAATTTTTTTCATTTGCCAGAGTTGTCCTTACTTGAGCTGAACGTGCGGCGCAACGTAAGCTATGGCGGCTGCGGATGTTAAGAAGCGGCAGATTTTTTTTGCGAGAATCATTCATCTTTGCCGTCTTGCTGAACTTGCAACATAGCGGCTATGGCTGCTATGGAAATTAAGAAGCAATTTTTTTTCTTTTGCCAGAGTTGTCCTTACTTGTGCTGAACGTGCGGCGCAACGTAAGCTACGGCAGCTGTGGATGTTAAGAAGCGGCAGATTTTTTTTTGCGAGAATCGTTCATCTTTGGCCGTCTTGCTGAACTTGCAACATAGCGTATGCTATGGCGGCTATGGACTTTAAGAAGCAGCAATTTTTTTTCTTTTGTCAGAGTAGTCCTTACTTGATGTGCTGAACGTGCGGCGCAGCCTAAGCTATGGCGGCTGCGGACGTTAAGATGCGGCAGATTTTTTTTTGCGAGAATCGTTCATCTTTGCCGTCGTGCTGAACTTGCAACATAGCGAATGATATGGCGGCTATGGACGTTAAGAAGCAATAAATTTTTTTTCTATTGCCAGAGTTGTCCTTGTGCTGAACGTGCGGCGCAACGTAAGCTATGACGCCTGCGGATGTTAAGAAGCGGCAGATTTTTTTGGCGAGAATCTATAGTCTTTGCTGTCGTGCTGAACTTGGAACATAGCATATGCTATGGACGTTAAGAAGCACCAATTTGTTTTCTTTTGCCAGAGTTGTCCTTACTTGGTGTGCTGAACTTGCGGCGCAACGTGAGCTACGGCGGCTACGGATTTTAAGAAGCGGCAGATTTTGTTTGCGAGAATCGTTCATCTTTGCTGTCGTGCTGAACCTGCAACATAGCATATGCTATGGTGACTATGGACATTAGGAACCAGCATTTTTTTTTCTTTTGCAAGAGTTGTCCTTACTTGTGCTGAATGTGCGGCGCAACGTAAGCTATGGTGACTGCGGATGTTAAGTGGCATATTTTTTCGAGAATTGTTCATCTTTGCCGTCGTGCTGAACTTTCAACATAGCGTAAGCTCAGTTCATTAAGAAGCAGCACTTTTTTTTCTTTTGCCAGAGTTGTCCTTACTTGTTTTGCTGAACGTGCGGCGCAACGTTAGCTATGGCGGCTACGGATGTTAAGAAGCGGCAGATTTTTTTTGCGAGAATCGTTCATTTTTGCCGAATTGCTGAACTTGCAACATAGCGGATATATGGAATTTAAGAAGCATTTTTTTTCTTTTGCCAGAGGTGTCCTTACTTGTGCTGAACGTGCGGCGCAACATAAGCTATGGCGGCTGCGGATGTTAAGAAGGCGCAGATTTTTTTTTGCGAGAATCGTTCATTTTTGCCGACTTGCTGAACTTGCAACATAGCAGATATATGGAATTTAAGAAGCATTTTTTTTTCTTTTGCCAGAGTTGTCCTTACTTGTGCTGAACGTGGGGCGCCATAAGCTATGGCGGCTGCGGATGTTAAGAAGCCGCCGATTTTTTTTTTGCGAGAATCGTTCATGTTTGCCGTCTTGCTGAACTTGCAGCATAGCGGCCATGGCGGCTATGGAATTTAAGAAGCAATTTTTTTTCTTTTGCCAGTTTTCCTTACTTGTGCTGAATGTGCGGCGCAACGTAAGCTATGGTGGCTGCGGATGTTAAGAAGCGGCAAATTTTTTTTTGGCGAGAATCGTTCATCTTTGCCGTCTTGCTGAACTTGCAACATAGCGGCTATGGAATTTAAGCAGCATTTTTTTCTTTTGCCACAGTTGTCCTTGTGCTGAACGTCTGCGCAACGTAAGCTATGGCGCCTGCGGATGTTAAGAGGCGGCAGATTTTTTTTTTGCGAGAATCGTTCATCTTTGCTGTCTTGCTGAACTTGCAACATAGCGGCTATGGCGGCTATGGAAAATAAGAAGCAATTTTTTTCTTTTGCCAGAGTTGTCCTTATATGTGCTGAACGTGCGGCGCAACGTAAGCTATGGCGGCTGCGGATGTTATGAAGCGGCAGATTTTTTTTGCGAGAATCGTTCATCTTTGCCGTCTTGCTGAACATGCAACATAGCGGCTATGGCGGCTGTGGAATTTAAGAAGCAATTTTTTTTTTCTTTTGCCAGAGTTGTCCTTACTTGTGCTGAACGTGCGGCGCAACGTAAGTTATGGCAGCTGCGGATGTTAAGAAGCAGCAGTTTTTTTTGCGCGAATCGTTCATCTTTATCGTCTTGCTGAACTTGAAACATAGTGGCTATGGCGGCTATGGAATTTAAGAAGCAACTTTTTTTCTTTTGCCAGATTGTCGTTACTTGTGCTGAACGTGCGGCGCAACGTAAGCTATGGCGGCTGCGGATGTTAAGAAGCGGCAGATTTTTTTTGCGAGAATCGTTCATCTTTGCCGTCTTGCTGAACTTGCAACATAGCGGTTATGGCGGCTATGGAATTTAAGAAGCAATTTTTTTTCTTTTGCCAGAGTTGTCCTTACTTGAGCTGAACGTGCGGCGCAACGTAAGCTATGGCGGCTGCGGATGTTAAGAAGCGGCAGATTTTTTTTGCGAGAATCATTCATCTTTGCCGTCTTGCTGAACTTGCAACATAGCGGCTATGGAGTTTAAGAAGCAATTTTTTTCTTTTGCCAGAGTTGTCCTTACTTGATGTGCTGAACGTGCGGCGCAGCCTAAGCTATGGCGGCTGCGGACGTTAAGAAGCGGCAGATTTTTTTTTTTGCGAGAATCGTTCATCTTTGCCGTCGTGCTGAACTTGCAACATAGCGTATGCTATGGCGGCTATGGACGTTAAGCAGCAGCAAATTTTTTTCTTTTGCCAGAGTTATCTTTGTTGTGCTGAACGTGCAGCGCAACGTAAGCTATGGTGGCTGCGGATGTTAAGAAGCGGCAGATTTTTTTTGCGAGAATCGTTCATCTTTGCCGTCGTGCTGAACTTGCAACATAGTGTATGCTAAGGCG
The DNA here is from genome assembly GCF_055883805.1 of Amblyomma maculatum. Taxonomy (NCBI): domain Eukaryota; kingdom Metazoa; phylum Arthropoda; class Arachnida; order Ixodida; family Ixodidae; genus Amblyomma; species Amblyomma maculatum. The sequence continues at coordinate 161,181,102 of NC_139346.1, read as the reverse complement.
GTTATAAACGTTAAGCAGCAGGAATTTTTTTTCTTTTGGCAGAGTTGTCCTTACTTGTGCTAAACGTGCGGCGCAACGTAAGCTATGGCAGCTGCGGATGTTAAGAAGCAGCAGTTTTTTTTGCGAGAATCATTCATCTTTGCCGTCTTGCTGAACTTGCAACATAGCGGCTGTGGAATTTAAGAAGCAATTTTTTTTCTTTTGCCAGAGTTGTCTTTACTTGTGCTGAATGTGCGGCGCAATGTAAACTACGGCGGCTGTGGATGTTTAGAAGCGGCAGATTTTTTTTTTGCGAGAATCGTTGATCTTTGCCGTCTTGCTGAACTTGCAACATAGTGTATGCTATGGCGGCTATGGACTTTAAGAAGCAGCAATTTTTTTTCTTTTGCCAGAGTAGTCCTTACTTGATGTGCTGAACGTGCGGCGCAGCCTAAGCTATGGCGGCTGCGGACGTTAAGAAGCGGCAGATTTTTTTTGCGAGAATCGTTCATCTTTGCCGTCGTGCTGAACTTGCAACATAGCATATGCTATGGACGTTAAGAAGCAGCAATTTTTTTTCTGTTGCCAGAGTATTCCTTGCTGGTTATGAGGAACGTGCGGCGCAATGTAAGCTATGGCGGCTACGGTTGCTAAGAAGCGGCAATTTTTTTTCCGAGAATCGTTCATCTTTGCCGTCGTGCTGAACTTGCAACATAGCATATGCTATGGCGACTACAGACGTTTGGAACCAGCAATTTTTTTTCTTTTGCAAGAGTTGTCCTTATTTGTGCTGAACGTGCGGCGCAACGTAAGCTATGGCGGCTGCGGATGTTAAGAAGTGGCAGATTTGTTTTTCGAGAATCGCTAATCTTTGCCGTCGTGCTGAACTTGCAACATAGCAGATATATGGAATTTAAGAAGCATTTTTTTTCTTTTGCCAGAGTTGTCCTTACTTGTGCTGAACGTGCGGCGCCATAAGCTATGGCGGCTGCGGATGTTAAGAAGCGGCAAATTTTTTTTGGCGAGAATCTTTCATCTTTGTCGTCTTGCTGAACTTGCAACATAGCGGCTATGGAATTTAAGCAGCATTTTTTTCTTTTGCCACAGTTGTCCTTGTGCTGAACGTCTGCGCAACGTAAGCTATGGCGCCTGCGGATGTTAAGAGGCGGCAGATTTTTTTTTGCGAGAATCGTTCATCTTTGCTGTCTTGCAGAACTTGCAACATAGCGGCTATGGCGGCTATGGAAAATAAGAAGCAATTTTTTTCTTTTGCCAGAGTTGTCCTTATATGTGCTGAACGTGCGGCGCAACGTAAGCTATGGCGGCTGCGGATGTTATGAAGCGGCAGATTTTTTTTGCGAGAATCGTTCATATTTGCCGTCTTCTTGAGCTTGCAACAATTCGTATGCTATGGCGGCTATGGACTTTAAGAAGCAGCAATTTTTTTTCTTTTACCAGAGTTGTCCTTACTTATGCTGAACGTGCGGCGCAACGTAAGCTATTGCGGCTGCGGATGTTAAGAAGCGGCAGAGTTTTTTTTTTGCGCGAGTCGTTGATCATTGCCGTCATGCTGAACTTGCAACATAGCGGCTATGGCGGCTATGGAATTGAAGAAGCTATTTTTTTTTCTTTTGCCAGAGTTGTCCTTACTTGTGCTGAACGTGCGGCGCAACGTAAGTTATGGCAGCTGCGGATGTTAAGAAGCAGCAGTTTTTTTTGCGCGAATCGTTCATCTTTGCCGTCTTGCTGAACTTGAAACATAGTGGCTATGGCGGCTATGGAATTTAAGAAGCAACTTTTTTTCTTTTGCCAGATTGTCGTTACTTGTGCTGAACGTGCGGCGCAACGTAAGCTATGGCGGCTGCGGATGTTAAGAAGCGGCAGATTTTTTTTGCGAGAATCGTTCATCTTTGCCGTCTTGCTGAACTTGCAACATAGCGGCTATGGCGGCTATGGAATTTAAGAAGCAATTTTTTTTCTTTTGCCAGAGTTGTCCTTACTTGAGCTGAACGTGCGGCGCAACGTAAGCTATGGCGGCTGCGGATGTTAAGAAGCGGCAGATTTTTTTTGCGAGAATCATTCATCTTTGCCGTCTTGCTGAACTTGCAACATAGCGGCTATGGAATTTAACAAGCAATTTTTTTCTTTTGCCAGAGTTGTCCTTACTTGATGTGCTGAACGTGCGGCGCAGCCTAAGCTATGGCGGCTGCGGACGTTAAGAAGCGGCAGATTTTTTTTTGCGAGAATCGTTCATCTTTGCCGTCGTGCTGAACTTGCAACATAGCGTATGCTATGGCGGCTATGGACGTTAAGAAGCAGCAAATTTTTTTCTTTTGCCAGAGTTATCTTTGTTGTGCTGAACGTGCAGCGCAACGTAAGCTATGGCGGCTGCGGATGTTAAGAAGCGGCAGATTTTTTTTGCGAGAATCGTTCATCTTTGCCGTCGTGCTGAACTTGCAACATAGTGTATGCTAAGGCGGTTATAAACGTTAAGCGGCAGCAATTTTTTTTCTTTTGGCAGAGTTGTCCTTACTTGTGCTAAACGTGCGGCGCAACGTAAGCTATGGCAGTTGCGGATGTTAAGAAGCAGCAGAGTTTTTTTTGCGAGAATCATTCATCTTTGCCGTCTTGCTGAACTTGCAACATAGCGGCTGTGGAATTTAAGAAGCAATTTTTTTTCTTTTGCCAGAGTTGTCTTTACTTGTGCTGAATGTGCGGCGCAATGTAAACTACGGCGGCTGTGGATGTTTAGAAGCGGCAGATTTTTTTTTTGGGAGAATCGTTCATCTTTGCCGTCTTGCTGAACTTGCAACATAGTGTATGCTATGGCGGCTATGGACTTTAAGAAGCAGCATTTTTTTTTCTTTTGCCAGAGTAGTCCTTACTTGATGTGCTGAACGTGCGGCGCAGCCTAAGCTATGGCGGCTGCGGACGTTAAGAAGCGGCAGATTTTTTTTGCGAGAATCGTTCATCTTTGCCGTCGTGCTGAACTTGCAACATAGCATATGCTATGGACGTTAAGAAGCAGCAATTTTTTTTCTGTTGCCAGAGTATTCCTTGCTGGTTATGAGGAACGTGCGGCGCAATGTAAGCTATGGCGGCTACGGTTGCTAAGAAGCGGCATTTTTTTTAGAGAATCGTTTATCTTTGCCGTCGTGCTGAACTTCCAACATAGCATATGCTATGGCGACTATGGACGTTTGGAACCAGCAATTTTTTTTCTTTTGCAAGAGTTGTCCTTACTTGTACTGAACGTGCGGCGCAACGTAAGCTATGATGGCTGCGGATGTTGAGAAGTGGCAGATTTGTTTTTCGAGAATTGTTCATCTTTGCTTCGTGCTGAACTTGCAACATAGCGTATGCTATGGATGTTAAGAAAAAGCAATTTTTTTTCTTTTGCCAGAGTTGTCCTTACTTGTGCTGAACGTGCGGCTCAACGTAAGCTATGGCGGCTACGGATGTTAAGAAGCGGCAGAGTGTTTTTTTTTGCGAGAATCGTTCATCTTTGCCATCTTGCTGAACTTGCAACATAGCATATGCTATAGACGTTAAGAAGCAGCAATTTTTTTCTGTTGCCAGAGTTGTCCTTGCTTGTTGTGCGGAACGTGCGGCGCAATGTAAGCTATCGCGGCTACGGATGTTAAGAAGCGACAGATATTTTTGCGAGAATCGTTATCTTTGCCGTCGTGCTGAACTTGCAACATAGCATATGCTATGGACGTTAAGAAGCAGCAATTTTTTTTTTCTGCTGCCAGAGTTTCCTTGCTTGTTGTGCGGAACGTGCGGTGCAATGTAAGGTATGGCGGCTACAGATGTTAAGAAGCGGCAGATTTTTTTGCGAGAATCGTTCATCTTCGCCATCATGCTGAACTTGCAACATAGCATATGCTATATGGACGTTAAGAAGCAGCAATTTATTTTCTTTTGCCAGAGTTGTCCTTACTTGTGCTGAACGTGCGGCGCAACGCAAGCTATGGCGGCTGCGGATGTTAGAAGCGGCAGAGTTTCTTTTTTGCGAGAATCGTTCCTTTTGCCGTCTTGCTGAAGTTGCAAAATAGCGGCTATGGAATTTAAGAAGCAATTTTTTTTCTTTTGCCAGAGTTGTCTTTACTTGTGCTTAACGTGCGGCGCAACGTAAGCTATGGGGGCTGCGGATGTTAAGAAGCGGCAGATTTTTTTTTTTGCGAGAATCGTTCATCTTTGCCGTCTTGCTGAACTTGCAACATAGCGTATGCTGTGGCATCTATGGACGTTAAGAAGCAGCCATGTTTTTTTCTTTTGCAAGAGTTGTCCTTATGCTGAACGTGCGGCGCAACGTAAGCTATGGTGGCTGCGGATGTTAAGAAGCGGCAAATTTCTTTTTTGCGAGAATCGTCCATCTTTGCCGTCGTGCAGAACTTGCAACATAGCGTATGGTATGGCGGCTATAGACGTTAAGCAGCAGCATTTTTGTTTCTTTTGCCAGAGTTGTCCTTACATGCTCTGAACGTGCGGCGCAATGTAAGCTATGGTGGCTGCGGATGTTAAGAAGCGGCAGATTTTTTTTGAGAGAATCGTTCATCTTTGCCGTCTTGCTGAACTTGCAACATAGCGGCTATGGCGGCTATAGAATTTAAGACGCAATTTTTTTTCTTTTGTTAGAATTGTCCTTACTTGTGCTGAACGTGCAGCGCAACGTAAGCTATGGCGGCTGCGGATGTTAAGAAGCGGCAAATTTTTTTTGCGAGAATCGTTCATCTTTGCCATCTTGCTGAACTTGCAACATAGCGGCTATGGCGGCTGTGGAATTTAAGAAGCAATTTTTTTTTCTTTTACCAGAGTTGTCCTTATTTGTGCTGAACGTGCGGCGCAACGTAAGCTATTGCGGCTGCGGATGTTAAGAAGTGGCATATTTTTTTTGCGAGAATCGTTCATCTTTGCCGTCTTGCTGAACCTGCAACATAGCGGCTATGGAATTTAAGAAGCATTTTTTTTCTTTTGCCAGAGTTGTCCTTACTTGTGCTGAACGTGCGGCGCAACGTAAGCTACGGCGGCTGTGGATGTTAAGAAGCGGCAGATTTTGTTTTTCCGAGAATCGTTCATCTTTGCCGTCTTGCTGAACTTGCAACATTTCGTATGCTACGGTGGCTATGGACTTTAAGAAGCAGCAATTTTTTTTTCTTTTACCGGAGTTGTCCTTACTTGTGCTGAACGTGCGGCGCAACGTAAGCTATGGTGGCTGCGGATGTTAAGAAGCGGCAATTTTTTTTATTTTGCCAGAGTAGTCCTTACTTAATGTGCTGAACGTGCGGCGCAGCCTAAACTATGGCGGCTGCGGACGTTAAGAAGCGGCAGATTTTTTTTTTGCGAGAATTGTTCCTCTTTGCTGTCGTGCTGAACTTGCAACATAGCGTATGCTAAGGCGGTTATAGACATTAAGTAGCAGCAATTTTTTTTCTTTTGCCAGAGTTGTCCTTGTGCTGAACTTGCGGCGCAACGTGAGCTATGGCAGCTACGGATTTTAAGAAGCGGCAGATTTTGTTTGCGAGAATCGTTCATCTTTGCCGTCGTGCTGAACTTGCAACATAGCATATGCTATGGACGTTAAGAAGCAGCAATTTTTTTCTTTTGCCAGAGTTGTCCTTACCTGTGCTCAACGTGCGGCGCAATGTAAGCTATGGCGGCTACGGATGTTAAGAAGCGGCAGATTTTTTTGCGAGAATCGTTCATCTTTGCCGAATTGCTGAACTTGCAACATAGCGGATATATGGAATTTAAGAAACATTTTTTTTCTTTTGCCAGAGTTGTCATTACTTGTGCTGAACGTGCGGCGCAACATAAGCTATGGCGGATGCGGATGTTAAGAAGGCGCAGATTTCTTTTTTGCGAGAATCGTTCATGTTTGCCGTCTTGCTGAACTTGCAACATAGCGGCTATGGCGGCTATGGCGGCTATGGAATTTAAGAAGCAATTTTTTTTCTTTAGCCAGAGTTGTCCTTACTTGTGCTTAACGTGCGGCGCAACGTAAGCTATGGAGGCTAGGGATGTTAAGAAGCGGCAGATTTTTTTTGCGAGAATCGTTCATTTTTGCCAATTGCTGAACTTGCAACATAGCAGATATATGGAATTTAAGAAGCATTTTTTTTTTGCCAGAGTTGTCTTTACTTGTGCTGAACGTGCGGCGCACCATAAGCTATGGCGGCTGCGGATGTTAAGCCGCCGATTTTTTTTTGCGAGAATCGTTCATGTTTGCCGTCTTGCTGAACTTGCAACATAGCGGCTATGGCGGCTATGGAATTTAAGAAGCAATTTTTTTTCTTTTGCCAGAGTTTTCCTTACTTGTGCTGAACGTGCGGCGCAACGTAAGCTATGGCGGCTGCGGATGTTAAGAAGCAGCAGTTTTTTTTGCGAGAATCGTCCATCTTTGCCGTCTTGCTGACCTTGCAACATAGCGGCTATGGCGGCTATGGAATTTAAGAAGCAATTTTTTTTCTTTTGCCAGAGTTGTCCTTACTTGAGCTGAACGTGCGGCGCAACGTAAGCTATGGCGGCTGCGGATGTTAAGAAGCGGCAGATTTTTTTTGCGAGAATCATTCGTCTTTGCCGTCTTGCTGAACTTGCAACATAGTGTATGCTGTGGCAGCTATGGACTTTAAGAAGCAGCAATTTTTTTTCTTTTGCCAGAGTAGTCCTTACTTGATGTGCTGAACGTGCGGCGCAGCCTAAGCTATGGCGGCTGCGGACGTTAAGAAGCGGAAGATTTTTTTTTGCGAGAATCGTTCATCTTTGCCGTCGTGCTGAACTTGAAACATAGCGTATGCTATGGCGGCTATGGACGTTAAGCAGCAGCAATTTTTTTTCTTTTGCCAGAGTTGTCCTTGTGCTTAACGTGCGGCGCAACGTAAGCTATGACGCCTGCGGATGTTAAGAAGCGGCAGATTTTTTTGGCGAGAATCCTTAATCTTTGCTGTCGTGCTGAACTTGCAACATAGCATATGCTATTGACGTTAAGAAGCACCAATTTGTTTTTTTTTGCCAGAGTTGTCCTTACTTGGTGTGCTGAACGTGCGGCGCAACGTAAGCTATGGCGGCTGCGGATGTTAAGCGGCAGATTTTTTTTTGCGAGAATCGTTCATCTTTGCCATCGTGCTGAACTTGCAACATAGCGTATGCTAAGGCGGTTATAGACGTTAAGCAGCAGCAATTTTTTTTCTTTTGCCAGAGTTGTCCTTGTGCTTAACGTGCGGCGCAACGTAAGCTATGACGCCTGCGGATGTTAAGAAGCGGCAGATTTTTTTGGCGAGAATCCTTAATCTTTGCTGTCGTGCTGAACTTGCAACATAGCATATGCTATGGACGTTAAGAAGCACCAATTTGTTTTTTTTTGCCAGAGTTGTCCTTACTTGGTGTGCTGAACTTGCGGCGCAACGTAAGCTATGGCGGCTAGGGATTTTAAGAAGCGGCAGATTTTGTTTGCGAGAATCGTTCATCTTTGCCGTCGTGCTGAACTTGCAACATAGCATATGCTATGGACGTTAAGAAGCAGCAATTTTTTTTCTTTTGCCAGAGTTGTCCTTACTTGTGCTGAACGTTCGGCGCAACATAAGCTATGGCGGCTGCGGATGTTAAGAAGCCGCCGATTTTTTTTTTGCGAGAATCATTCATGTTTGCCATCTTGCTGAACTTGCAACATAGCAGCTATGGCGGCTATGGAATTTAAGAAGCAACTTTTTTTTCATTTGCCAGTTTTCCTTACTTGTGCTGAACGTGCGGCGCAACGTAAGCTATGGTGGCTGCGGATGTTAAGAAGCGGCAATTTTTTTTGGCGAGAATCGTTCATCTTTGCCGTCTTGCTGAATTTGCAACATAGCGGCTATGGATTTTAAGCAGCATTTTTTTTTCTTTTGCCACAGTTGTCCTTGTGCTGAACGTCGGCGCAACGTAAGCTATGGCGCCTGCGGATGTTAAGAGGCGGCAGATTTTTTTTGCGAGAATCGTTCATCTTTGCCGTCTTGCTGAACTTGCAACATAGCGGCTATGGCGGCCATGGAATTTAAGAAGCAATTTTTTTCTTTTGCCAGAGTTGTCCTTACTTGTGCTGAATGTGCGGCGCAACGTAAGCTATGGTGACTGCGGATGTTAAGTGGCATTTTTTTTCGAGAATTGTTCATCTCTGCCGTCGTGCTGAACTTTCAACATAGCGTAAGCTATGGACGTTAAGAAGCAGCAATTTTTTTTCTTTTGCCAGAGTTGTCCTTACATGTGCTGAACGTGCGGCGCAACATAACCTATGGCGGCTGCGGATGTTAAGAAGCCGCCGATTTTTTTTTTTGTGAGAATCATTCATGTTTGCCGTCTTGCTGAACTTGCAACATAGCGGATATATGGAATTTAAGAAGCATTTTTTTTCTTTTGCCAGAGTTGTCCTTACTTGTGCTGAACGTGCGGCGCAATATAAGCTATGGCGGCTGCGGATGTTAAGAAGCCGCCGATTTTTTTTTTGCGACAATCATTCATGTTTGCCGTCTTGCTGAACTTGCAACATAGCGGCTATGGCGGCTATGGAATTTAAGAAGCAATTTTTTTTCTTTCGCCAGAGTTTTCCTTACTTGTGCTGAACGTGCCGCGCAACGTAAGCTATGGTGGCTGCGGATGTTAAGAAGCGGCAAATTTTTTTTTTGGCGAGAATCGTTCATCTTTGCCATCTTGCTGAACTTGCAACATAGCGGCTATGGAATTTAAGCAGCATTTTTTTCTTTTGCCACAGTTGTCCTTGTGCTGAACGTCGGTGCAACGTAAGCTATGGCGTCTGCGGATGTTAAGAGGCGGCAGATTTTTTTTTTGCGAGAATCGTTCATCTTTGCTGTCTTGCTGAACTTGCAACATAGCGGCTATGGAAATTAAGAAGCAATTTTTTTCTTTTGTCAGAGTTGTCCTTATATGTGCTGAACGTGCGGCGCAACGCAAGCTATGGCGGCTGCGGATGTTAAGAAGCGGCAGATTTTTTTTTGCGAGAATCGTCCATCTTTGCCGTCTTGCTGACCTTGCAACATAGCGGCTATGGCGGCTATGGAATTTAAGAAACAATTTTTTTTCTTTTGCCAGAGTTGTCCTTACTTGAGCTGAACGTGCGGCGCAACGTAAGCAATGGCGGCTGCGGATGTTAAGAAGCGGCAGAATTTTTTGTTGCGAGAATCGTTCATCTGCCGTCTTGCTGAACTTGCAACATAGCTGCTATGGCGGCTATGGAATTTCAGAAGCAATTTTTTTTCTTTTGTCAGAGTTGTCCTTACATGTGCTGAACGTGCGGCGCAATGTAAGCTATGGCGGCTGGGGATGTTAAGAAGGAGCAGAGTTTTTTTTGCGCGAATCGTTCATCATTGCCGTCTTGCTGAACTTGCAACATAGTGGCTATGGCGGCTATGGAATTTAAGAAGCAACTTTTTTTCTTTTGCCAGATTGTCCTTACTTGTGCTGAACGTGCGGTGCAACGCAAGCTATGGCGGCTGCGGATGTTAAGAAGCGGCAGATTTTCTTTGCGAGAATCATTCATCTTTGCCGTCTTGCTGAACTTGCAACATAGCGTATGCTAAGGCGGTTATAGACGTTAAGCAGCAGCAATTTTTTTTTTCTTTTGCCAGAGTTGTCCTTGTCGTTATCGTGCGGCGCAACGTAAGCTATGACGCCTGCGGATGTTAAGAAGCGGCAGATTTTTTTTGGCGAGAATCCTTAATCTTTGCTGTTGTGCTGAACTTGCAACATAGCATATGCTATGGACGTTAAGAAGCATTAATTTGTTTTCTTTTGCCAGAGTTGTCCTTACTTGGTGTGGTGAACTTGCGGCGCAACGTAAGCTATGGCGGCTACGGATTTTAAGAAGCGGCAGATTTTGTTTGCGAGAATCGTTCATCTTTGCCGTCGTGCTGAACTTGCAACATAGCATATGCTATGGACGTTAAGAAGCAGCAATTTTTTTCTTTTGCCAGAGTTGTCCTTACTTGTGCTGAACGTGCGGCACAACATAAGCTATGGCGGCTGCGGATGTTAAGAAGCCGCCGATTATTTTTTTGCGAGAATCATTCATGTTTGCCGTCTTGCTGAACTTGCAACATAGCGGCTATGGCGGCTATGGAATTTAAGAAGCAATTTTTTTTTCTTTTGCCAGAGTTTTCCTTACTTGTGCTGAACGTGCGGCGCAACGTAAGCTATGGTGGCTGCGGATGTTAAGAAGCGGCAAATTTATTTTTGGCGAGAATTGTTCGTCTTTGCCATCTTGCTGAATTTGCAACATAGCGGCTATGGATTTTAAGCAGCATTTTTTTTTCTTTTGCCACAGTTGTCCTTGTGCTGAACGTCGGCGCAACGTAAGCTATGGCGCCTGCGGATGTTAAGAGGCGGTAGATTTTTTTTGCGAGAATCGTTCATCTTTGCCGTCTTGCTGAACTTGCAACATAGCGGCTATGGCGGCCATGGAATTTAAGAAGCAATTTTTTTCTTTTGCCAGAGTTGTCCTTACTTGTGCTGAATGTGCGGCGCAACGTAAGCTATGGTGACTGCGGATGTTAAGAGGCATTTTTTTTTGAGAATTGTTCATCTTTGCCGTCGTGCTGAACTTTCAACATAGCGTAAGCTATGGACGTTAAGAAGCAGCAATTTTTTTTCTTTTGCCAGAGTTGTCCTTACATGTGCTGAACGTGCGGCGCAACATAACCTATGGCGGCTGCGGATGTTAAGAAGCCGCCGATTTTTTTTTTGTGAGAATCATTCATGTTTGCCGTCTTGCTGAACTTGCAACATAGCGGATATATGGAATTTAAGAAGCATTTTTTTTCTTTTGCCAGAGTTGTCCTTACTTGTGCTGAACGTGCGGCGCAATATAAGCTATGGCGGCTGCGGATGTTAAGAAGCCGCCGATTTTTTTTGCGACAATCATTCATGTTTGCCGTCTTGCTGAACTTGCAACATAGCGGCTATGGCGGCTATGGAATTTAAGAAGCAATTTTTTTTTCTTTCGCCAGAGTTTTCCTTACTTCTGCTGAACGTGCCGCGCAACGTAAGCTATGGTGGCTGCGGATGTTAAGAAGCGGCAAATTTTTTTTTGGCGAGAATCGTTCATCTTTGCCGTCTTGCTGAACTTGCAACATAGCGGCTATGGAATTTAAGCAGCATTTTTTTCTTTTGCCACAGTTGTCCTTGTGCTGAACGTCGGTGCAACGTAAGCTATGGCGTCAGCGGATGTTAAGAGGCGGCAGATTTTTTTTTTGCGAGAATCGTTCATCTTTGCTGTCTTGCTGAACTTGCAACATAGCGGCTATGGAAATTAAGAAGCAATTTTTTTCTTTTGTCAGAGTTGTCCTTATATGTGCTGAACGTGCGGCGCAACGCAAGCTATGGCGGCTGCGGATGTTAAGAAGCGGCAGATTTTTTTTTTTGCGAGAATCGTCCATCTTTGCCGTCTTGCTGACCTTGCAACATAGCGGCTATGGCGGCTATGGAATTTAAGAAACAATTTTTTTTCTTTTGCCAGAGTTGTCCTTACTTGAGCTGAACGTGCGGCGCAACGTAAGCTATGGCGGCTGCGGATGTTAAGAAGCGGCAGATTTTTTTGCGAGAATCATTCATCTTTACCGTCTTGCTGAACTTACAACATAGCGGCTATGGAATTTATGAAGCAATTTTTTTTCTTTTGCCAGAGTTGTCCTTACTTGATGTGCTGAACGTGCGGCGCAGCCTAAGCTATGGCGGCTGCGGACGTTAAGAAGCGGCAGATTTTTTTTTGCGAGAATCGTTCATCTTAGCCGTCGTGCTGAACTTGCAACATAGCGTATGCTATGGAGGCTATGGACTATAAGAAGCAGCAAATTTTTTTTTCTTTTGCCAGAGTTATCCTTGTGCTGAATGTGCGGCGCAACGTCAGCTATGGCGGCTGCGGATGTTAAGAAGCGGCAGATTTTTTTTGCGAGAATCGTTCATCTTTGCCGTCGTGCTGAACTTGCAACATAGCATATGCTAAGGCGGTTATAGACGTTAAGCAGCAGCAATTTTTTTTCTTTTGCCGGAGTTGTCCTTGTGCTGAACGTGCGGCGTAACATAAGCTATGGCGGCTGCGGATGTTAAGAAGCCGCCGATTATTTTTTTGCGAGAATCATTCATGTTTGCCGTCTTGCTGAACTTGCAACATAGCGGCTAAGGCGGCTATGGAATTTAAGAAGCAATTTTTTTTTGTTTTGCCAGAGTTTTCCTTACTTGTGCTGAACGTGCGGCGCAACGTAAGCTATGGTGGCTGCGGATGTTAAGAAGCGGCAAATTTTTTTTTTGGCGAGAATCGTTCGTCTGCCGTCTTTCTGAACTTGCAACATAGCGGCTATGGAATTTAAGCAGCATTTTTTTTCTTTTGCCACAGTTGTCCTTGTGCTGAACGTCGGCGCAACGTAAGCTATGGCGCCTGCGGAAGTTAAGAGGCAGCAGATTTTTTTTTTTTTGCGAGAATCGTTCATCTTTGCCGTCTTGCTGAACTTGCAACATAGCGGCTATGGCGGCCATGGAATTTAAGACGCAATTTTTTTCTTTTGCCAGAGTTGTCCTTATATGTGCTGAACGTGCGGCGCAACGTAAGCTATGGCGGCTGCGGATGTTAAGAAGCGGCAGATTTTTTTTGCGAGAATCGTTCATCTTTGCCATCTTGCTGAACTTGCAACATAGCTGCTATGGCGGCTATGGAATTTCAGAAGCAATTTTTTTTCTTTTGTCAGAGTTGTCCTTACATGTGCTGAACGTGCGGCGCAATCTAAGCTATGGTGGCTGCGGATGTTACGAAGCAGCAGAGTTTTTTTGCGCGAATCGTTCAACTTTGCCGTCTTGCTGAACTTGCAACATAGTGGCTATGGCGGCTATGGAATTTAAGAAGCAACTTTTTTTTGCCAGATTGTCCTTACTTGTGCTGAACGTGCGGCGCAACGCAAGCTATGGCGGCTGCGGATGTTAAGAAGCGGCAGATTTTTTTTGCGAGAATCGTCCATCTTTGCTGTCTTGCTGACCTTGCAACATAGCGGCTATGGCGGCTATGGAATTTAAGAAGCAATTTTTTTTCTTTTGCCAGAGTTATCCTTACTTGAGCTGAACGTGCGGCGCAACGTAAGCTATGGCGCCTGCGGATGTTAAGAGGCGGCAGATTTTTTTTTTTGCGAGAATCGTTCATCTTTGCCGTCTTGCTGAACTTGCAACATACCGGCTATGGCGGCCATGGAATTTAAAAAGCAATTTTTTCTTTTGCCAGAGTTGTCCTTATATGTGCTGAACGTGCGGCGCAACGTAAGCTATGGCGGCTGCGGGTGTTATGAAGCGGCAGATTTTTTTTGCGAGAATCGTTCATCTTTGCCGTCTTGCTGAACTTGCAACATAGCTGCTATGGCGGCTATGAAATTTTAGAAGGAATTTTTTTTTGTTTTGTCAGAGTTGTCCTTACATGTGCTGTACGTGCGGCGCAATCTAAGCTATGGTGGCTGCGGATGTTAAGAAGCAGCAGAGTTTTTTTGCGCGAATCGTTCAACTTTGCCGTCTTGCTGAACTTGCAACATAGTGGCTATGGCGGCTATGGAATTTAAGAAGCAACTTTTTTTTTTGCCAGATTGTCCTTACTTGTGCTGAACGTGCGGCGCAACGCAAGCTATGGCGGCTGCGGATGTTAAGAAGCGGCAGATTTTTTTGCGAGAATCGTCCATCTTTGCCGTCTTGCTGACCTTGCAACATAGCGGCTATGGCGGCTATGGAATTTAAGAAGCAATTTTTTTTCTTTTGCCAGAGTTGTCCTTACTTGAGCTGAACGTGCGGCGCAACCTAACCTATGGCGGCTGCGGATGATAAGAAGCGGCAGATTTTTATCTTTTTGCGAGAATCATTCATATTTGCAGTATTACTGAACTTGCAACATAGCGGCTATGGCGGCTGTGGAATTTAAGAAGCAATTTTTTTTCTTTTACCAGAGTTGTCCTTACTTGTGCTGAATGTGCGGCGCAACGTAAGCTATGGTGACTGCGGATGTTAAGTGGCATTTTTTTTTTCGAGCATTGTTCATCTTTGCCGTCGTGCTGAACTTTCAACATAGCGTAAGCTATGGACGTTAAGAAGCAGCAATTTTTTTTTCTTTTGCCAGAGTTGTCCTTACATGTGCTGAACGTGCGGCGCAACATAAGCTATGGCGGCTGCGGATGTTAAGAAGCCGCCGATTTTTTTTGCGAGAATCGTTCATTTTTGCCGACTTGCTGAACTTGCAACATAGCAGATATATGGAATTTAAAAAGCATTTTTTTTCTTTTGCCAGAGTTGTCCTTACTTGTGCTGAACGTGCGGCGCAATATAAGCTATGGCGGCTGCGGATGTTAAGAAGCCGCCGATTTTTTTTGCGAGAATCATTCATGTTTGCCGTCTTGCTGAACTTGCAACATAGCGGCTATGGCGGCTATGGAATTTAAGGAGCAATTTTTTTGTCTTTTGCCAGAGTTTTCCTTATTTGTGCTGAACGTGCCGCGCAACGTAAGCTATGGTGGCTGCGGATGTTAAGAAGCGGCAAATTTTTTTTGGCGAGAATCGTTCATCTTTGCCGTCTTGCTGAACTTGCAACATAGCGGCTATGGAATTTAAGCAGCATTTTTTTTCTTTTGCCACAGTTGTCCTTGTGGTGAACTTCGGTGCAACGTAAGCTATGGCGCCTGCGGATGTTAAGAGGCGGCAGATTTTTTTTTAGCGAGAATCGTTCATCTTTGCTGTCTTGCTGAACTTGCAACATAGCGGCTATGGCGGCTATGGAATTTCAGAAGCAATTTTTTTTCTTTTGCCAGAGTTGTCCTTATATGTGCTGAATGTGCGGCGCAACGTAAGCTATGGCGGCTGCGGAAGTTAAGAAGCGGCAGAATTTTTTGTTGCGAGAATCGTTCATCTGCCGTCTTGCTGAACTTGCAACATAGCTGCTATGGCGGCTATGGAATTTCAGAAGCAATTTTTTTTCTTTTGTCAGAGTTGTCCTTACATGTGCTGAACGTGCGGCGCAATGTAAGCTATGGCGGCTGCGGATGTTAAGAAGCGGCAGATTTTTTTTTTTGCGAGAATCGTTCATCTTTGCCGTCTTGCTGAACTTGCAACATAGCTGCTATGGCGGCTATGGAATTTCAGAAGCAATTTTTTTCTTTTGTCAGAGTTGTCCTTACATGTGGTGAACGTGCGGCGCAATGTAAGCTATGGCGGCTGCGGATGTTAAGAAGCAGCAGGGTTTTTTTTTCCGCGAATCGTTCATCTTTGCCGTCTTGCTGAACTTGCAACATAGTGGCTATGGCGGCTATGGAATTTAAGAAGCAACTTTTTTTCTTTTGCCAGATTGTCCTTACTTGTGCTGAACGTGCGGCGCAACGCAAGCTATGGCGGCTGCGGATGTTAAGAAGCGGCAGATTTTTTTTGCGATAATCATTCATCTTTGCCGTCTTGCTGAACTTGCAACATAGCGGCTATGGAATTTAAGAAGCAATTTTTTTTCTTTTGCCAGAGTTGTCCTTACTTGAGCTGAACGTGCGGCGCAACGTAAGCTATGGCGCCTGCGGATGTTAAGAGGCGGCAGATTTTTTTTTTTTGCGAGAATCGTTCATCTTTGCCGTCTTGCTGAACTTGCAACATACCGGCTATGGCGGCCATGGAATTTAAAAAGCAATTTTTTTTTTGCCAGATTGTCCTTACTTGTGCTGAACGTGCGGCGCAACGCAAGCTATGGCGGCTGCGGATGTTAAGAAGCGGCAGATTTTTTTTGCGAGAATCGTCCATCTTTGCCGTCTTGCTGACCTTGCAACATAGCGGATATGGCGGATATGGAATTTAAGAAGCAATTTTTTTTCTTTTGCCAGAGTTGTCCTTACTTGAGCTGAACGTGCGGCGCAACCTAACCTATGGCGGCTGCGGATGATAAGAAGCGGCAGATTTTTATCTTTTTGCGAGAATCGTTCATATTTGCAGTATTACTGAACTTGCAACATAGCGGCTATGGCGGCTGTGGAATTTAAGAAGCAATTTTTTTTCTTTTACCAGAGTTGTCCTTACTTGTGCTGAATGTGTGGCGCAACGTAAGCTATGGTGACTGCGGATGTTAAGTGGCATTTTTTTTTCGAGCATTGTTCATCTTTGCCGTCGTGCTGAACTTTCAACATAGCGTAAGCTATGGACGTTAAGAAGCAGCAATTTTTTTTTCTTTTGCCAGAGTTGTCCTTACATGTGCTGAACGTGCGGCGCAACATAAGCTATGGCGGCTGCGGATGTTAAGAAGCCGCCGATTTTTTTTGCGAGAATCGTTCATTTTTGCCGACTTGCTGAACTTGCAACATAGCAGATATATGGAATTTAAAAAGCATTTTTTTTCTTTTGCCAGAGTTGTCCTTACTTGTGCTGAACGTGCGGCGCAATATAAGCTATGGCGGCTGCGGATGTTAAGAAGCCGCCGATTTTTTTTGCGAGAATCATTCATGTTTGCCGTCTTGCTGAACTTGCAACATAGCGGCTATGGCGGCTATGGAATTTAAGGAGCAATTTTTTTGTCTTTTGCCAGAGTTTTCCTTATTTGTGCTGAACGTGCCGCGCAACGTAAGCTATGGTGGCTGCGGATGTTAAGAAGCGGCAAATTTTTTTTGGCGAGAATCGTTCATCTTTGCCGTCTTGCTGAACTTGCAACATAGCGGCTATGGAATTTAAGCAGCATTTTTTTTCTTTTGCCACAGTTGTCCTTGTGCTGAACGTCGGTGCAACGTAAGCTATGGCGCCTGCGGATGTTAAGAGGCGGCAGATTTTTTTTTTTAGCGAGAATCGTTCATCTTTGCTGTCGTGCTGAACTTGCAACATAGCGGCTATGGCGGCTATGGAATTTCAGAAGCAATTTTTTTTCTTTTGCCAGAGTTGTCCTTATATGTGCTGAATGTGCGGCGCAACGTAAGCTATGGCGGCTGCGGATGTTAAGAAGCGGCAGAATTTTTTGTTGCGAGAATCGTTCATCTGCCGTCTTGCTGAACTTGCAACATAGCTGCTATGGCGG
Source organism: Amblyomma maculatum (assembly GCF_055883805.1). Taxonomy (NCBI): domain Eukaryota; kingdom Metazoa; phylum Arthropoda; class Arachnida; order Ixodida; family Ixodidae; genus Amblyomma; species Amblyomma maculatum. The sequence goes on along the minus strand of NC_139346.1, from coordinate 161,164,082 downwards.
CTATGGAATTTCAGAAGCAATTTTTTTTCTTTTGTCAGAGTTGTCCTTACATGTGCTGAACGTGCGGCGCAATGTAAGCTATGGCGGCTGCGGATGTTAAGAAGGAGCAGAGTTTTTTTTGCGCGAATCGTTCATCTTTGCTGTCTTGCTGAACTTGCAACAGAGCTGCTATGGCGGCTATGGAATTTCAGAAGCAATTTTTTTTCTTTTGTCAGAGTTGTCCTTACATGTGGTGAACGTGCGGCGCAATGTAAGCTATGGCGGCTGCGGATGTTAAGAAGCAGCAGGGTTTTTTTTTCCGCGAATCGTTCATCTTTGCCGTCTTGCTGAACTTGCAACATAGTGGCTATGGCGGCTATGGAATTTAAGAAGCAACTTTTTTTCTTTTGCCAGATTGTCCTTACTTGTGCTGAACGTGCGGCGCAACGCAAGCTATGGCGGCTGCGGATGTTAAGAAGCGGCAGATTTTTTTTGCGATAATCATTCATCTTTGCCGTCTTGCTGAACTTGCAACATAGCGGCTATGGAATTTAAGAAGCAATTTTTTTTCTTTTGCCAGAGTTGTCCTTACTTGAGCTGAACGTGCGGCGCAACGTAAGCTATGGCGCCTGCGGATGTTAAGAGGCGGCAGATTTTTTTTTTTTGCGAGAATCGTTCATCTTTGCCGTCTTGCTGAACTTGCAACATACCGGCTATGGCGGCCATGGAATTTAAAAAGCAATTTTTTTTTTGCCAGATTGTCCTTACTTGTGCTGAACGTGCGGCGCAACGCAAGCTATGGCGGCTGCGGATGTTAAGAAGCGGCAGATTTTTTTTGCGAGAATCGTCCATCTTTGCCGTCTTGCTGACCTTGCAACATAGCGGATATGGCGGCTATGGAATTTAAGAAGCAATTTTTTTTCTTTTGCCAGAGTTGTCCTTACTTGAGCTGAACGTGCGGCGCAACCTAACCTATGGCGGCTGCGGATGATAAGAAGCGGCAGATTTTTATCTTTTTGCGAGAATCGTTCATATTTGCAGTATTACTGAACTTGCAACATAGCGGCTATGGCGGCTGTGGAATTTAAGAAGCAATTTTTTTTCTTTTACCAGAGTTGTCCTTACTTGTGCTGAATGTGTGGCGCAACGTAAGCTATGGTGACTGCGGATGTTAAGTGGCATTTTTTTTTCGAGCATTGTTCATCTTTGCCGTCGTGCTGAACTTTCAACATAGCGTAAGCTATGGACGTTAAGAAGCAGCAATTTTTTTTTCTTTTGCCAGAGTTGTCCTTACATGTGCTGAACGTGCGGCGCAACATAAGCTATGGCGGCTGCGGATGTTAAGAAGCCGCCGATTTTTTTTGCGAGAATCGTTCATTTTTGCCGACTTGCTGAACTTGCAACATAGCAGATATATGGAATTTAAAAAGCATTTTTTTTCTTTTGCCAGAGTTGTCCTTACTTGTGCTGAACGTGCGGCGCAATATAAGCTATGGCGGCTGCGGATGTTAAGAAGCCGCCGATTTTTTTTGCGAGAATCATTCATGTTTGCCGTCTTGCTGAACTTGCAACATAGCGGCTATGGCGGCTATGGAATTTAAGGAGCAATTTTTTTGTCTTTTGCCAGAGTTTTCCTTATTTGTGCTGAACGTGCCGCGCAACGTAAGCTATGGTGGCTGCGGATGTTAAGAAGCGGCAAATTTTTTTTGGCGAGAATCGTTCATCTTTGCCGTCTTGCTGAACTTGCAACATAGCGGCTATGGAATTTAAGCAGCATTTTTTTTCTTTTGCCACAGTTGTCCTTGTGCTGAACGTCGGTGCAACGTAAGCTATGGCGCCTGCGGATGTTAAGAGGCGGCAGATTTTTTTTTTTAGCGAGAATCGTTCATCTTTGCTGTCGTGCTGAACTTGCAACATAGCGGCTATGGCGGCTATGGAATTTCAGAAGCAATTTTTTTTCTTTTGCCAGAGTTGTCCTTATATGTGCTGAATGTGCGGCGCAACGTAAGCTATGGCGGCTGCGGATGTTAAGAAGCGGCAGAATTTTTTGTTGCGAGAATCGTTCATCTGCCGTCTTGCTGAACTTGCAACATAGCTGCTATGGCGGCTATGGAATTTCAGAAGCAATTTTTTTTCTTTTGTCAGAGTTGTCCTTACATGTGCTGAACGTGCGGCGCAATGTAAGCTATGGCGGCTGCGGATGTTAAGAAGGAGCAGAGTTTTTTTTGCGCGAATCGTTCATCTTTGCTGTCTTGCTGAACTTGCAACAGAGCTGCTATGGCGGCTATGGAATTTCAGAAGCAATTTTTTTTCTTTTGTCAGAGTTGTCCTTACATGTGGTGAACGTGCGGCGCAATGTAAGCTATGGCGGCTGCGGATGTTAAGAAGCAGCAGAGTTTTTTTTCCGCGAATCGTTCATCTTTGCCATCTTGCTGAACTTGCAACATAGTGGCTATGGCGGCTATGGAATTTAAGAAGCCACTTTTTTTCTTTTGCCAGATTGTCCTTACTTGTGCTGAACGTGCGGCGCAACGCAAGCTATGGCGGCTGCGGATGTTAAGAAGCGGCAGATTTTTTTTGCGATAATCATTCATCTTTGCCGTCTTGCTGAACTTGCAACATAGCGGCTATGGAATTTAAGAAGCAATTTTTTTTCTTTTGCCAGAGTTGTCCTTACTTGTGCTGAACGTGCGGCGCAACGTAAGCTACGGCGGCTGTGGATGTTAAGAAGCGGCAGATTTTTTTTTGCGAGAATCGTTCATCTTTGCCGTCTTGCTGAACTTGCAACACAGTGTATGCTGTGGCAGCTATGGACTTTAAGAAGCAGCAATTTTTTTTCTTTTGCCAGAGTAGTCCTTACTTGATGTGCTGAACGTGCAGCGCAGCCTAAGCTATGGCGGCTGCGGACGTTAAGAAGCGGCAGATTTTTTTTTGCGAGAATCGTTCATCTTTGCCGTCGTGCTGAACTTGCAACATAGCGTATGCTATGGCGGCTATGGACGTTAAGAAGCAGCAAATTTTTTTTCTTTTCAAAGAGTTATCCTTGTTGTGCTGAACGTGCGGCGCAACGTAAGCTATGGCGGCTGCGGATGTTAAGCGGCAGATTTTTTTTTGCGAGAATCGTTCATCTTTGCCGTCGTGCTGAACTTGCAACATAGCGTATGCTAAGGCGGTTATAGACGTTAAGCAGCAGCAATTTTTTTTTCTTTTGCCAGAGTTGTCCTTGTGCTTAACGTGCGGCGCAACGTAAGCTATGACGCCTGCGGATGTTAAGAAGCGGCAGATTTTTTTGGCGAGAATCCTTAATCTTTGCTGTCGTGCTGAACTTGCAACATAGCATATGCTATGGACGTTAAGAAGCACCAATTTGTTTTTTTTTGCCAGAGTTGTCCTTACTTGGTGTGCTGAACTTGCGGCGCAATGTAAGCTATGGCGGCCACGGATTTTAAGAAGCGGCAGATTTTGTTTGCGAGAATCGTTCATCTTTGCCGTCGTGCTGAACTTGCAACATAGCATATGCTATGGACGTTAAGAAGCAGCAATTTTTTTTCATTTGCCAGTTTTCCTTACTTGTGCTGAACGTGCGGCGCAACGTAAGCTATGGTGGCTGCGGATGTCAAGAAGCGGGAATTTTTTTTTTGGCGAGAATCGTTCATCTTGCCTTCTTGCTGAACTTGCAACATAGCGGCTATGGAATTTAAGCAGCATTTTTTTTTCTTTTGCCACAGTTGTCCTTGTGCTGAACGTCGGCGCAACGTAAGCTATGGCGCCTGCGGATGTTAAGAGGCGGCAGATTTTTTTTTTTCGAGAATCGTTCATCTTTGCCGTCTTGCTGAACTTGCAACATAGCGGCTATGGAATTTAAGCAGCATTTTTTTTCTTTTGCCACAGTTGTCCTTGTGCTGAACGTCGGCGCGACGTAAGCTATGGTGCCTGCGGATGTTAAGAGGCGGCAGATTTTTTTTTTGTGAGAATCGTTCATCTTTGCTGTCTTGCTGAACTTGCAACATAGCGGCTATGGCGGCTATGGAAAATAAGAAGCAATTGTTTTCTTTTGCCAGATTTGTCCTTATATGTGCTGAATGTGCGGCGCAACGTAAGCTATGGCGGCTGTGGATGTTAAGAAGCGGCAGATTTTTTTGTTGCGAGAATCGTTCATCTGCCGTCTTGCTGAACTTGCAACATAGCTGCTATGGCGGCTATGGAATTTCAGAAGCAATTTTTGTTCTTTTGTCAGAGTTGTCCTTACATGTGCTGAACGTGCGGCGCAACGTAAGCTATGGCGGCTGCGGATGTTAAGAAGCGGCAGATTTTCTTTGCGAGAATCATTCATCTTTGCCGTCTTGCTGAACTTGCAACAGAGCGGCTATGGAATTTAAGAAGCAATTTTTTTTCTTTTGCCAGAGTTGTCCTTACTTGTGCTGAACGTGCGGCGCAACGTGAGCTACGGGGGCTGTGGATGTTAAGAAGCGGCAGATTTTTTTTTTGCGAGAATCGTTCATCTTTGCCATCTTGCTGAACTTGCAACATAGCGTATGCTGTGGCGGCTATGGACTTTAAGAAGCAGCAATTTTTTTTCTTTTGCCAGAGTAGTCCTCACTTGGTGTGCTGAACTTGCGGCGCAACGTAAGCTATGGCGGCTACGGATTTTAAGAAGCGGCAGATTTTGTTTGCGACAATCGTTCATCTTTGCCGTCGTGCTGAACTTGCAACGTGGCATATGCTATGGACGTTAAGAAGCAGCAATTTTTTTCTTTTGCCAGAGTTGTCCTTACTTGTGCTGAACGTTCGGCGCAACATAAGCTATAGCGGCTGCGGATGTTAAGAAGCCGCCGATTTTTTTTTGCGAGAATCATTCATGTTTGCCGTCTTGCTGAACTTGCAACATAGCGGCTATGGCGGCTATGGAATTTAAGAAGGAACTTTTTTTTTCATTTGCCAGTTTTCCATGTGGTGAACGTGCGGCGCAACGTAAGCTATGGTCGCTGCGGATGTTAAGAAGCGGCAATTTTTTTTTTGGCGAGAATCGTTCATCTTTGCCGTCTTGCTGAACTTGCAACATAGCGGCTATGGAATTTAAGCAGCATTTTTTTTTTCTTTTGCCACAGTTGTCCTTGTGCTGAACGTCGGTGCAACGTAAGCTATGGCGCCTGCGGATGTTAAGAAGCAGCAGAGTTTTTTTTCCGCGAATCGTTCATCTTTGCCGTCTTGCTGAACTTGCAACATAGTGGCTATGGCGGCTATGGAATTAAGAAGCAACTTTTTTTCTTTTGCCAGATTGTCCTTACTTGTGCTGAACGTGCGGCGCAACGCAAGCTATGGCGGCTGCGGATGTTAAGAAGCGGCAGATTTTTTTTTTGCGAGAATCGTCCATCTTTGCCGTCTTGCTGACCTTGCAACATAGCGGCTATGGCGGCTATGGAACTTAAGAAGCAATTTTTTTTCTTTTGCCAGAGTTGTCCTTACTTGAGCTGAACGTGCGGCGCAACTTAAGCTACGGCGGCTGTGGATGTTCAGAAGCGGCAGATTTTTTTTGCGAGAATCGTTCATCTTTGCCATCTTGCTGAACTTGCTACATAGCGTATGCTGTGGCGGCTATGGACTTTAAGAAGCAGCAATTTTTTTTCTTTTGCCAGAGTAGTCCTTACTTGATGTGCTGAACGTGCAGCGCAGCCTAAGCTATGGCGGCTGCGGACGTTAGGAAGCGGCAGATTTCTTTTTTTTGCGAGAATCGTTCATCTTTGCCGTCGTGCTGAACTTGCAACATAGCATATGCTATGGCGGCTATGGACGTTAAGAAGCAAAAATTTTTTTTCTTTTGCCAGATTTATCCTTGTTGTGCTGAACGTGCGGCGCAACGTAAGCTATGGCGGCTGCGGATGTTAAGAAGCGGCAGATTTTTTTTTGCGAGAATCATTCATCTTTGCTGTCGTGCTGAACTTGCAACATAGCGTATGCTATGGACGTTAAGAAGCACCAATTTGTTTTTTTTTTGCCAGAGTTGTCCTTACTTGGTGTGCTGAACTTGCGGCGCAATGTAAGCTATGGCGGCCACGGATTTTAAGAAGCGGCAGATTTTGTTTGCGAGAATCGTTCATCTTTGCCGTCGTGCTGAACTTGCAACATAGCATATGCTATGGACGTTAAGAAGCAGCAATTTTTTTCTTTTGCCAGAGTTGTCCTTACTTGTGCTGAACGTTCGGCGCAACATAAGCTATGGCGGCTGCGGATGTTAAGAAGCCGCCGATTTTTTTTGCGAGAATCATTCATGTTTGCCATCTTGCTGAACTTGCAACATAGCGGCTATGGCGGCTATGGAATTTAAGAAGCAACTTTTTTTTCATTTGCCAGTTTTCCTTACTTGTGCTGAACGTGCGGCGCAACGTAAGCTATGGTGGCTGCGGATGTTAAGAAGCGGCAATTTTTTTTTTGGCGAGAATCGTTCATCTTTGCCGTCTTGCTGAACTTGCAACATAGCGGCTATGGAATTTAAGCAGCATTTTTTTTTCTTTTGCCACAGTTGTCCTTGTGCTGAACGTCGGCGCAACGTAAGCTATGGCGCCTGCGGATGTTAAGAGCAGATTTTTTTTTGGCGAGAATCGTTCATCTTTGCCGTCTTGCTGAACTTGCAACATAGCGGCTATGGAATTTAAGCAGCATTTTTTTTCTTTTGCCACAGTTGTCCTTGTGCTGAACGTCGGCGCAACGTAAGCTATGGTGCCTGCGGATGTTAAGAGGCGGCAGATTTTTTTTTTGTGAGAATCGTTCATCTTTGCTGTCTTGCTGAACTTGCAACATAGCGGCTATGGCGGCTATGGAAAATAAGAAGCAATTGTTTTCTTTTGCCAGATTTGTCCTTATATGTGCTGAATGTGCGGCGCAACGTAAGCTATGGCGGCTGTGGATGTTAAGAAGCGGCAGATTTTTTTGTTGCGAGAATCGTTCATCTGCCGTCTTGCTGAACTTGCAACATAGCTGCTATGGCGGCTATGGAATTTCAGAAGCAATTTTTGTTCTTTTGTCAGAGTTGTCCTTACATGTGCTGAACGTGCGGCGCAATGTAAGCTATGGCGGCTGCGGATGTTAAGAAGGAGCAGAGTTTTTTTTGCGCGAATCGTTCATCTTTGCCGTCTTGCTGAACTTGCAACATAGTGGCTATGGCGGCTATGGAATTTAAGAAGGAACTTTTTTTCTTTTGCCAGATTGTCCTTACTTGTGCTGAACGTGCGGTGCAACGCAAGCTATGGCGGCTGCGGATGTTAAGAAGCGGCAGATTTTTTTTGCGAGAATCGTCCATCTTTGCCGTCTTGCTGACCTTGCAACATAGCGGCTATGACGGCTATGGAATTTAAGAAGCAATTTTTTTTTGCCAGAGTTGTCCTTACTTGAGCTGAACGTGCGGCGCAACGTAAGCTATGGCGGCTGCGGATGTTAAGAAGCGGCAGATTTTCTTTGCGAGAATCATTCATCTTTGCCGTCTTGCTGAACTTGCAACAGAGCGGCTATGGAATTTAAGAAGCAATTTTTTTTCTTTTGCCAGAGTTGTCCTTACTTGTACTGAACGTGCGGCGCAACGTGAGCTACGGGGGCTGTGGATGTTAAGAAGCGGCAGATTTTTTTTTTTGCGAGAATCGTTCATCTTTGCCATCTTGCTGAACTTGCAACATAGCGTATGCTGTGGCGGCTATGGACTTTAAGAAGCAGCAATTTTTTTTCTTTTGCCAGAGTAGTCCTCACTTGGTGTGCTGAACTTGCGGCGCAACGTAAGCTATGGCGGCTACGGATTTTAAGAAGCGGCAGATTTTGTTTGCGACAATCGTTCATCTTTGCCGTCGTGCTGAACTTGCAACGTGGCATATGCTATGGACGTTAAGAAGCAGCAATTTTTTTCTTTTGCCAGAGTTGTCCTTACTTGTGCTGAACGTTCGGCGCAACATAAGCTACAGCGGCTGCGGATGTTAAGAAGCCGCCGATTTTTTTTTGCGAGAATCATTCATGTTTGCCGTCTTGCTGAACTTGCAACATAGCGGCTATGGCGGCTATGGAATTTAAGAAGCAACTTTTTTTTTCATTTGCCAGTTTTCCTTGTGGTGAACGTGCGGCGCAACGTAAGCTATGGTCGCTGCGGATGTTAAGAAGCGGCAATTTTTTTTTGGCGAGAATCGTTCATCTTTGCCGTCTTGCTGAACTTGCAACATAGCGGCTATGGAATTTAAGCAGCATTTTTTTTTCTTTTGCCACAGTTGTCCTTGTGCTGAACGTCGGTGCAACGTAAGCTATGGCGCCTGCGGATGTTAAGAAGCAGCAGAGTTTTTTTTCCGCGAATCGTTCATCTTTGCCGTCTTGCTGAACTTGCAACATAGTGGCTATGGCGGCTATGGAATTAAGAAGCAACTTTTTTTCTTTTGCCAGATTGTCCTTACTTGTGCTGAACGTGCGGCGCAACGCAAGCTATGGCGGCTGCGGATTTTAAGAAGCGGCAGATTTTTTTTGCGATAATCATTCATCTTTGCCGTCTTGCTGAACTTGCAACATAGCGGCTATGGAATTTAAGCAGCAATTTTTTTTTTTTCTTTTGCCAGAGTTGTCCTTACTTGTGCTGAACGTGCGGCGCAACGTAAGCTACGGCGGCTGTGGATGTTAAGAAGCGGCAGATTTTTTTTGCGAGAATTGTTCATCTTTGCCGTCTTGCTGAACTTGCAACACAGTGTATGCTGTGGCAGCTATGGACTTTAAGAAGCAGCAATTTTTTTTCTCCCCGCAGGGGGCACCTGTTAAAGCAGGTGTTTGTGTGTTTTGTGCGACACCACGGACCCCGAGCACCCACGCTTAGCCGTGCGTGGCATCGTCGTGTCTGGGGAAAAGGGGATCCTGGTGGTTGAGCCGATGCCGAGTGTTTGGACCTTTAAGGCCCCTCGGCGGAGGCAACACACCACTTTGGCCCACGCTTCCCATAGACGGCACCTCCGGGCTGACCCACCCGGGGGAAATCGGCAGTCGCCTTTTCCTGTCCTCCTCTCCATCTTTCACTTTCCTGTCATCTATCCTACAACTCTCCTGTCCTCTACTCTCTTCTTGGTTTTTTTTCCTTACTTCCCGGCGGCGAGGGTTAACCTTGTGTGGCTGACTACCCTGAGTTGAGCCATATTAGGTTATAGTTAAGGTATACAGCTGGCGTGGGCAGGGCTTTTTTTTTAGGCACCTGTCCCGTCCCCTTGTTGGACTCCATGGTGGGTGGCTGGTACCATAACCGAACAATAAAATAAATTTTATGGCTTCTTCCCTTTCCGCAACTGATCGCCCTCCCGCCAAGAGAGGGCGCACCGATGTGACGAACAAGTTTTTCACTAAAAATGTAAACAGCTTCCCCCGCTTTCATGTCATTCACTCCGAACAAGCAGAAAAAACTGCCCGTCAAGTCTCACCGTTCCTTGTGACAAAGACTCTCACAGACACAATAGGTCCAGGCTACAAAGTCAAAAAGCTACCAAATGGTGACCTCCTCTTAGAAGTGCTGTACAACCACCAGTGCGAAAAGCTAGCAGCTGTTACATCATTCGGTGATGTCCCTGTCACAATCTCACCACACCGCTCACTCAATACAGTTCGTGGGGTCATTTCAGATAATGACCTCAAGTTTCTGACCGAAGAAGAATTGCTCGAAGGACTCAAGGACCAAAATGTCATCAACGTTTACCGAATCAAGATCAGGCGAGACAACAAAGAGATCCAAACTAAGCACATCGTCTTGACATTTGCGCTGAGCACCCTTCCAGACTCCGTTGAAGTAGGATACACAAAGCTGCAACTCAGACTGTACATACCTAACCCACGTCGCTGTTATAACTGCCAGAGATATGGCCACAGCTCCCAGAGCTGCCGAGGCCGACTCACCTGCGCAAAATGTGCTTCAAATCAACATGCCACTGACAACTGCCAAACTGAACCAAACCTTTGCGTAAACTGTGAGGGCAACCACCCAGCATACTCAAGATCCTGCCCAACATGGAAGAAAGAAAAAGAAATTGTAACCTTAAAAGTCACTGAGAACATTACATTCGGAGAGGCGAGAAAGCGGCTTTCATTGGTCCAAAGCCCAACTTACTCCGTTGTGACGCAACAGGGCGCAGCGTCACAGCGTGCTTCGGCACCCGCCCAGGTCACGGGTAGTGACCCTGGTGTGGAGCCATCCGCGCCCACGGTGGCTGCAGCTGGCGCTGCTCCACCACCCCCAAAGCAGGCTTCGCGACCTTCCAGGTCTGCGGGGCCCAAGGCCTCTTCTCACACGGGGAGGCCTACTTCAAGCGTTCCGGTGTGTTGTCCGCGGTCATCCAGCGTGTCTGAAGACGCGATGGACACGACAACACAGGGTAGTCCTGTGCCGTCAAGACGGCGGGACTCCTTAGAGCGTGCAAAAAAGGACAAGCCCCGAATCACGGGGCCAAAAACAACGTAGTCTCTATTTTACTCATATAGCTTAAGATGGCTTTTGTAATAAACTGGAATTGCAGGGGACTGCTTAATAACTTAAGCGACATAAAAGACATTTTAGCAACATATTCACCTGTGGCCTTATGTCTGCAGGAAACAAACCTGAGTCCTCTACATGTGAATATTCTTAAAAAATACAAAGTCTTCCGCCGTGATCGAGAGCAGGCATGCAGGCTCTCGGGCGGTGTTGCCATCATAGTTAAAAACAATATTGCATCTCGTGAACATAGGCTCAAAACTCGGCTAGAAGCAGTAGCTGCCACACTTATCACGTATAAAACAATCACAATTTGCAGTATTTATATAGAGCCACACTTAAAAATAACACTCCATGATATCGAAGACCTTTTCAGCCAACTGCCAGATCCATGCGTAGTAGTTGGCGATTTTAACGCCCACTCATCTTTCTGGGGCAGTGAAAAAACTGACACGAGGGGCCAAATTTTAGAAGACTTTATTCTGTGCAATAATATCTGCTTACTTAACACCGGAAAACCCACTTACTGCTCCCCGAGCTCCGGTAAACTGAGTTTTATTGATTTATCTTTCTGCTCATCATCGGTTCTTAGCGATTTTAAATGGGATGTCTTAGATAATCCGCATGGAAGTGACCACCTACCTACAACAATCAGTCTAACATCATCACCATCTATAATTCAAACCAAACCAAGATGTTGGAAGCTGCATTTAGCAGACTGGAAGCTTTTTAAAGAGAAAGCCGACTTGAGAAAACTATTTGCCGAAGATTTTAATGTCGACGAGTTAAATGAAAGATTTACCTCTTGTATTTTAGCCGCCGCACGCCAAGCCATCCCTCAATCATCTGGAGTTGTGAGACAGAACTGTAAAGTGTGGTGGACAAAAGACTGCAGGGAGGCAAAGAAAAAACAAAATAAGGCGTGGAGTATATTTCGCAGGTACCCCACACAAGAAAATCTCCTAATTTTCAAAAAGGCTAGAGCTAAAGCCCGCTATGTGCGTCGTACTGCTGAAAAAGCTTCATGGCAGCATTACATCTCTTCTATAAACAGTCATATAACATCCAAGGATATGTGGGCACAAGTAAATAAATTAAATGGCAAGTACTCCCCGTTTACAGTTCCTCTCCTTACAGACCCAAATACCCAGACAAGCATTCAAGAGCAAGCGGACATTTTAGGTGAACATTTTTTCATGGTATCTAGCTCCTCACATTATTCAGAATCATTTTTAAAGTATAAAAGCCAAGCAGAAAGACAGAAATTACCTACTACTGGCAGCGTTCACGAATCATACAACAGTCCCCTTACACTACAAGAAATAAACACAGTTCTCTCTTCCGGCAAACGTACAGCACCAGGCCCAGATGAAATACACTATCAAATGCTAGCCCATCTTTCTGAATCCTCAGTTGAAGCACTCTTAAAATTTTTTAACAAGGTATGGATGTCAGGAGAAATACCGCAGGCCTGGAAGAAAGCCATTATTGTTCCGTTACTGAAACATGGAAAGCCACCAACATCCCCAAGCAGTTATAGGCCCATAGCACTAACGAGTTGTATCGCTAAATCGTTTGAAAGTGTTCTAAATATCAGGCTCATGTTTACACTTGAATCTCGCAAACTTCTCGACACACGCCAATGTGGATTTAGAAAAGGATGTTCGACAACTGATCATCTTGTGCGCTTGGAAAATACGGTACGAGAAGCATTTATACGCAGACAACACTGCCTTGCCGTATTTTTTGATTTAGAAAAAGCTTATGACACGACGTGGAGGTATGGAATCCTACGTGACCTGGGAGACCTTGGCATCCGCGGCAGAATGTTAAAATGCTTGAAAGAGTTTTTGTCCGACCGTTCTTTCCAAGTTCGTCTCGGTGCTACTCTGTCAAAACGTTTCACTCAGGAGAATGGTGTCCCTCAGGGGTGCATCTTGAGTACCACGCTGTTTATAGTAAAAATGAACTCCATAGTAAAAATAATCCCAACGACCATCATGCATTCAGTCTATGTCGATGACCTACAAATAGCATGTACATCCTCTAATGTATCAACGTGTGAGAGACAAATTCAATTAACAGTGAATAAACTAGCGACATGGGCAGATAGAAATGGTTTCAGGTTCTCTGCACAGAAATCAATAGCCGTTTTATTCTCACTTAGACGAGGTTTGCAAGTGGACCCTACAGTTTACCTCAATGACATTGCTCTCCCAGTAAAACACGAACATAATTTTCTAGGCATTACTTTCGACAGAAAGCTTACTTTCCTCCCCCACATAAACACCCTTAAAAAGAAAGCCTCCCAATCTTTAAATATACTCAAAGTGCTGTCACGTAAACGCTGGGGAGCCGACAGGACATGCCTTCTGCAGATTTATCGTTCAGTTGTACGTTCGAGCTTGGACTACGGTTGCATAGTCTACGGTTCCGCAAGACCCTCATACCTAAAACGACTAGACCCAGTCCACAACCTAGGTCTGCGTCTTTCGACCGGGGCATACAGGACGTCGCCTGTGCGAAGTCTGTATGTAGAAACCAACGAACCATCTCTTGAGGACAGAAGAACCATGCTAACTTGTTCATACATTCTTAAGATCCGTTCGCTACCAACACACCTCTGCTACCCCATAGTAACAAAGTGCCCGTCCAGAACCCTGTTCAACAACAAACCGCAAGCAGTCAGACCCCTCCTCCTCCGCTTCGAACAGATGTGCGAAGAAATAAAAATACTCGATACACTCCCCGACATTGCACAATGCCCTGATCCATTACCCCCTTGGTATAAATTTCCCTGTGTATGCGACCTTACTTTAACACAGTTTGACAAACAACAAACTCCACACGAACACATATTACAAGAATTCCTGACATTAGAGGAAAAATACAAAGACCACAATACATTTTATACCGACGGTTCTAAAACTACCTCATATGTTGGTAGTGGTGTCGTAGAAAACAATCGCCAGAAAACAGTTAGGTTGCCCAATTGTGCATCAGTGTTCACTGCAGAAAGTTATGCCATATCCATAGCTGTGGAAAAAATAATAAAATGCAATATTGAAAAGAGTATAATCTACACTGACTCCCTCAGCTTAATCACAGCATTACACTCTAAAAATGCAACAGAACCTGTAGTGGGAAAAATAATACATTGTATAACATCAGCCGAAACACGAGGTTACAAAATTAAATTCTGCTGGGTACCTAGCCATGTCGGAATCGTAGGTAACGAGACAGCTGACGAATGTGCAGCAGCTGCCCGAAAAGCAAAAATAGAAAAAGTAAATGTACCACGCAAAGATGTTTTGAAATTCATACAAAAAAAGCTCAGGGAAAAATGGCAAGCCTCATGGAAAAATGAAATAAACAACAAACTACACGTCGTGAAACCAGTTGTCGAAGAATGGAAGTCATGCAGTCACCAGAAACGCTTCATGGAGGTAATATTATGTCGCCTTCGAATAGGACACACGCATCTTACTCATAGTTACATTCTCAAAAAAGAAGATGAACCCATATGTGAAGACTGTGGACATGGACTGACGATAAACCACATTTTAATTTCATGTCAAAAACTCGAAAAGCTACGGAAAAAGCATTTCACTCTATTTTACACCAAACAGATACCATTCCATCCATCACTTCTCCTAGGAGAGAATGCAATTGTAGACATTTCATGTGTTTTTAGTTTCTTAGAAGAAACATCCTTCCTGAACAAACTATGATATCTTAACACTTCATTCCTTTTAAAAAAAAACCATAATATACCTTGTGCTTGGCGCATGATAGCCTGAGTTGCTTATGCGCCATAAAACACAACACAACAACAACAACAATTTTTTTTCTTTTGCCAGAGTAGTCCTTACTTGATGTGCTGAACGTGCGGCGCAGCCTAAGCTATGGCGGCTGCGGACGTTAGGAAGCGGCAGATTTCTTTTTTTTGCGAGAATCGTTCATCTTTGCCGTCGTGCTGAACTTGCAACATAGCATATGCTATGGCGGCTATGGACGTTAAGAAGCAAAAATTTTTTTTCTTTTGCCAGATTTATCCTTGTTGTGCTGAACGTGCGGCGCAACGTAAGCTATGGCGGCTGCGGATGTTAAGAAGCGGCAGATTTTTTTTTGCGAGAATCATTCATCTTTGCTGTCGTGCTGAACTTGCAACATAGCGTATGCTAAGGCGGTTATAGACGTTAAGCAGCAGCAATTTTTTTTCTTTTGCCAGAGTTGTCCTTGTGCTGAACGTGCGGCGCAACGTAAGCTATGACGCCTGCGGATGTTAAGAAGCGGCAGATTTTTTTGGCGAGAATCCTTAATCTTTGCTGTCGTGCTGAACTTGCAACATAGCATATGCTATGGACGTTAAGAAGCACCAATTTGTTTTCTTTTGCCAGAGTTGTCCTTACTTGGTGTGCTGAACTTGCGGCGCAACGTATGCTATGGCGGCTACGGATTTTAAGAAGCGGCAGATTTTGTTTGCGAGAATCGTTCATCTTTGCCGTCATGCTGAACTTGCAACATAGCATATGCTATGGACGTTAAGAAGCAGCAATTTTTTTCTTTTGCCAGAGTTGTCCTTACTTGTGCTGAACGTGCGGCGCAACATAAGCTATGGCGGCTGCGGATGTTAAGAAGCCGCCGATTTTTTTTTTTGCGAGAATCATTCATGTTTGCCGTCTTGCTGAACTTGCAACATAGCGGCTATGGCGGCTATGGAATTTAAGAAGCAATTTTTTTTTCTTTTGCCAGAGTTTTCCTTACTTGTGCTGAACGTGCGGCGCAACGTAAGCTATGGTGGCTGCGGATGTTAAGAAGCGGCAAATTTTTTTGGTGAAAATCATTCATCTTTGCCGTCTTGCTGAACTTGCAACATAGCGGCTATGGAATTTAAGCAGCATTTTTTTTTCTTTTGCCACAGTTGTCCTTGTGCTGAACGTCGGCGCAACGTAAGCTATGGCGCCTGCGGATGTTAAGAGTCGGCAGATTTTTTTTTTGCGAGAATCGTTCATCTTTGCTGTCTTGCTGAACTTGCAACATAGCTGCTATGGCGGCTATAGAATTTCAGAAGCAATTTTTTTTCTTTTGTCCTGGTTGTCCTTACATGTGCTGAACGTGCGGCGCAATGTAAGCTATGGCGGCTGCGGATGTTAAGAAGCAGCAGAGTTTTTTTGCGTGAATTGTTCATCTTTGCCGTCTTGCTGAACTTGCAACATAGTGGCTATGGCGGCTATGGAATTTAAGAAGCAACTTTTTTTCTTTTGCCAGATTGTCCTTACTTGTGCTGAACGTGCGGCGCAACGCAAGCTATGGCGGCTGCGGATGTTAAGAAGCGGCAGATTTTTTTTGCGAGAATCGTCCATCTTTGCCGTCTTG
The DNA here is from genome assembly GCF_055883805.1 of Amblyomma maculatum. Classification (NCBI taxonomy): domain Eukaryota; kingdom Metazoa; phylum Arthropoda; class Arachnida; order Ixodida; family Ixodidae; genus Amblyomma; species Amblyomma maculatum. The sequence goes on along the minus strand of NC_139346.1, from coordinate 161,148,256 downwards.
CTGACCTTGCATCATAGCGGCTATGGCGGCTATGGAATTTAAGAAGCAATTTTTGTTCTTTTGCTAGGGTTGTCCTTACTTGAGCTGAACGTGCGGCGCAACGTAAGCTATGGCGGCTGCGGATGTTAAGAAGCGGCAGATTTTCTTTGCGAGAATCATTCATCTTTGCCGTCTTGCTGAACTTGCAACATAGCGTATGCTGTGGCGGCTATGGACTTTAAGAAGCAGCATTTTTTTTTCTTTTGCCAGAGTAGTCCTTACTTGATGTGCTGAACGTGCGGCGCACCTTAAGCTATGGCGGCTGCAGATGTTAAGAAGCGGCAGATTTTTTTTGCGAGAATCGTTCATCTTTGCCGTCGTGCTGAACTTGCAACATAGCGTATGCTAAGGCGGTTATAGACGTTAAGCAGCAGCAATTTTTTTTTCTTTTGCCAGAGTTGTCCTTGTGCTGAACGTGCGGCGCAACGTAAGCTATGACACCTGTGGATGTTAAGAAGCGGCAGATTTTTTTGGCGAGAATCCTTAATCTTTGCTGTCGTGCTGAACTTGCAACATAGCATATGCTATGGACGTTAAGAAGCAGCAGAATTTTTATTTTGCCAGAGTTGCCCTTACTTGTGCTCAACGTGCGGCGCAATGTAAGCTATGGCGGCTACGGATGTTAAAAAGCGGCAGATTTTTTTGCGAGAATCATTCATTTTTGCCGTCGTGCTGAACTTGCAACATAGTATATGCTATAGCGACTATGGACGTTAGGAACAACCATTTGTTTTGCCAGAGCTTCCTTACTTGTTGAGCTGAACGTGCGGCGCAATGTAAGCTATGGCGGCTACAGATGCTAAGAAGCTGCAATTTTTTTGCGAGAATCGTTCATCTTTGCCGTCGTGCTGAACTTGCAACATAGCATATGCTATATCGACTATGGACATTAGGAACCAGCAATTTTTTTCTTTTGCAAGAGTTATCCTTACTTGTGCTGAGTGTGCGGTGCAACGTAAGCTATGTTGACTGCGGATGTTAAGTGGCATTTTTTTTACGAGAATTGTTCATCTTTGCCGTCGTGCTGAACTTTCAACATAGCGTAAGCTATGGATGTTAAGAAGCAGCAATTTTTTTTCTTTTGCCAGAGTTGTCCTTACTTGTTGTGCTGAACGTGCGGCGCAACGTAAGCTATGGCGGCTGCGGATGTTAAGAAGCCGCAGTTTATTTTTTCTTGCGAAAATCGTTCATGTTTGCTGTCTTGCTGAACTTGCAACATAGCGGCTATGGCGGCTATGGAAATTAAGAAGCAATTTTTTTTCTTTTGCCAGAGTTGTCCTTACTTGTGCTGAACGTGTGGCGCAACGTAAGCTATGGCGGCTGCGGATGATAAGAAGAGGCGGATTTTTATCTTTTTGCGAGAATCGTTCATCTTTGCCGTCTTGCTGAACTTGCAACATAGCGGCTATGGAATTTAAGCAGCATTTTTTTTTCTTTTGCCACACTTGTCCTTGTGCTGAACGTCGGCGCAACGTAAGCTATGGCGCCTGCGGATGTTAGGAGGTGGCAGATTTCTTTTTTTGCGAGAATCGTTCATCTTTGCGATCTTGCTGAACTTGCAACATAGCGGCTATGGCGGCTATGGAAATTAAGAAGCAATTTTTTTTCTTTTGCCAGAGTTGTCCTTACTTGTGCTGAACGTGTGGCGCAACGTAAGCTATGGCGGCTGCGGATGATAAGAAGAGGCGGATTTTTATCTTTTTGCGAGAATCGTTCATTTTTGCCGACTTGCTGAACTTGCAACATAGCAGATATATGGAATTTAAGAAGCATTTTTTTTTGTTTTGCCAGACTTGTCCTTATTTGTGCTGAACGTGCGGCGCAACATAAGCTATGGCGGCTGCGGATGTTAAGAAGCCGCAGATTTTTTTTGCGAGAATCGTTCATGTTTGCCGTCTTGCTGAACTTGCAACATAGCGGCTATGGCGGCTATGGAATTTAAGAAGCAATTTTTTTTTTCTTTTGCCAGAGTTGTCCTTACTTGTGCTGAACGTGCGGCGCTACGTAAGCTATGGTGGCTGCAGATGTTAAGAAGCGGCAAATTTTTTTTGCTCGAGAATCGTTCATCTATGCCGTCTTGCTGAACTTGCAACATAGCGGCTATGCAATTTAAGCAGCATTTTTTTTCTTTTGCCACAGTTGTCCTTGTGCTGAACGTCGGCGCAACGTAAGCTATGGCGCCTGCGGATGTTAAGAGGCGGCAGATTTTTTTTTTTGCGAGAATCGTTCATCTTTGCTGTCTTGCTGAACTTGCAACATAGCGGCTATGGCGGCTATGGAAATTAAGAAGCAATTTCTTTCTTTTGCCAGAGTTGTCCTTATATGTGCTGAACGTGCGGCGCAACGTAAGCTATGGCGGCTGCGGATGTTAAGAAGCGGCAGATTTTTTTTTGCGAGAATCGTTCATCTTTGCCGTCTTGCTGAACTTGCAACATAGCTGCTATGGCGGCTATGGAATTTCAGAAGCAATTTTTTTTCTTCTGTCAGAGTTGTCCTTACATGTGCTGAACGTGCGGCGCAATGTAAGCTATGGCGGCTGCGGATGATAAGAAGCGGCAGATTTTTATCTTTTTGCGAGAATCGTTCATCTTTGCAGTATTACTGAACTTGCAACATAGCGGCTATGGCGGCTGTGGAATTTAATAAGCAATTTTTTTTCTTTTACCAGAGTTGTCCTTATTTGTGCTGAACGTGCGGCGCAACGTAAGCTATGGCGGCTGCGGATGATAAGAAGCGGCAGATTTTGATCTTTTTGCGAGAATCGTTCATCTTTGCAGTATTACTGAACTTGCAACATAGCGGCTATGGCGGCTGTGGAATTTAAGAAGCAATTTTTTTTCTTTCACCAGAGTTGTCCTTGTGCTGAATGTGAGGCGCAACGTAAGCTATGGTGACTGCGGATGTTAAGAAGCGGCAGATTTTTTTTGCGAGAATCGCCCATCTTTGCCGTCTTGCTGACCTTGCAACGTAGCGGCTATGGCGGCTATGGAATTTAAGAAGCAATTTTTTTTCTTTTGCCAGAGTTGTCCTTACTTGAGCTGAACGTGCGGCGCAACGTAAGCTATGGCGGCTGCGGATGTTAAGAAGCGGCAGATTTTCTTTGCGAGAATCATTCATCTTTGCCATCTTGCTGAACTTGCAACATAGCGGCTATGGAATTTAAGAAGCAATTTTTTTTCTTTTGCCAGAGTTGTCCTTACTTGTGCTGAACGTGCGGCGCAACGTGAGCTACGGGGGCTGTGGATGTTAAGAATCGGCAGATTTTTTTTTTGCGAGAATCGTTCATCTTTGCCATCTTGCTGAACTTGCAACATAGCGTATGCTGTGACGGCTATGGACTTTAGGAAGCAGCAATTTTTTTTCTTTTGCCAGAGTAGTCCTTACTTGGTGTGCTGAACTTGCGGCGCAACGTAAGCTATGGCGGCTACGGATTTTAAGAAGCTGCAGATTTTGTTTGCGACAATCGTTCATCTTTGCCGTCGTGCTGAACTTGCAACATAGCATATGCTATGGACGTTAAGAAGCAGCAATTTTTTTTCTTTTGCCAGAGTTGTCCTTACTTGTGCTGAACGTTCGGCGCAACATAAGCTATGGCGGCTGCGGATGTTAAGAAGCCGCCGATTTTTTTTTTCGAGAATCATTCATGTTTGCCGTCTTGCTGAACTTGCAACATAGCGGCTATTGCGGCTATGGAATTTAAGAAGCAACTTTTTTTCTCATTTGCCAGTTTTCCTTGTGCTGAACGTGCGGCGCAACGTAAGCTATGGTGGCTGCGGATGTTAAGAAGCGGCAATTTTGTTTTTTGGCGAGAATCGTTCATCTTTGCTGTCTTGCTGAACTTGCAACATAGTGTATGGTGTGGCAGCTATGGACTTTAAGAAGCAGCAATTTTTTTTCTTTTGCCAGAGTAGTCCTTACTTGATGTGCTGAACGTGCGGCGCAGCCTAAGCTATGGCGGCTGCGGACGTTAAGAAGCGGAAGATTTTTTTTTGCGAGAATCGTTCATCTTTGCCGTCGTGCTGAACTTGCAACATAGCGTATGCTATGGCGGCTATGGACGTTAAGCAGCAGCAATTTTTTTTCTTTTGCCAGAGTTGTCCTTGTGCTTAACGTGCGGCGCAACGTAAGCTATGACGCCTGCGGATGTTAGGAAGCGGCAGATTTTTTTGGCGAGAATCCTTAATCTTTGCTGTCGTGCTGAACTTGCAACATAGCATATGCTATGGACGTTAAGAAGCACCAATTTGTTTTTTTTTTGCCAGAGTTGTCCTTACTTGGTGTGCTGAACTTGCGGCGCAACGTAAGCTATGGCGGCTACGGATTTTAAGAAGCGGCAGATTTTGTTTGCGAGAATCGTTCATCTTTGCCGTCGTGCTGAACTTGCAACATAGCATATGCTATGGACGTTAAGAAGCAGCAATTTTTTTTCTTTTGCCAGAGTTGTCCTTACTTGTGCTGAACGTTCGGCGCAACATAAGCTATGGCGGCTGCAGATGTTAAGAAGCCGCCGATTTTTTTTTGCGAGAATCATTCATGTTTGCCGTCTTGCTGAACTTGCAACATAGCGGCTATGGCGGCTATGGAATTTAAGAAGCAACTTTTTTTTTCATTTGCCAGTTTTCCTTACTTGTGCTGAACGTGCGGCGCAACGTAAGCTATGGTGGCTGCGGATGTTAAGAAGCGGCAATTTTTTTTGGCGAGAATCGTTCATCTTTGCCGTCTTGCTGAACTTGCAACATAGCAGCTATGGAATTTAAGCAGCATTTTTTTTTCTTTTGCCACAGTTGTCCTTGTGCTGAACGTCGGCGCAACGTAAGCTATGGCGCCTGCGGATGTTAAGAGGCGGCAGATTTTTTTTTTGCGAGAATCGTTAATCTTTGCCGTCTTGCTGAACTTGCAACATAGCGGCTATGGCGGCTATGGAAAATAAGAAGCAATTGTTTTCTTTTGCCAGAGTTGTCCTTATATGTGCTGAATGTGCGGCGCAACGTAAGCTATGGCGGCTGCGGATGTTAAGAAGCGGCAGAATTTTTTGTTGCGAGAATCGTTCATCTGCCGTCTTGCTGAACTTGCAACATAGCTGCTATGGCGGCTATGGAATTTCAGAAGCAATTTTTTTCTTTTGTCAGAGTTGTCCTTACATGTGCTGAACGTGCGGCGCAATGTAAGCTATGGCGGCTGGGGATGTTAAGAAGGAGCAGAGTTTTTTTTGCGCGAATCGTTCATCATTGCCGTCTTGCTGAACTTGCAACATAGTGGCTATGGCGGCTATGGAATTTAAGAAGCAACTTTTTTTCTTTTGCCAGATTGTCCTTACTTGTGCTAAACGTGCGGTGCAACGCAAGCTATGGCGGCCGCGGATGTTAAGAAGCGGCAGGTTTTCTTTGCGAGAATCATTCATCTTTGCCGTCTTGCTGAACTTGCAACATAGCGTATGCTAAGGCGGTTATAGACGTTAAGCAGCAGCAATTTTTTTTTCTTTTGCCAGAGTTGTCCTTGTGCTTATCGTGCGGCGCAACGTAAGCTATGACGCCTGCGGATGTTAAGAAGCGGCAGATTTTTTTGGCGAGAATCCTTAATCTTTGCTGTTGTGCTGAAGTTGCAACATAGCATATGCTATGGACATTAAGAAGCATTAATTTGTTTTCTTTTGCCAGAGTTGTCCTTACTTGGTGTGGTGAACTTGCGGCGCAACGTAAGCTATGGCGGCTACGGATTTTAAGAAGCGGCAGATTTTGTTTGCGAGAATCGTTCATCTTTGCCGTCGTGCTGAACTTGCAACATAGCATATGCTATGGACGTTAAGAAGCAGCAATTTTTTTCTTTTGCCAGAGTTGTCCTTACTTGTGCTGAACGTGCGGCGCAACATAAGCTATGGCGGCTGCGGATGTTAAGAAGCCGCCGATTATTTTTTTGCGAGAATCATTCATGTTTGCCGTCTTGATGAACTTGCAACATAGCGGCTATGGCGGCTATGGAATTTAAGAAGCAATTTTTTTTTCTTTTGCCAGAGTTTTCCTTACTTGTGCTGAACGTGCGGCGCAACGTAAGCTATGGTGGCTGCGGATGTTAAGAAGCGGCAAATTTATTTTTGGCGAGAATCGTTCGTCTTTGCCATCTTGCTGAATTTGCAACATAGCGGCTATGGATTTTAAGCAGCATTTTTTTTTCTTTTGCCACAGTTGTCCTTGTGCTGAACGTCGGCGCAACGTAAGCTATGGCGCCTGCGGATGTTAAGAGGCGGCAGATTTTTTTTTGCGAGAATCGTTCATCTTTGCCGTCTTGCTGAACTTGCAACATAGCGGCTATGGCGGCCATGGAATTTAAGAAGCAATTTTTTTCTTTTGCCAGAGTTGTCCTTACTTGTGCTGAATGTGCGGCGCAACGTAAGCTATGGTGACTGCGGATGTTAAGTGGCATTTTTTTTCGAGAATTGTTCATCTTTGCCGTCGTGCTGAACTTTCAACATAGCGTAAGCTATGGACGTTAAGAAGCAGCAATTTTTTTTCTTTTGCCAGAGTTGTCCTTACATGTGCTGAACGTGCGGCGCAACATAACCTATGGCGGCTGCGGATGTTAAGAAGCCGCCGATTTTTTTTTTGTGAGAATCATTCATGTTTGCCGTCTTGCTGAACTTGCAACATAGCGGATATATGGAATTTAAGAAGCATTTTTTTTCTTTTGCCAGAGTTGTCCTTACTTGTGCTGAACGTGCGGCGCAATATAAGCTATGGCGGCTGCGGATGTTAAGAAGCCGCCGATTTTTTTTTGCGACAATCATTCATGTTTGCCGTCTTGCTGAACTTGCAACATAGCGGCTATGGCGGCTATGGAATTTAAGAAGCAATTTTTTTTTCTTTCGCCAGAGTTTTCCTTACTTGTGCTGAACGTGCCGCGCAACGTAAGCTATGGTGGCTGCGGATGTTAAGAAGCGGCAAATTTTTTTTTGGCGAGAATCGTTCATCTTTGCCGTCTTGCTGAACTTGCAACATAGCGGCTATGGAATTTAAGCAGCATTTTTTTCTTTTGCCACAGTTGTCCTTGTGCTGAACGTCGGTGCAACGTAAGCTATGGCGTCTGCGGATGTTAAGAGGCGGCAGATTTTTTTTTTGCGAGAATCGTTCATCTTTGCTGTCTTGCTGAACTTGCAACATAGCGGCTATGGAAATTAAGAAGCAATTTTTTTCTTTTGTCAGAGTTGTCCTTATATGTGCTGAACGTGCGGCGCAACGCAAGCTATGGCGGCTGCGGATGTTAAGAAGCGGCAGATTTTTTTTTTGCGTGAATCGTCCATCTTTGCCGTCTTGCTGACCTTGCAACATAGCGGCTATGGCGGCTATGGAATTTAAGAAACAATTTTTTTTCTTTTGCCAGAGTTGTCCTTACTTGAGCTGAACGTGCGGCGCAATGTAAGCTATGGCGGCTGGGGATGTTAAGAAGGAGCAGAGTTTTTTTTGCGCGAATCGTTCATCATTGCCGTCTTGCTGAACTTGCAACATAGTGGCTATGGCGGCTATGGAATTTAAGAAGCAACTTTTTTTCTTTTGCCAGATTGTCCTTACTTGTGCTGAACGTGCGGTGCAACGCAAGCTATGGCGGCTGCGGATGTTAAGAAGCGGCAGATTTTCTTTGCGAGAATCATTCATCTTTGCCGTCTTGCTGAACTTGCAACATAGCGTATGCTAAGGCGGTTATAGACGTTAAGCAGCAGCAATTTTTTTTTCTTTTGCCAGAGTTGTCCTTGTCGTTATCGTGCGGCGCAACGTAAGCTATGACGCCTGCGGATGTTAAGAAGCGGCAGATTTTTTTGGGCGAGAATCCTTAATCTTTGCTGTTGTGCTGAACTTGCAACATAGCATATGCTATGGACGTTAAGAAGCATTAATTTGTTTTCTTTTGCCAGAGTTGTCCTTACTTGGTGTGGTGAACTTGCGGCGCAACGTAAGCTATGGCGGCTACGGATTTTAAGAAGCGGCAGATTTTGTTTGCGAGAATCGTTCATCTTTGCCGTCGTGCTGAACTTGCAACATAGCATATGCTATGGACGTTAAGAAGCAGCAATTTTTTTCTTTTGCCAGAGTTGTCCTTACTTGTGCTGAACGTGCGGCGCAACATAAGCTATGGCGGCTGCGGATGTTAAGAAGCCGTCGATTATTTTTTTGCGAGAATCATTCATGTTTGCCGTCTTGCTGAACTTGCAACATAGCGGCTATGGCGGCTATGCAATTTAAGAAGCAATTTTTTTTTCTTTTGCCAGAGTTTTCCTTACTTGTGCTGAACGTGCGGCGCAACGTAAGCTATGGTGGCTGCGGATGTTAAGAAGCGGCAAATTTATTTTTGGCGAGAATTGTTCGTCTTTGCCATCTTGCTGAATTTGCAACATAGCGGCTATGGATTTTAAGCAGCATTTTTTTTTCTTTTGCCACAGTTGTCCTTGTGCTGAACGTCGGCGCAACGTAAGCTATGGCGCCTGCGGATGTTAAGAGGCGGCAGATTTTTTTTGCGAGAATCGTTCATCTTTGCCGTCTTGCTGAACTTGCAACATAGCGGCTATGGCGGCCATAGAATTTAAGAAGCAATTTTTTCTTTTGCCAGAGTTGTCCTTACTTGTGCTGAATGTGCGGCGCAACGTAAGCTATGGTGACTGCGGATGTTAAGTGGCATTTTTTTTCGAGAATTGTTCATCTTTGCCGTCGTGCTGAACTTTCAACATAGCGTAAGCTATGGACGTTAAGAAGCAGCAATTTTTTTTCTTTTGCCAGAGTTGTCCTTACATGTGCTGAACGTGCGGCGCAACATAACCTATGGCGGCTGCGGATGTTAAGAAGCCGCCGATTTTTTTTTTTGTGAGAATCATTCATGTTTGCCGTCTTGCTGAACTTGCAACATAGCGGATATATGGAATTTAAGAAGCATTTTTTTTCTTTTGCCAGAGTTGTCCTTACTTGTGCTGAACGTGCGGCGCAATATAAGCTATGGCGGCTGCGGATGTTAAGAAGCCGCCGATTTTTTTTTGCGACAATCATTCATGTTTGCCGTCTTGCTGAACTTGCAACATAGCGGCTATGGCGGCTATGGAATTTAAGAAGCAATTTTTTTTCTTTCGCCAGAGTTTTCCTTACTTGTGCTGAACGTGCCGCGCAACGTAAGCTATGGTGGCTGCGGATGTTAAGAAGCGGCAAATTTTTTTTTGGCGAGAATCGTTCATCTTTGCTGTCTTGCTGAACTTGCAACATAGCAGCTATGGAATTTAAGCAGCATTTTTTTTTCTTTTGCCACAGTTGTCCTTGTGCTGAACGTCGGCGCAACGTAAGCTATGGCGCCTGCAGATGTTAAGAGGCGGCAGATTTTTTTTTGCGAGAATCGTTCATCTTTGCCGTCTTGCTGAACTTGCAACATAGCGGCTATGGCGGCTATGGAAAATAAGAAGCAATTGTTTTCTTTTGCCAGAGTTGTCCTTATATGTGCTGAATGTGCGGCGCAACGTAAGCTATGGCGGCTGCGGATGTTAAGAAGCGGCAGAATTTTTTGTTGCGAGAATCGTTCATCTGCCGTCTTGCTGAACTTGCAACATAGCTGCTATGGCGGCTATGGAATTTCAGAAGCAATTTTTTTCTTTTGTCAGAGTTGTCCTTACATGTGCTGAACGTGCGGCGCAATGTAAGCTATGGCGGCTGGGGATGTTAAGAAGGAGCAGAGTTTTTTTTGCGCTAATCGTTCATCATTGCCGTCTTGCTGAACTTGCAACATTGTGGCTATGGCGGCTATGGAATTTAAGAAGCAACTTTTTTTCTTTTGCCAGATTGTCCTTACTTGTGCTGAACGTGCGATGCAACGCAAGCTATGGCGGCCGCGGATGTTAAGAAGCGGCAGGTTTTCTTTGCGAGAATCATTCATCTTTGCCGTCTTGCTGAACTTGCAACATAGCGTATGCTAAGGCGGTTACAAACGTTAAGCAGCAGCAATTTTTTTTTTCTTTTGCCAGAGTTGTCCTTGTGCTTATCGTGCGGCGCAACGTAAGCTATAACGCCTGCGGATGTTAAGAAGCGGCAGATTTTTTTGGCGAGAATCCTTAATCTTTGCTGTTGTGCTGAACTTGCAACATAGCATATGCTATGGACGTTAAGAAGCATTAATTTGTTTTCTTTTGCCAGAGTTGTCCTTACTTGGTGTGGTGAACTTGCGGCGCAACGTAAGCTATGGCGGCTACGGATTTTAAGAAGCGGCAGATTTTGTTTGCGAGAGTCGTTCATCTTTGCCGTCGTGCTGAACTTGCAACATAGCATATGCTATGGACGTTAAGAAGCAGCAATTTTTTTCTTTTGCCAGAGTTGTCCTTACTTATGCTGAACGTGCGGCGCAACATAAGCTATGGCGGCTGCGGATGTTAAGAAGCCGCCGATTATTTTTTTGCGAGAATCATTCATGTTTGCCGTCTTGATGAACTTGCAACATAGCGGCTATGGCGGCTATGGAATTTAAGAAGCAATTTTTTTTTCTTTTGCCAGAGCTTTCTTTACTTGTGCTGAACGTGCGGCGCAACGTAAGCTATGGTGGCTGCGGATGTTAAGAAGCGGCAAATTTATTTTTGGCGAGAATCGTTCGTCTTTGCCATCTTGCTGAATTTGCAACATAGCGGGTATGGATTTTAAGCAGCATTTTTTTTCTTTTGCCACAGTTGTCCTTGTGCTGAACGTCGGCGCAACGTAAGCTATGGCGCCTGCGGATGTTAAGAGGCGGCAGATTTTTTTTTGCGAGAATCGTTCATCTTTGCCGTCTTGCTGAACTTGCAACATAGCGGCTATGGCGGCCATGGAATTTAAGAAGCAATTTTTTTCTTTTGCCAGAGTTGTCCTTACTTGTGCTGAATGTGCGGCGCAACGTAAGCTATGGTGACTGCGGATGTTAAGTGGCATTTTTTTTCGAGAATTATTCATCTTTGCCGTCGTGCTGAACTTTCAACATAGCGTAAGCTATGGACGTTAAGAAGCAGCAATTTTTTTTCTTTTGCCAGAGTTGTCCTTACATGTGCTGAACGTGCGGCGCAACATAACCTATGGTGGCTGCGGATGTTAAGAAGCCGCCGATTTTTTTTTTGTGAGAATCATTCATGTTTGCCGTCTTGCTGAACTTGCAACATAGCGGATATATGGAATTTAAGAAGCATTTTTTTTCTTTTGCCAGAGTTGTCCTTACTTGTGCTGAACGTGCGGCGCAATATAAGCTATGGCGGCTGCGGATGTTAAGAAGCCGCCGATTTTTTTTGCGACAATCATTCATGTTTGCCGTCTTGCTGAACTTGCAACATAGCGGCTATGGCGGCTATGGAATTTAAGAAGCAATTTTTTTTCTTTCGCCAGAGTTTTCCTTACTTGTGCTGAACGTGCCGCGCAACGTAAGCTATGGTGGCTGCGGATGTTAAGAAGCGGCAAATTTTTTTTTGGCGAGAATCGTTCATCTTTGCCGTCTTGCTGAACTTGCAACATAGCGGCTATGGAATTTAAGCAGCATTTTTTTCTTTTGCCACAGTTGTCCTTGTGCTGAACGTCGGTGCAACGTAAGCTATGGCGTCTGCGGATGTTAAGAGGCGGCAGATTTTTTTTTTGCGAGAATCGTTCATCTTTGCTGTCTTGCTGAACTTGCAACATAGCGGCTATGGAAATTAAGAAGCAATTTTTTTCTTTTGTCAGAGTTGTCCTTATATGTGCTGAACGTGCGGCGCAACGCAAGCTATGGCGGCTGCGGATGTTAAGAAGCGGCAGAATTTTTTGTTGCGAGAATCGTTCATCTGCCGTCTTGCTAAACTTGCAACATAGCTGCTATGGCGGCTATGGAATTTCAGAAGCAATTTTTTTTCTTTTGTCAGAGTTGTCCTTACATGTGCTGAACGTGCGGCGCAATGTAAGCTATGGCGGCTGGGGATGTTAAGAAGGAGCAGAGTTTTTTTTTGCGCGAATCGTTCATCATTGCCGTCTTGCTGAACTTGCAATATAGTGGCTATGGCGGCTATGGAATTTAAGAAGCAACTTTTTTTCTTTTGCCAGATTGTCCTTACTTGTGCTGAACGTGCGGTGCAACGCAAGCTATGGCGGCTGCGGATGTTAAGAAGCGGCAGATTTTCTTTGCGAGAATCATTCATCTTTGCCGTCTTGCTGAACTTGCAACATAGCGTATGCTAAGGCGGTTATAGACGTTAAGCAGCAGCAATTTTTTTTCTTTTGCCAGAGTTGTCCTTGTCGTTATCGTGCGGCGCAACGTAAGCTATGACGCCTGCGGATGTTAAGAAGCGGCAGATTTTTTTGGGCGAGAATCCTTAATCTTTGCTGTTGTGCTGAACTTGCAACATAGCATATGCTATGGACGTTAAGAAGCATTAATTTGTTTTCTTTTGCCAGAGTTGTCCTTACTTGGTGTGGTGAACTTGCGGCGCAACGTAAGCTATGGCGGCTACGGATTTTAAGAAGCGGCAGATTTTGTTTCCGAGAATCGTTCATCTTTGCCGTCGTGCTGAACTTGCAACATAGCATATGCTATGGACGTTAAGAAGCAGCAATTTTTTTCTTTTGCCAGAGTTGTCCTTACTTGTGCTGAACGTGCGGCGCAACATAAGCTATGGCGGCTGCGGATGTTAAGAAGCCGCCGATTATTTTTTTTGCGAGAATCATTCATGTTTGCCGTCTTGCTGAACTTGCAACATAGCGGCTATGGCGGCTATGCAATTTAAGAAGCAATTTTTTTTTCTTTTGCCAGAGTTTTCCTTACTTGTGCTGAACGTGCGGCGCAACGTAAGCTATGGTGGCTGCGGATGTTAAGAAGCGGCAAATTTATTTTTGGCGAGAATTGTTCGTCTTTGCCATCTTGCTGAATTTGCAACATAGCGGCTATGGATTTTAAGCTGCATTTTTTTTTCTTTTGCCACAGTTGTCCTTGTGCTGAACGTCGGCGCAACGTAAGCTATGGCGCCTGCGGATGTTAAGAGGCGGCAGATTTTTTTTGCGAGAATCGTTCATCTTTGCCGTCTTGCTGAACTTGCAACATAGCGGCTATGGCGGCCATGGAATTTAAGAAGCAATTTTTTTCTTTTGCCAGAGTTGTCCTTACTTGTGCTGAATGTGCGGCGCAACGTAAGCTATGGTGACTGCGGATGTTAAGTGGCATTTTTTTTCGAGAATTGTTCATCTTTGCCGCCGTGCTGAACTTTCAACATAGCGTAAGCTATGGACGTTAAGAAGCAGCAATTTTTTTTCTTTTGCCAGAGTTGTCCTTACATGTGCTGAACGTGCGGCGCAACATAAGCTATGGCGGCTGCGGATGTTAAGAAGCCGCCGATTTTTTTTTTGTGAGAATCATTCATGTTTGCCGTCTTGCTGAACTTGCAACATAGCGGATATATGGAATTTAAGAAGCATTTTTTTTCTTTTGCCAGAGTTGTCCTTACTTGTGCTGAACGTGCGGCGCAATATAAGCTATGGCGGCTGCGGATGTTAAGAAGCCGCCGATTTTTTTTTGCGACAATCATTCATGTTTGCCGTCTTGCTGAACTTGCAACATAGCGGCTATGGCGGCTATGGAATTTAAGAAGCAATTTTTTTTTCTTTCGCCAGAGTTTTCCTTACTTGTGCTGAACGTGCCGCGCAACGTAAGCTATGGTGGCTGCGGATGTTAAGAAGCGGCAAATTTTTTTTTGGCGAGAATCGTTCATCTTTGCCGTCTTGCTGAACTTGCAACATAGCGGCTATGGAATTTAAGCAGCATTTTTTTCTTTTGCCACAGTTGTCCTTGTGCTGAACGTCGGCGCAACGTAAGCTATGGCGCCTGCGGATGTTAAGAGGCGGCAGATTTTTTTTGCGAGAATCGTTCATCTTTGTCGTCTTGCTGAACTTGCAACATAGCGGCTATGGCGGCCATGGAATTTAAGAAGCAATTTTTTTCTTTTGCCAGAGTTGTCCTTACTTGTGCTGAATGTGCGGCGCAACGTAAGCTATGGTGACTGCGGATGTTAAGTGGCATTTTTTTTCGAGAATTGTTCATCTTTGCCGTCGTGCTGAACTTTCAACATAGCGTAAGCTATGGACGTTAAGAAGCAGCAATTTTTTTTCTTTTGCCAGAGTTGTCCTTACATGTGCTGAACGTGCGGCGCAACATGACCTATGGCGGCTGCGGATGTTAAGAAGCCGCCGATTTTTTTTTTGTGAGAATCATTCATGTTTGCCGTCTTGCTGAACTTGCAACATAGCGGATATATGGAATTTAAGAAGCATTTTTTTTCTTTTGCCAGAGTTGTCCTTACTTGTGCTGAACGTGCGGCGCAATATAAGCTATGGCGGCTGCGGATGTTAAGAAGCCGCCGATTTTTTTTTGCGACAATCATTCATGTTTGCCGTCTTGCTGAACTTGCAACATAGCAGCTATGGCGGCTATGGAATTTAAGAAGCAATTTTTTTTTCTTTCGCCAGAGTTTTCCTTACTTGTGCTGAACGTGCCGCGCAACGTAAGCTATGGCGGCTGCGGACGTTAAAAAGCGGCAGATTTTTTTTGCGAGAATCGTTCATCCTAGCCGTCGTGCTGAACTTGCAACATAGCGTATGCTATGGAGGCTATGGACGTTAAGAAGCAGCAAATTTTTTTCTTTTGCCAGAGTTATCCTTGTGCTGAATGTGCGGCGCAACGTCAGCTATGGCGGCTGCGGATGTTACGAAGCGGCAGATTTTTTTTGCGAGAATCGTTCATCTTTGCCGTCGTGCTGAACTTGCAACATAGCATATGCTAAGGCGGTTATAGACGTTAAGCAGCAGCAATTTTTTTTCTTTTGCCGGAGTTGTCCTTGTGCTGAACGTGCGGCGCAACGTAAGCTATGACGTCTGCGGATGTTAAGAAGCGGCAGATTTTTTTGGCGAGAATCCTTAATCTTTGCTGTCGTGCTGAACTTGCAACATAGCATATGCTATGGACGTTAAGAAGCAGCAATTTTTTTCTTTTGCCAGAGTTGTCCTTACTTGTGCTGAACGTGCGGCGTAACATAAGCTATGGCGGCTGCGGATGTTAAGAAGCCGCCGATTATTTTTTTGCGAGAATCATTCATGTTTGCCGTCTTGCTGAACTTGCAACATAGCGGCTAAGGCGGCTATGGAATTTAAGAAGCAATTTTTTTTTGTTTTGCCAGAGTTTTCCTCACTTGTGCTGAACGTGCGGCGCAACGTAAGCTATGGTGGCTGCGGATGTTAAGAAGCGGCAAATTTTTTTTTTGGCGAGAATCGTTCGTCTGCCGTCTTGCTGAACTTGCAACATAGCGGCTATGGCGGCCATGGAATTTAAGACGCAATTTTTTTCTTTTGCCAGAGTTGTCCTTATATGTGCTGAACGTGCGGCGCAACGTAAGCTATGGCGGCTGCGGATGTTAAGAAGCGGCAGATTTTTTTTGCGAGAATCGTTCATCTTTGCCATCTTGCTGAACTTGCAACATAGCTGCTATGGCGGCTATGGAATTTCAGAAGCAATTTTTTTTCTTTTGTCAGAGTTGTCCTTACATGTGCTGAACGTGCGGCGCAATCTAAGCTATGGTGGCGGCGGATGTTACGAAGCAGCAGAGTTTTTTTGCGCGAATCGTTCAACTTTGCCGTCTTGCTGAACTTGCAACATAGTGGCTATGGCGGCTATGGAATTTAAGAAGCAACTTTTTTTTTGCCAGATTGTCCTTACTTGTGCTGAACGTGCGGCGCAACGCAAGCTATGGCGGCTGCGGATGTTAAGAAGCGGCAGATTTTTTTTGCGAGAATCGTCCATCTTTGCCGTCTTGCTGACCTTGCAACATAGCGGCTATGGCGGCTATGGAATTTAAGAAGCAATTTTTTTTCTTTTGCCAGAGTTGTCCTTACTTGAGCTGAACGTGCGGCGCAACCTAACCTATGGCGGCTGCGGATGATAAGAAGCGGCAGATTTTTATCTTTTTGCGAGAATCGTTCATATTTGCAGTATTACTGAACTTGCAACATAGCGGCTATGGCGGCTGTGGAATTTAAGAAGCAATTTTTTTTCTTTTACCAGAGTTGTCCTTACTTGTGCTGAATGTGCGGCGCAACGTAAGCTATGGTGACTGCGGATGTTAAGTGGCATTTTTTTTTCGAGCATTGTTCATCCTTGCCGTCGTGCTGAACTTTCAACATAGCGTAAGCTATGGACGTTAAGAAGCAGCAATTTTTTTTCTTTTGCCAGAGTTGTCCTTACATGTGCTGAACGTGCGGCGCAACATAAGCTATGGCGGCTGCGGATGTTAAGAAGCCCCGATTTTTTTTGCGAGAATCATTCATGTTTGCCGTCTTGCTGAACTTGCAACATAGCGGCTATGGCGGCTATGGAATTTAAGGAGCAATTTTTTTGTCTTTTGCCAGAGTTTTCCTTATTTGTGCTGAACGTGCCGCGCAACGTAAGCTATGGTGGCTGCGGATGTTAAGAAGCGGCAAATTTTTTTTTGGCGAGAATCGTTCATCTTTGCCGTCTTGCTGAACTTGCAACATAGCGGCTATGAAATTTAAGCAGCATTTTTTTTCTTTTGCCACAGTTGTCCTTGTGCTGAACGTCGGTGCAACGTAAGCTATGGCGCCTGCGGATGTTAAGAGGCGGCAGATTTTTTTTAGCGAGAATCGTTCATCTTTGCTGTCTTGCTGAACTTGCAACATAGCGGCTATGGCGGCTATGGAATTTCAGAAGCAATTTTTTTTCTTTTGCCAGAGTTGTCCTTATATGTGCTGAATGTGCGGCGCAACGTAAGCTATGGCGGCTGCGGAAGTTAAAAAGCGGCAGAATTTTTTGTTGCGAGAATCGTTCATCTGCCGTCTTGCTGAACTTGCAACATAGCTGCTATGGCGGCTATGGAATTTCAGAAGCAATTTTTTTTCTTTTGTCAGAGTTGTCCTTACATGTGCTGAACGTGCGGCGCAATGTAAGCTATGGCGGCTGCGGATGTTAAGAAGGAGCAGTTTTTTTTGCGCGAATCGTTCATCTTTGCTGTCTTGCTGAACTTGCAACAGAGCTGCTATGGCGGCTATTGAATTTCAGAAGCAATTTTTTTTCTTTTGTCAGAGTTGTCCTTACATGTGGTGAACGTGCGGCGCAATGTAAGCTATGGCGGCTGCGGATGTTAAGAAGCGGCAGATTTTTTTTTTGCGAGAATCGTTCATCTTTGCCGTCTTGCTGAACTTGCAACATAGCTGCTATGGCGGCTATGGAATTTCAGAAGCAATTTTTTTCTTTTGTCAGAGTTGTCCTTACATGTGGTGAACGTGCGGCGCAATGTAAGCTATGGCGGCTGCAGATGTTAAGAAGCAGCAGAGTTTTTTTTTCCGCGAATCGTTCATCTTTGCCGTCTTGCTGAACTTGCAACATAGTGGCTATGGCGGCTATGGAATTTAAGAAGCAACTTTTTTTCTTTTGCCAGATTGTCCTTACTTGTGCTGAACGTGCGGCGCAACGCAAGCTATGGCGGCTGCGGATGTTAAGAAGCGGCAGATTTTTTTTGCGATAATCATTCATCTTTGCCGTCTTGCTGAACTTGCAACATAGCGGCTATGGAATTTAAGAAGCAATTTTTTTTCTTTTGCCAGAGTTGTCCTTACTTGAGCTGAACGTGCGGCGCAACGTAAGCTATGGCGCCTGCGGATGTTAAGAGGCGGCAGATTTTTTTTTTTTGCGAGAATCGTTCATCTTTGCCGTCTTGCTGAACTTGCGACATACCGGCTATGGCGGCCATGGAATTTAAAAAGCAATTTTTTCTTTTGCCAGAGTTGTCCTTATATGTGCTGAACGTGCGGCGCAACGTAAGCTATGGCGGCTGCGCATGTTATGAAGCGGCAGATTTTTTTTGCGAGAATCGTTCATCTTTGCCGTCTTGCTGAACTTGCAACATAGCTGCTATGGCGGCTATGAAATTTTAGAAGGAATTTTTTTTTGTTTTGTCAGAGTTGTCCTTACATGTGCTGTACGTGCGGCGCAATCTAAGCTATGGTGGCTGCGGATGTTAAGAAGCAGCAGAGTTTTTTTGCGCGAATCGTTCAACTTTGCCGTCTTGCTGAACTTGCAACATAGTGGCTATGGCGGCTATGGAATTTAAGAAGCAACTTTTTTTTGCCAGATTGTCCTTACTTGTGCTGAACGTGCGGCGCAACGCAAGCTATGGCGGCTGCGGATGTTAAGAAGCGGCAGATTTTTTTTTTGCGAGAATCGTCCATCTTTGCCGTCTTGCTGACCTTGCAACATAGCGGCTATGGCGGCTATGGAATTTAAGAAGCAATTTTTTTTCTTTTGCCAGAGTTGTCCTTACTTGAGCTGAACGTGCGGCGCAACCTAACCTATGGCGGCTGCGGATGATAAGAAGCGGCAGATTTTTATCTTTTTGCGAGAATCGTTCATATTTGCAGTATTACTGAACTTGCAACATAGCGGCTATGGCGGCTGTGGAATTTAAGAAGCAATTTTTTTTCTTTTACCAGAGTTGTCCTTACTTGTGCTGAATGTGCGGCGCAACGTAAGCTATGGTGACTGCGGATGTTAAGTGGCATTTTTTTTCGAGCATTGTTCATCTTTGCCGTCGTGCTGAACTTTCAACATAGCGTAAGCTATGGACGTTAAGAAGCAGCAATTTTTTTTCTTTTGCCAGAGTTGTCCTTACATGTGCTGAACGTGCGGCGCAACATAAGCTATGGCGGCTGCGGATGTTAAGAAGCCGCCGATTTTTTTTGCGAGAATCGTTCATTTTTGCCGACTTGCTGAACTTGCAACATAGCAGATATATGGAATTTAAAAAGCATTTTTTTTTCTTTTGCCAGAGTTGTCCTTACTTGTGCTGAACGTGCGGCGCAATATAAGCTATGGCGGCTGCGGATGTTAAGAAGCCGCCGATTTTTTTTTGCGAGAATCATTCATGTTTGCCGTCTTGCTGAACTTGCAACATAGCGGCTATGGCGGCTATGGAATTTAAGGAGCAATTTTTTTGTCTTTTGCCAGAGTTTTCCTTATTTGTGCTGAACGTGCCGCGCAACGTAAGCTATGGTGGCTGCGGATGTTAAGAAGCGGCAAATTTTTTTAGGCGAGAATCGTTCATCTTTGCCGTCTTGCTGAACTTGCAACATAGCGGCTATGGAATTTAAGCAGCATTTTTTTTCTTTTGCCACAGTTGTCCTTGTGCTGAACGTCGGTGCAACGTAAGCTATGGCGCCTGCGGATGTTAAGAGGCGGCAGATTTTTTTTAGCGAGAATCGTTCATCTTTGCTGTCTTGCTGAACTTGCAACATAGCGGCTATGGCGGGTATGGAATTTCAGAAGCAATTTTTTTTCTTTTGCCAGAGTTGTCCTTATATGTGCTGAATGTGCGGCGCAACGTAAGCTATGGCGGCTGCGGAAGTTAAAAAGCGGCAGAATTTTTTGTTGCGAGAATCGTTCATCTGCCGTCTTGCTGAACTTGCAACATAGCTGCTATGGCGGCTATGGAATTTCAGAAGCAATTTTTTTTTTCTTTTGTGAGAGTTGTCCTTACATGTGCTGAACGTGCGGCGCAATGTAAGCTATGGCGGCTGCGGATGTTAAGAAGGAGCAGAGTTTTTTTTGCGCGAATCGTTCATCTTTGCTGTCTTGCTGAACTTGCAACAGAGCTGCTATGGCGGCTATGGAATTTCAGAAGCAATTTTTTTTCTTTTGTCAGAGTTGTCCTTACATGTGGTGAACGTGCGGCGCAATGTAAGCTATGGCGGCTGCGGATGTTAAGAAGCAGCAGAGTTTTTTTTTCCGCGAATCGTTCATCTTTGCCGTCTTGCTGAACTTGCAACATAGTGGCTATGGCGGCTATGGAATTTAAGAAGCAACTTTTTTTCTTTTGCCAGATTGTCCTTACTTGTGCTGAACGTGCGGCGCAACGCAAGCTATGGCGGCTGCGGATGTTAAGAAGCGGCAGATTTTTTTTGCGATAATCATTCATCTTTGCTGTCTTGCTGAACTTGCAACATAGCGGCTATGGAATTTAAGAAGCAATTTTTTTTCTTTTGCCAGAGTTGTCCTTACTTGAGCTGAACGTGCGGCGCAACGTAAGCTATGGCGCCTGCGGATGTTAAGAGGCGGCAGATTTTTTTTTTTTGCGAGAATCGTTCATCTTTGCCGTCTTGCTGAACTTGCAACATACCGGCTATGGCGGCCATGGAATTTAAAAAGCAATTTTTTCTTTTGCCAGAGTTGTCCTTATATGTGCTGAACGTGCGGCGCAACGTAAGCTATGGCGGCTGCGCATGTTATGAAGCGGCAGATTTTTTTTGCGAGAAGCGTTCATCTTTGCCGTCTTGCTGAACTTGCAACATAGCTGCTATGGCGGCTATGAAATTTTAGAAGGAATTTTTTTTTGTTTTGTCAGAGTTGTCCTTACATGTGCTGTACGTGCGGCGCAATCTAAGCTATGGTGGCTGCGGATGTTAAGAAGCAGCAGAGTTTTTTTGCGCGAATCGTTCAACTTTGCCGTCTTGCTGAACTTGCAACATAGTGGCTATGGCGGCTATGGAATTTAAGAAGCAACTTTTTTTTTGCCAGATTGTCCTTGCTTGTGCTGAACGTGCGGCGCAACGCAAGCTATGGCGGCTGCGGATGTTAAGAAGCGGCAGATATTTTTTTTGCGAGAATCGTCCATCTTTGCCGTCTTGCTGACCTTGCAACATAGTGGCTATGGCGGCTATGGAATTTAAGAAGCAATTTTTTTTCTTTTGCCAGAGTTGTCCTTACTTGAGCTGAACGTGCGGCGCAACCTAACCTATGGCGGCTGCGGATGTTAAGTGGCATTTTTTTTTTCGAGCATTGTTCATCTTTGCCGTCGTGCTGAACTTTCAGCATAGCGTAAGCTATGGACGTTAAGAAGCAGCAATTTTTTTTTCTTTTGCCAGAGTTGTCCTTACATGTGCTGAACGTGCGGCGCAACATAAGCTATGGCGGCTGCGGATGTTAAGAAGCCGCCGATTTTTTTTGCGAGAATCGTTCATTTTTGCCGACTTGCTGAACTTGCAACATAGCGGATATATGGAATTTAAGAAGCATTTTTTTTCTTTTGCCAGAGTTGTCCTTACTTGTGCTGAACGTGCGGCGCAATATAAGCTATGGCGGCTGCGGATGTTAAGAAGCCGCCGATTTTTTTTGCGACAATCATTCATGTTTGCCGTCTTGCTTAACTTGCAACATAGCGGCTATGGCGGCTATGGAATTTAAGAAGCAATTTTTTTTCTTTCGCCAGAGTTTTCCTTACTTGTGCTGAACGTGCCGCGCAACGTAAGCTATGGTGGCTGCGGATGTTAAGAAGCGGCAAATTTTTTTTTGGCGAGAATCGTTCATCTTTGCCGTCTTGCTGAACTTGCAACATAGCGGCTATGGAATTTAAGCAGCATTTTTTTCTTTTGCCACAGTTGTCCTTGTGCTGAACGTCGGTGCAACGTAAGCTATGGCGTCTGCGGATGTTAAGAGGCGGCAGATTTCTTTTTTTGCGAGAATCGTTCATCTTTGCTGTCTTGCTGAACTTGCAACATAGCGGCTATGGAAATTAAGAAGCAATTTTTTTCTTTTGTCAGAGTTGTCCTTATATATGCTGAACGTGCGGCGCAACGCAAGCTATGGCGGCTGCGGATGTTAAGAAGCGGCAGATTTTTTTTTGCGAGAATCGTCCATCTTTGCCGTCTTGCTGACCTTGCAACATAGCGGCTATGGCGGCTATGGAATTTAAGAAACAATTTTTTTTCTTTTGCCAGAGTTGTCCTTACTTGAGCTGAACGTGCGGCGCAACGTAAGCTATGGCGGCTGCGGATGTTAAGAAGCGGCAGAATTTTTTGTTGCGAGAATCGTTCATCTGCCGTCTTGCTAAACTTGCAACATAGCTGCTATGGCGGCTATGGAATTTCAGAAGCAATTTTTTTTCTTTTGTCAGAGTTGTCCTTACATGTGCTGAACGTGCGGCGCAATGTAAGCTATGGCGGCTGGGGATGTTAAGAAGGAGCAGAGTTTTTTTTGCGCGAATCGTTCATCATTGCCGTCTTGCTGAACTTGCAACATAGTGGCTATGGCGGCTATGGAATTTAAGAAGCAACTTTTTTTCTTTTGCCAGATTGTCCTTACTTGTGCTGAACGTGCGGTGCAACGCAAGCTATGGCGGCTGCGGATGTTAAGAAGCGGCAGATTTTCTTTGCGAGAATCATTCATCTTTGCCGTCTTGCTGAAATTGCAACATAGCGTATGCTAAGGCGGTTATAGACGTTAAGCAGCAGCAATTTTTTTTTCTTTTGCCAGAGTTGTCCTTGTCGTTATCGTGCGGCGCAACGTAAGCTATGACGCCTGCGGATGTTAAGAAGCGGCAGATTTTTTTGGGCGAGAATCCTTAATCTTTGCTGTTGTGCTGAACTTGCAACATAGCATATGCTATGGACGTTAAGAAGCATTAATTTGTTTTCTTTTGCCAGAGTTGTCCTTACTTGGTGTGGTGAACTTGCGGCGCAACGTAAGCTATGGCGGCTACGGATTTTAAGAAGCGGCAGATTTTGTTTCCGAGAATCGTTCATCTTTGCCGTCGTGCTGAACTTGCAACATAGCATATGCTATGGACGTTAAGAAGCAGCAATTTTTTTCTTTTGCCAGAGTTGTCCTTACTTGTGCTGAACGTGCGGCGCAACATAAGCTATGGCGGCTGCGGATGTTAGGAAGCCGCCGATTATTTTTTTGCGAGAATCATTCATGTTTGCCGTCTTGCTGAACTTGCAACATAGCGGCTATGGCGGCTATGCAATTTAAGAAGCAATTTTTTTTTCTTTTGCCAGAGTTTTCCTTACTTGTGCTGAACGTGCGGCGCAACGTAAGCTATGGTGGCTGCGGATGTTAAGAAGCGGCAAATTTATTTTTGGCGAGAATTGTTCGTCTTTGCCATCTTGCTGAATTTGCAACATAGCGGCTATGGATTTTAAGCAGCATTTTTTTTTCTTTTGCCACAGTTGTCCTTGTGCTGAACGTCGGCGCAACGTAAGCTATGGCGCCTGCGGATGTTAAGAGGCGGCAGATTTTTTTTGCGAGAATCGTTCATCTTTGCCGTCTTGCTGAACTTGCAACATAGCGGCTATGGCGGCCATGGAATTTAAGAAGCAATTTTTTTCTTTTGCCAGAGTTGTCCTTACTTGTGCTGAATGTGCGGCGCAACGTAAGCTATGGTGACTGCGGATGTTAAGTGGCATTTTTTTTCGAGAATTGTTCATCTTTGCCGTCGTGCTGAACTATCAACATAGCGTAAGCATGGACGTTAAGAAGCAGCAATTTTTTTTCTTTTGCCAGAGTTGTCCTTACATGTGCTGAACGTGCGGCGCAACATATCTATGGCGGCTGCGGATGTTAAGAAGCCGCCGATTTTTTTTTGTGAGAATCATTCATGTTTGCCATCTTGCTGAACTTGCAACATAGCGGATATATGGAATTTAAGAAGCATTTTTTTTCTTTTGCCAGAGTTGTCCTTACTTGTGCTGAACGTGCGGCGCAATATAAGCTATGGCGGCTGCGGATGTTAAGAAGCCGCCGATTTTTTTTTGCGACAATCATTCATGTTTGCCGTCTTGCTGAACTTGCAACATAGCGGCTATGGCGGCTATGGAATTTAAGAAGCAATTTTTTTTTCTTTCGCCAGAGTTTTCCTTACTTGTGCTGAACGTGCCGCGCAACGTAAGCTATGGTGGCTGCGGATGTTAGGAAGCGGCAAATTTTTTTTTGGCGAGAATCGTTCATCTTTGCCGTCTTGCTGAACTTGCAACATAGCGGCTATGGAATTTAAGCAGCATTTTTTTCTTTTGCCACAGTTGTCCTTGTGCTGAACGTCGGCGCAACGTAAGCTATGGCGCCTGCGGATGTTAAGAGGCGGCAGATTTTTTTTGCGAGAATCGTTCATCTTTGCCGTCTTGCTGAACTTGCAACATAGCGGCTATGGCGGCCATGGAATTTAAGAAGCAATTTTTTTCTTTTGCCAGAGTTGTCCTTACTTGTGCTGAATGTGCGGCGCAACGTAAGCTATGGTGACTGCGGATGTTAAGTGGCATTTTTTTTCGAGAATTGTTCATCTTTGCCGTCGTGCTGAACTTTCAACATAGCGTAAGCTATGGACGTTAAGAAGCAGCAATTTTTTTTCTTTTGCCAGAGTTGTCCTTACATGTGCTGAACGTGCGGCGCAACATAACCTATGGCGGCTGCGGATGTTAAGAAGCCGCCGATTTTTTTTTGTGAGAATCATTCATGTTTGCCGTCTTGCTGAACTTGCAACATAGCGGATATATGGAATTTAAGAAGCATTTTTTTTCTTTTGCCAGAGTTGTCCTTACTTGTGCTGAACGTGCGGCGCAATATAAGCTATGGCGGCTGCGGATGTTAAGAAGCCGCCGATTTTTTTTGCGACAATCATTCATGTTTGCCGTCTTGCTGAACTTGCAACATAGCAGCTATGGCGGCTATGGAATTTAAGAAGCAATTTTTTTTTCTTTCGCCAGAGTTTTCCTTACTTGTGCTGAACGTGCCGCGCAACGTAAGCTATGGCGGCTGCGGACGTTAAAAAGCGGCAGATTTTTTTTTGCGAGAATCGTTCATCCTAGCCGTCGTGCTGAACTTGCAACATAGCGTATGCTATGGAGGCTATGGACGTTAAGAAGCAGCAAATTTTTTTTCTTTTGCCAGAGTTATCCTTGTGCTGAATGTGCGGCGCAACGTCAGCTATGGCGGCTGCGGATGTTAAGAAGCGGCAGATTTTTTTTTGCGAGAATCGTTCATCTTTGCCGTCGTGCTGAACTTGCAACATAGCATATGCTAAGGCGGTTATAGACGTTAAGCAGCAGCAATTTTTTTTCTTTTGCCGGAGTTGTCCTTGTGCTGAACGTGCGGCGCAACGTAAGCTATGACGTCTGCGGATGTTAAGAAGCGGCAGATTTTTTTGGCGAGAATCCTTAATCTTTGCTGTCGTGCTGAACTTGCAACATAGCATATGCTATGGACGTTAAGAAGCAGCAATTTTTTTCTTTTGCCAGAGTTGTCCTTACTTGTGCTGAACGTGCGGCGTAACATAAGCTATGGCGGCTGCGGATGTTAAGAAGCCGCCGATTATTTTTTTGCGAGAATCATTCATGTTTGCCGTCTTGCTGAACTTGCAACATAGCGGCTAAGGCGGCTATGGAATTTAAGAAGCAATTTTTTTTTGTTTTGCCAGAGTTTTCCTCACTTGTGCTGAACGTGCGGCGCAACGTAAGCTATGGTGGCTGCGGATGTTAAGAAGCGGCAAATTTTTTTTTGGCGAGAATCGTTCGTCTGCCGTCTTGCTGAACTTGCAACATAGCGGCTATGGAATTTAAGCAGCATTTTTTTTCTTTTGCCACAGTTGTCCTTGTGCTGAACGTCGGCGCAACGTAAGCTATGGCGCCTGCGGATGTTAAGAGGCAGCAGATTTTTTTTTGCGAGAATCGTTCATCTTTGCCGTCTTGCTGAACTTGCAACATAGCGGCTATGGCGGCCATGGAATTTAAGACGCAATTTTTTTCTTTTGCCAGAGTTGTCCTTATATGTGCTGAACGTGCGGCGCAACGTAAGCTATGGCGGCTGCGGATGTTAAGAAGCGGCAGAGTTTTTTTGCGCGAATCGTTCAACTTTGCCATCTTGCTGAACTTGCAACATAGTGGCTATGGCGGCTATGGAATTTAAGAAGCAACTTTTTTTTTGCCAGATTGTCCTTACTTGTGCTGAACGTGCGGCGCAACGCAAGCTATGGCGGCTGCGGATGTTAAGAAGCGGCAGATTTTTTTTTGCGAGAATCGTCCATCTTTGCCGTCTTGCTGACCTTGCAACATAGCGGCTATGGCGGCTATGGAATTTAAGAAGCAATTTATTTTCTTTTGCCAGAGTTGTCCTTACTTGAGCTGAACGTGCAGCGCAACCTAACCTATGGCGGCTGCGGATGATAAGAAGCGGCAGATTTTTATCTTTTTGCGAGAATCGTTCATATTTGCAGTATTACTGAACTTGCAACATAGCGGCTAAGGCGGCTGTGGAATTTAAGAAGCAATTTTTTTTCTTTTACCAGAGTTGTCCTTACTTGTGCTGAATGTGCGGTGCAACGTAAGCTATGGTGACTGCGGATGTTAAGTGGCATTTTTTTTTCGAGCATTGTTCATCTTTGCCGTCGTGCTGAACTTTCAACATAGCGTAAGCTATGGACGTTAAGAAGCAGCAATTTTTTTTCTTTTGCCAGAGTTGTCCTTACATGTGCTGAACGTGCGGCGCAACATAAGCTATGGCGGCTGCGGATGTTAAGAAGCCGCCGATTTTTTTTGCGAGAATCGTTCATTTTTGCCGACTTGCTGAACTTGCAACATAGCAGATATATGGAATTTAAAAAGCATTTTTTTCTTTTGCCAGAGTTGTCCTTACTTGTGCTGAACGTGCGGCGCAATATAAGCTATGGCGGCTGCGGATGTTAAGAAGCCGCCGATTTTTTTTGCGAGAATCATTCATGTTTGCCGTCTTGCTGAACTTGCAACATAGCGGCTAAGGCGGCTATGGAATTTAAGAAGCAATTTTTTTTTGTTTTGCCAGAGTTTTCCTCACTTGTGCTGAACGTGCGGCGCAACGTAAGCTATGGTGGCTGCGGATGTTAAGAAGCGGCAAATTTTTTTTTTGGCGAGAATCGTTCGTCTGCCGTCTTGCTGAACTTGCAACATAGCGGCTATGGAATTTAAGCAGCATTTTTTTTCTTTTGCCACAGTTGTCCTTGTGCTGAACGTCGGCGCAACGTAAGCTATGGCGCCTGCGGATGTTAAGAGGCAGCAGATTTTTTTTTTGCGAGAATCGTTCATCTTTGCCGTCTTGCTGAACTTGCAACATAGCGGCTATGGCGGCCATGGAATTTCAGAAGCAATTTTTTTTCTTTTGTCAGAGTTGTCCTTACATGTGCTGAACGTGCGGCGCAATCTAAGCTATGGTGGCTGCGGATGTTACGAAGCAGCAGAGTTTTTTTGCGCGAATCGTTCAACTTTGCCGTCTTGCTGAACTTGCAACATAGTGGCTATGGCGGCTATGGAATTTAAGAAGCAACTTTTTTTTTGCCAGATTGTCCTTACTTGTGCTGAACGTGCGGCGCAACGCAAGCTATGGCGGCTGCGGATGTTAAGAAGCGGCAGATTTTTTTTTGCGAGAATCGTCCATCTTTGCCGTCTTGCTGACCTTGCAACATAGCGGCTATGGCGGCTATGGAATTTAAGAAGCAATTTTTTTTCTTTTGCCAGAGTTGTCCTTACTTGAGCTGAACGTGCGGCGCAACCTAACCTATGGCGGCTGCGGATGATAAGAAGCGGCAGATTTTTATCTTTTTGCGAGAATCGTTCATATTTGCAGTATTACTGAACTTGCAACATAGCGGCTATGGCGGCTGTGGAATTTAAGAAGCAATTTTTTTTCTTTTACCAAAGTTGTCCTTACTTGTGCTGAATGTGCGGCGCAACGTAAGCTATGGTGACTGCGGATGTTAAGTGGCATTTTTTTTTCGAGCATTGTTCATCTTTGCCGTCGTGCTGAACTTTCAACATAGCGTAAGCTATGGACGTTAAGAAGCAGCAATTTTTTTTCTTTTGCCAGAGTTGTCCTTACATGTGCTGAACGTGCGGCGCAACATAAGCTATGGCGGCTGCGGATGTTAAGAAGCCGCCGATTTTTTTTGCGAGAATCGTTCATTTTTGCCGACTTGCTGAACTTGCAACATAGCAGATATATGGAATTTAAAAAGCATTTTTTTTCTTTTGCCAGAGTTGTCCTTACTTGTGCTGAACGTGCGGCGCAATATAAGCTATGGCGGCTGCGGATGTTAAGAAGCCGCCGATTTTTTTTGCGAGAATCATTCATGTTTGCCGTCTTGCTGAACTTGCAACATAGCGGCTATGGCGGCTATGGAATTTAAGGAGCAATTTTTTTGTCTTTTGCCAGAGTTTTCCTTATTTGTGCTGAACGTGCCGCGCAACGTAAGCTATGGTGGCTGCGGATGTTAAGAAGCGGCAAATTTTTTTTGGCGAGAATCGTTCATCTTTGCCGTCTTGCTGAACTTGCAACATAGCGGCTATGGAATTTAAGCAGCATTTTTTTTCTTTTGCCACAGTTGTCCTTGTGCTGAACGTCGGCGCAACGTAAGCTATGGCGCCTGCGGATGTTAAGAGGCAGCAGATTTTTTTTTTGCGAGAATCGTTCATCTTTGCCGTCTTGCTGAACTTGCAACATAGCGGCTATGGCGGCCATGGAATTTCAGAAGCAATTTTTTTTCTTTTGTCAGAGTTGTCCTTACATGTGCTGAACGTGCGGCGCAATCTAAGCTATGGTGGCTGCGGATGTTACGAAGCAGCAGAGTTTTTTTGCGCGAATCGTTCAACTTTGCCGTCTTGCTGAACTTGCAACATAGTGGCTATGGCGGCTATGGAATTTAAGAAGCAACTTTTTTTTTGCCAGATTGTCCTTACTTGTGCTGAACGTGCGGCGCAACGCAAGCTATGGCGGCTGCGGATGTTAAGGAGCGGCAGATTTTTTTTTGCGAGAATCGTCCATCTTTGCCGTCTTGCTGACCTTGCAACATAGCGGCTATGGCGGCTATGGAATTTAAGAAGCAATTTTTTTTCTTTTGCCAGAGTTGTCCTTACTTGAGCTGAACGTGCGGCGCAACCTAACCTATGGCGGCTGCGGATGATAAGAAGCGGCAGATTTTTATCTTTTTGCGAGAATCGTTCATATTTGCAGTATTACTGAACTTGCAACATAGCGGCTATGGCGGCTGTGGAATTTAAGAAGCAATTTTTTTTCTTTTACCAGAGTTGTCCTTACTTGTGCTGAATGTGCGGCGCAACGTAAGCTATGGTGACTGCGGATGTTAAGTGGCATTTTTTTTTCGAGCATTGTTCATCTTTGCCGTCGTGCTGAACTTTCAACATAGCGTAAGCTATGGACGTTAAGAAGCAGCAATTTTTTTTCTTTTGCCAGAGTTGTCCTTACATGTGCTGAACGTGCGGCGCAACATAAGCTACGGCGGCTGCGGATGTTAAGAAGCGGCCGATTTTTTTTGCGAGAATCGTTCATTTTTGCCGACTTGCTGAACTTGCAACATAGCAGATATATGGAATTTAAAAAGCATTTTTTTTCTTTTGCCAGAGTTGTCCTTACTTGTGCTGAACGTGCGGCGCAATATAAGCTATGGCGGCTGCGGATGTTAAGAAGCCGCCGATTTTTTTTGCGAGAATCATTCATGTTTGCCGTCTTGCTGAACTTGCAACATAGCGGCTATGGCGGCTATAGAATTTAAGGAGCAATTTTTTTGTCTTTTGCCAGAGTTTTCCTTATTTGTGCTGAACGTGCCGCGCAACGTAAGCTATGGTGGCTGCGGATGTTAAGAAGCGGCAAATTTTTTTTGGCGAGAATCGTTCATCTTTGCCGTCTTGCTGAACTTGCAACATAGCGGCTATGGAATTTAAGCAGCATTTTTTTTCTTTTGCCACAGTTGTCCTTGTGCTGAACGTCGGTGCAACGTAAGCTATGGCGCCTGCGGATGTTAAGAGGCGGCAGATTTTTTTTAGCGAGAATCGTTCATCTTTGCTGTCTTGCTGAACTTGCAACATAGCGGCTATGGCGGCTATGGAATTTCAGAAGCAATTTTTTTTCTTTTGCCAGAGTTGTCCTTATATGTGCTGAATGTGCGGCGCAACGTAAGCTATGGCGGCTGCGGAAGTTAAAAAGCGGCAGAATTTTTTGTTGCGAGAATCGTTCATCTGCTGTCTTGCTGAACTTGCAACATAGCTGCTATGGCGGCTATGGAATTTCAGAAGCAATTTTTTTTCTTTTGTCAGAGTTGTCCTTACATGTGCTGAACGTGCAGCGCAATGTAAGCTATGGCGGCTGCGGATGTTAAGAAGGAGCAGAGTTTTTTTTGCGCGAATCGTTCATCTTTGCTGTCTTGCTGAACTTGCAACAGAGCTGCTATGGCGGCTATGGAATTTCAGAAGCAATTTTTTTTTTTTGTCAGAGTTGTCCTTACATGTGGTGAACGTGCGGCGCAATGTAAGCTATGGCGGCTGCGGATGTTAAGAAGCGGCAGATTTTTTTTTTGCGAGAATCGTTCATCTTTGCCGTCTTGCTGAACTTGCAACATAGCTGCTATGGCGGCTATGGAATTTCAGAAGCAATTTTTTTCTTTTGTCAGAGTTGTCCTTACATGTGGTGAACGTGCGGCGCAATGTAAGCTATGGCGGCTGCGGATGTTAAGAAGCAGCAGAGTTTTTTTTTCCGCGAATCGTTCATCTTTGCCGTCTTGCTGAACTTGCAACATAGTGGCTATGGCGGCTATGGAATTTAAGAAGCAACTTTTTTTCTTTTGCCAGATTGTCCTTACTTGTGCTGAACGTGCGGCGCAACGCAAGCTATGGCGGCTGCGGATGTTAAGAAGCGGCAGATTTTTTTTGCGATAATCATTCATCTTTGCCGTCTTGCTGAACTTGCAACATACCGGCTATGGCGGCCATGGAATTTAAAAAGCAATTTTTTCTTTTGCCAGAGTTGTCCTTATATGTGCTGAACGTGCGGCGCAACGTAAGCTATGGCGGCTGCGCATGTTATGAAGCGGCAGATTTTTTTTGCGAGAATCGTTCATCTTTGCCGTCTTGCTGAACTTGCAACATAGCTGCTATGGCGGCTATGAAATTTTAGAAGGAATTTTTTTTTGTTTTGTCAGAGTTGTCCTTACATGTGCTGTACGTGCGGCGCAATCTAAGCTATGGTGGCTGCGGATGTTAAGAAGCAGCAGAGTTTTTTTGCGCGAATCGTTCAACTTTGCCGTCTTGCTGAACTTGCAACATAGTGGCTATGGCGGCTATGGAATTTAAGAAGCAACTTTTTTTTGCCAGATTGTCCTTACTTGTGCTGAACGTGCGGCGCAACGCAAGCTATGGCGGCTGCGGATGTTAAGAAGCGGCAGATTTTTTTTTGCGAGAATCGTCCATCTTTGCCGTCTTGCTGACCTTGCAACATAGCGGCTATGGCGGCTATGGAATTTAAGAAGCAATTTTTTTCTTTTGCCAGAGTTGTCCTTACTTGAGCTGAACGTGCGGCGCAACCTAACCTATGGCGGCTGCGGATGATAAGAAGCGGCAGATTTTTATCTTTTTGCGAGAATCGTTCATATTTGCAGTATTACTGAACTTGCAACATAGCGGCTATGGCGGCTGTGGAATTTAAGAAGCAATTTTTTTTCTTTTACCAGAGTTGTCCTTACTTGTGCTGAATGTGCGGCGCAACGTAAGCTATGGTGACTGCGGATGTTAAGTGGCATTTTTTTTTCGAGCATTGTTCATCTTTGCCATCGTGCTGAACTTTCAGCATAGCGTAAGCTATGGACGTTAAGAAGCAGCAATTTTTTTTTCTTTTGCCAGAGTTGTCCTTACATGTGCTGAACGTGCGGCGCAACATAAGCTATGGCGGCTGCGGATGTTAAGAAGCCGCCGATTTTTTTGCGAGAATCGTTCATTTTTGCCGACTTGCTGAACTTGCAACATAGCAGATATATGGAATTTAAAAGGCATTTTTTTTTCTTTTGCCAGAGTTGTCCTTACTTGTGCTGAACGTGCGGCACAATATAAGCTATGGCGGCTGCGGATGTTAAGAAGCCGCCGATTTTTTTTGCGAGAATCATTCATGTTTGCCGTCTTGCTGAACTTGCAACATAGCGGCTATGGCGGCTTGGAATTTAAGGAGCAATTTTTTTGTCTTTTGCCAGATTGTCCTTACTTGTGCTGAACGTGCGGCGCAACGCAAGCTATGGCGGCTGCGGATGTTAAGAAGCGGCAGATTTTTTTTGCGATAATCATTCATCTTTGCCGTCTTGCTGAACTTGCAACATAGCGGCTATGGAATTTAAGAAGCAATTTTTTTTCTTTTGCCAGAGTTGTCCTTACTTGTGCTGAACGTGCGGCGCAACGTAAGCTACGGCGGCTGTGGATGTTAAGAAGCGGCAGATTTTTTTTTGCGAGAATTGTTCATCTTTGCCGTCTTGCTGAACTTGCAACACAGTGTATGCTGTGGCAGCTATGGACTTTAAGAAGCAGCAATTTTTTTTCTTTTGCCAGAGTAGTCCTTACTTGATGTGCTGAACGTGCAGCGCAGCCTAAGCTATGGCGGCTGCGGACGTTAAGAAGCGGCAGATTTTTTTTTGCGAGAATCGTTCATCTTTGCCGTCGTGCTGAACTTGCAACATAGCGTATGCTATGGCGGCTATGGACGTTAAGAAGCAGCAAATTTTTTTTGTTTTCAAAGAGTTATCCTTGTTGTGCTGAACGTGCGGCGCAACGTAAGCTATGGCGGCTGCGGATGTTAAGCGGCAGATTTTTTTTTGCGAGAATCGTTCATCTTTGCCGTCGTGCTGAACTTGCAACATAGCGTATGCTAAGGCGGTTATAGACGTTAAGCAGCAGCAATTTTTTTTTCTTTTGCCAGAGTTGTCCTTGTGCTTAACGTGCGGCGCAACGTAAGCTATGACGCCTGCGGATGTTAAGAAGCGGCAGATTTTTTTGGCGAGAATCCTTAATCTTTGCTGTCGTGCTGAACTTGCAACATAGCATATGCTATGGACGTTAAGAAGCACCAATTTGTTTTTTTTTGCCAGAGTTGTCCTTACTTGGTGTGCTGAACTTGCGGCGCAATGTAAGCTATGGCGGCCACGGATTTTAAGAAGCGGCAGATTTTGTTTGCGAGAATCGTTCATCTTTGCCGTCGTGCTGAACTTGCAACATAGCATATGCTATGGACGTTAAGAAGCAGCAATTTTTTTTCTTTTGTCAGAGTTGTCCTTACATGTGCTGAACGTGCGGCGCAATGTAAGCTATGGCGGCTGCGGATGTTAAGAAGGAGCAGAGTTTTTTTTGCGCGAATCGTTCATCTTTGCTGTCTTGCTGAACTTGCAACAGAGCTGCTATGGCGGCTATGGAATTTCAGAAGCAATTTTTTTTCTTTTGTCAGAGTTGTCCTTACATGTGGTGAACGTGCGGCGCAATGTAAGCTATGGCGGCTGCGGATGTTAAGAAGCGGCAGATTTTTTTTTTTGCGAGAATCGTTCATCTTTGCCGTCTTGCTGAACTTGCAACATAGCTGCTATGGCGGCTATGGAATTTCAGAAGCAATTTTTTCTTTTGTCAGAGTTGTCCTTACATGTGGTGAACGTGCGGCGCAATGTAAGCTATGGCGGCTGCGGATGTTAAGAAGCAGCAGAGTTTTTTTTTCCGCGAATCGTTCATCTTTGCCGTCTTGCTGAACTTGCAACATGGTGGCTATGGCGGCTATGGAATTTAAGAAGCAACTTTTTTTCTTTTGCCAGATTGTCCTTACTTGTGCTGAACGTGCGGCGCAACGCAAGCTATGGCGGCTGCGGATGTTAAGAAGCGGCAGATTTTTTTTGCGATAATCATTCATCTTTGCCGTCTTGCTGAACTTGCAACATAGCGGCTATGGAATTTAAGAAGCAATTTTTTTTCTTTTGCCAGAGTTGTCCTTACTTGTGCTGAACGTGCGGCGCAACGTAAGCTACGGCGGCTGTGGATGTTAAGAAGCGGCAGATTTTTTTTTGCGAGAATTGTTCATCTTTGCCGTCTTGCTGAACTTGCAACACAGTGTATGCTGTGGCAGCTATGGACTTTAAGAAGCAGCAATTTTTTTTCTTTTGCCAGAGTAGTCCTTACTTGATGTGCTGAACGTGCAGCGCAGCCTAAGCTATGGCGGCTGCGGACGTTAAGAAGCGGCAGATTTTTTTTTGCGAGAATCGTTCATCTTTGCCGTCGTGCTGAACTTGCAACATAGCGTATGCTATGGCGGCTATGGACGTTAAGAAGCAGCAAATTTTTTTTCTTTTCAAAGAGTTATCCTTGTTGTGCTGAACGTGCGGCGCAACGTAAGCTATGGCGGCTGCGGATGTTAAGCGGCAGATTTTTTTTTGCGAGAATCGTTCATCTTTGCCGTCGTGCTGAACTTGCAACATAGCGTATGCTAAGGCGGTTATAGACGTTAAGCAGCAGCAATTTTTTTTTCTTTTGCCAGAGTTGTCCTTGTGCTTAACGTGCGGCGCAACGTAAGCTATGACGCCTGCGGATGTTAAGAAGCGGCAGATTTTTTTGGCGAGAATCCTTAATCTTTGCTGTCGTGCTGAACTTGCAACATAGCATATGCTATGGACGTTAAGAAGCACCAATTTGTTTTTTTTTTTTGCCAGAGTTGTCCTTACTTGGTGTGCTGAACTTGCGGCGCAATGTAAGCTATGGCGGCCACGGATTTTAAGAAGCGGCAGATTTTGTTTGCGAGAATCGTTCATCTTTGCCGTCGTGCTGAACTTGCAACATAGCATATGCTATGGACGTTAAGAAGCAGCAATTTTTTTCTTTTGCCAGAGTTGTCCTTACTTGTGCTGAACGTTCGGCGCAACATAAGCTATGGCGGCTGCGGATGTTAAGAAGCCGCCGATTTTTTTTGCGAGAATCATTCATGTTTGCCGTCTTGCTGAACTTGCAACATAGCGGCTATGGCGGCTATGGAATTTAAGAAGCAACTTTTTTTTTCATTTGCCAGTTTTCCTTACTTGTGCTGAACGTGCGGCGCAACGTAAGCTATGGTTGCTGCGGATGTTAAGAAGCGGCAATTTTTTTTTTTGGCGAGAATCGTTCATCTTTGCCTTCTTGCTGAACTTGCAACATAGCGGCTATGGAATTTAAGCAGCATTTTTTTTCTTTTGCCACAGTTGTCCTTGTGCTGAACGTCGGCGCAACGTAAGCTATGGTGCCTGCGGATGTTAAGAGGCGGCAGATTTTTTTTTTGTGAGAATCGTTCATCTTTGCTGTCTTGCTGAACTTGCAACATAGCGGCTATGGCGGCTATGGAAAATAAGAAGCAATTGTTTTCTTTTGCCAGATTTGTCCTTATATGTGCTGAATGTGCGGCGCAACGTAAGCTATGGCGGCTGTGGATGTTAAGAAGCGGCAGATTTTTTTGTTGCGAGAATCGTTCATCTGCCGTCTTGCTAAACTTGCAACATAGCTGCTATGGCGGCTATGGAATTTCAGAAGCAATTTTTTTTCTTTTGTCAGAGTTGTCCTTACATGTGCTGAACGTGCGGCGCAATGTAAGCTATGGCGGCTGCGGATGTTAAGAAGGAGCAGAGTTTTTTTTGCGCGAATCGTTCATCTTTGCCGTCTTGCTGAACTTGCAACATAGTGGCTATGGCGGCTATGGAATTTAAGAAGCAACTTTTTTTCTTTTGCCAGATTGTCCTTACTTGTGCTGAACGTGCGGTGCAACGCAAGCTATGGCGGCTGCGGATGTTAAGAAGCGGCAGATTTTTTTTGCGAGAATCGTCCATCTTTGCCGTCTTGCTGACCTTGCAACATAGCGGCTATGGAATTTAAGAAGCAATTTTTTTTTTGCCAGAGTTGTCCTTACTTGAGCTGAACGTGCGGCGCAACGTAAGCTATGGCGGCTGCGGATGTTAAGAAGCGGCAGATTTTCTTTGCGAGAATCATTCATCTTTGCCGTCTTGCTGAACTTGCAACACAGCGGCTATGGAATTTAAGAAGCAATTTTTTTTCTTTTGCCAGAGTTGTCCTTACTTGTGCTGAACGTGCAGCGCAACGTGAGCTACGGGGGCTGTGGATGTTAAGAAGCGGCAGATTTTTTTTTTTTGCGAGAATCGTTCATCTTTGCCATCTTGCTGAACTTGCAACATAGCGTATGCTGTGGCGGCTATGGACTTTAAGAAGCAGCAATTTTTTTTCTTTTGCCAGAGTAGTCCTCACTTGGTGTGCTGAACTTGCGGTGCAACATAAGCTATGGCGGCTACGGATTTTAAGAAGCGGCAGATTTTGTTTGCGACAATCGTTCATCTTTGCCGTCGTGCTGAACTTGCAACATGGCATATGCTATGGACGTTAAGAAGCAGCAATTCTTTTCTTTTGCCAGAGTTGTCCTTACTTGTGCTGAACGTTCGGCGCAACATAAGCTATAGCGGCTGCGGATGTTAAGAAGCCGCCGATTTTTTTTTGCGAGAATCATTCATGTTTGCCGTCTTGCTGAACTTGCAACATAGCAGCTATGGCGGCTATGGAATTTAAGAAGCAACTTTTTTTTTCATTTGCCAGTTTTCCTTGTGGTGAACGGGCGGCGCAACGTAAGCTATGGTGGCTGCGGATGTTAAGAAGCGGCAATTTTTTTTTTGGCGAGAATCGTTCATCTTTGCCGTCTTGCTGAACTTGCAACATAGCGGCTATGGAATTTAAGCAGCATTTTTTTTTTCTTTTGCCACAGTTGTCCTTGTGCTGAACGTCGGTGCAACGTAAGCTATGGCGGCTGCGGATGTTAAGAAGCGGCAGATTTTTTTTGCGATAATCATTCATCTTTGCCGTCTTGCTGAACTTGCAACATAGCGGCTATGGAATTTAAGAAGCAATTTTTTTTCTTTTGCCAGAGTTGTCCTTACTTGTGCTGAACGTGCGGCGCAACGTAAGCTACGGCGGCTGTGGATGTTAAGAAGCGGCAGATTTTTTTTGCGAGAATTGTTCATCTTTGCCGTCTTGCTGAACTTGCAACACAGTGTATGTTGGCAGCTATGGACTTTAAGAAGCAGCAATTTTTTTTCTTTTGCCAGAGTAGTCCTTACTTGATGTGCTGAACGTGCAGCGCAGCCTAAGCTATGGCGGCTGCGGACGTTAAGAAGCGGCAGATTTTTTTTTTGCGAGAATCGTTCATCTTTGCCATCGTGCTGAACTTGCAACATAGCGTATGCTATGGCGTCTATGGACGTTAAGAAGCAGCAAATTTTTTTTCTTTTCAAAGAGTTATCCTTGTTGTGCTGAACGTGCGGCGCGACGTAAGCTATGGCGGCTGCGGATGTTAAGCGGCAGATTTTTTTTGCGAGAATCGTTCATCTTTGCCGTCGTGCTGAACTTGCAACATAGCGTATGCTAAGGCGGTTATAGACGTTAAGCAGCAGCAATTTTTTTTTCTTTTGCCAGAGCTGTCCTTGTGCTTAACGTGCGGCGCAACGTAAGCTATGACGCCTTCGGATGTTAAGAAGCGGCAGATTTTTTTGGCGAGAATCCTTAATCTTTGCTGTCGTGCTGAACTTGCAACATAGCATATGCTATGGACGTTAAGAAGCACCAATTTGTTTTTTTTTTGCCAGAGTTGTCCTTACTTGGTGTGCTGAACTTGCGGCGCAATGTAAGCTATGGCGGCCACGGATTTTAAGAAGCGGCAGATTTTGTTTGCGAGAATCGTTCACCTTTGCCGTCGTGCTGAACTTGCAACATAGCATATGCTATGGACGTTAAGAAGCAGCAATTTTTTTCTTTTGCCAGAGTTGTCCTTACTTGTGCTGAACGTTCGGCGCAACATAAGATATGGCGGCTGCGGATGTTAAGAAGCCGCCGATTTTTTTTTGCGAGAATCATTCATGTTTGCCGTCTTGCTGAACTTGCAACATAGCGGCTATGGCGGCTATGGAATTTAAGAAGCAACTTTTTTTTTCATTTGCCAGTTTTCCTTACTTGTGCTGAACGTGCGGCGCAACGTAAGCTATGGTGGCTGCGGATGTTAAGAAGCGGGAATTTTTTTTTTGGCGAGAATCGTTCATCTTTGCCGTCTTGCTGAACTTGCAACATAGCGGCTATGGAATTTAAGCAGCATTTTTTTTTCTTTTGCCACAGTTGTCCTTGTGCTGAACGTCGGCGCAACGTAAGCTATGGCGCCTGCGGATGTTAAGAGGCGGCAGATTTTTTTTTTGGCGAGAATCGTTCATCTTTGCCGTCTTGCTGAACTTGCAACATAGCGGCTATGGAATTTAAGCAGCATTTTTTTTCTTTTGCCACAGTTGTCCTTGTGCTGAACGTCGGCGCAACGTAAGCTATGGTGCCTGCGGATGTTAAGAGGCGGCAGATTTTTTTTTGTGAGAATCGTTCATCTTTGCTGTCTTGCTGAACTTGCAAAATAGCGGCTATGGCGGCTATGGAAAATAAGAAGCAATTGTTTTCTTTTGCCAGATTTGTCCTTATATGTGCTGAATGTGCGGCGCAACGTAAGCTATGGCGGCTGCGGATGTTAAGAAGCGGCAGATTTTCTTTGTTGCGAGAATCGTTCATCTGCCATCTTGCTGAACTTGCAACATAGCGGCTATGGCGGCTATGGAATTTAAGAAGCAATTTTTTTTCTTTTGCCAGAGTTGTCCTTACTTGAGCTGAATGTGCGGCGCAACCTAATCTATGGCGGCTGCGGATGATAAGAAGCGGCAGATTTTTATCTTTTTGCGAGAATCGTTCATATTTGCAGTATTACTGAACTTGCAACATAGCGGCTATGGCGGCTGTGGAATTTAAGAAGCAATTTTTTTTCTTTTACCAGAGTTGTCCTTACTTGTGCTGAATGTGCGGCGCAACGTAAGCTATGGTGACTGCGGATGTTAAGTGGCATTTTTTTTTCGAGCATTGTTCATCTTTGCCGTCGTGCTGAACTTTCAACATAGCGTAAGCTATGGACGTTAAGAAGCAGCAATTTTTTTTCTTTTGCCAGAGTTGTCCTTACATGTGCTGAACGTGCGGCGCAACATAAGCTATGGCGGCTGCGGATGTTAAGAAGCCGCCGATTTTTTTTGCGAGAATCGTTCATTTTTGCCAACTTGCTGAACTTGCAACATAGCAGATATATGGAATTTAAAAAGCATTTTTTTTCTTTTGCCAGAGTTGTCCTTACTTGTGCTGAACGTGCGGCGCAATATAAGCTATGGCGGCTGCGGATGTTAAGAAGCCGCCGATTTTTTTTGCGAGAATCATTCATGTTTGCCGTCTTGCTGAACTTGCAACATAGCGGCTATGGCGGCTATGGAATTTAAGGAGCAATTTTTTTGTCTTTTGCCAGAGTTTTCCTTATTTGTGCTGAACGTGCCGCGCAACGTAAGCTATGGTGGCTGCGGATGTTAAGAAGCGGCAAATTTTTTTTGGCGAGAATCGTTCATCTTTGCCGTCTTGCTGAACTTGCAACATAGCGGCTATGGAATTTAAGCAGCATTTTTTTTCTTTTGCCACAGTTGTCCTTGTGCTGAACGTCGGTGCAACGTAAGCTATGGCGCCTGCGGATGTTAAGAGGCGGCAGATTTTTTTTAGCGAGAATCGTTCATCTTTGCTGTCTTGCTGAACTTGCAACATAGCGGCTTTGGCGGCTATGGAATTTCAGAAGCAATTTTTTTTCTTTTGCCAGAGTTGTCCTTATATGTGCTGAATGTGCGGCGCAACGTAAGCTATGGCGGCTGCGGAAGTTAAAAAGCGGCAGAATTTTTTGTTGCGAGAATCGTTCATCTGCCGTCTTGCTGAACTTGCAACATAGCTGCTATGGCGGCTATGGAATTTCAGAAGCAATTTTTTTTCTTTTGTCAGAGTTGTCCTTACATGTGCTGAACGTGCGGCGCAATGTAAGCTATGGCGGCTGCGGATGTTAAGAAGGAGCAGAGTTTTTTTTGCGCGAATCGTTCATCTTTGCTGTCTTGCTGAACTTGCAACAGAGCTGCTTGGCGGCTATGGAATTTCAGAAGCAATTTTTTTTCTTTTGTCAGAGTTGTCCTTACATGTGGTGAACGTGCGGCGCAATGTAAGCTATGGCGGCTGCGGATGTTAAGAAGCGGCAGATTTTTTTTTTGCGAGAATCGTTCATCTTTGCCGTCTTGCTGAACTTGCAACATAGCTGCTATGGCGGCTATGGAATTTCAGAAGCAATTTTTTTCTTTTGTCAGAGTTGTCCTTACATGTGGTGAACGTGCGGCGCAATGTAAGCTATGGCGGCTGCGGATGTTAAGAAGCAGCAGAGTTTTTTTTTCCGCGAATCGTTCATCTTTGCCGTCTTGCTGAACTTGCAACATAGTGGCTATGGCGGCTATGGAATTTAAGAAGCAACTTTTTTTCTTTTGCCAGATTGTCCTTACTTGTGCTGAACGTGCGGCGCAACGCAAGCTATGGCGGCTGCGGATGTTAAGAAGCGGCAGATTTTTTTTGCGATAATCATTCATCTTTGCCGTCTTGCTGAACTTGCAACATAGCGGCTATGGAATTTAAGAAGCAATTTTTTTTCTTTTGCCAGAGTTGTCCTTACTTGAGCTGAACGTGCGGCGCAACGTAAGCTATGGCGCCTGCGGATGTTAAGAGGCGGCAGATTTTTTTTTTTTTTGCGAGAATCGTTCATCTTTGCCGTCTTGCTGAACTTGCAACATACCGGCTATGGCGGCCATGGAATTTAAAAAGCAATTTTTTCTTTTGCCAGAGTTGTCCTTATATGTGCTGAACGTGCGGCGCAACGTAAGCTATGGCGGCTGCGCATGTTATGAAGCGGCAGATTTTTTTTGCGAGAATCGTTCATCTTTGCCGTCTTGCTGAACTTGCAACATAGCTGCTATGGCGGCTATGAAATTTTAGAAGGAATTTTGTTTTGTTTTGTCAGAGTTGTCCTTACATGTGCTGTACGTGCGGCGCAATCTAAGCTATGGTGGCTGCGGATGTTAAGAAGCAGCAGAGTTTTTTTGCGCGAATCGTTCAACTTTGCCGTCTTGCTGAACTTGCAACATAGTGGCTATGGCGGCTATGGAATTTAAGAAGCAACTTTTTTTTGCCAGATTGTCCTTACTTGTGCTGAACGTGCGGCGCAACGCAAGCTATGGCGGCTGCGGATGTTAAGAAGCGGCAGATTTTTTTTTGCGAGAATCGTCCATCTTTGCCGTCTTGCTGACCTTGCAACATAGCGGCTATGGCGGATATGGAATTTAAGAAGCAATTTTTTTTCTTTTGCCAGAGTTGTCCTTACTTGAGCTGAACGTGCGGCGCAACCTAACCTATGGCGGCTGCGGATGATAAGAAGCGGCAGATTTTTATCTTTTTGCGAGAATCGTTCATATTTGCAGTATTACTGAACTTGCAACATAGCGGCTATGGCGGCTGTGGAATTTAAGAAGCAATTTTTTTTCTTTTACCAGAGTTGTCCTTACTTGTGCTGAATGTGCGGCGCAACGTAAGCTATGGTGACTGCGGATGTTAAGTGGCATTTTTTTTTTCGAGCATTGTTCATCTTTGCCGTCGTGCTGAACTTTCAGCATAGCGTAAGCTATGGACGTTAAGAAGCAGCAATTTTTTTTTCTTTTGCCAGAGTTGTCCTTACATGTGCTGAACGTGCGGCGCAACATAAGCTATGGCGGCTGCGGATGTTAAGAAGCCGCCGATTTTTTTTGCGAGAATCGTTCATTTTTGCCGACTTGCTGAACTTGCAACATAGCAGATATATGGAATTTAAAAAGCATTTTTTTTTCTTTTGCCAGAGTTGTCCTTACTTGTGCTGAACGTGCGGCACAATATAAGCTATGGCGGCTGCGGATGTTAAGAAGCCGCCGATTTTTTTTGCGAGAATCATTCATGTTTGCCGTCTTGCTGAACTTGCAACATAGCGGCTATGGCGGCTTGGAATTTAAGGAGCAATTTTTTTGTCTTTTGCCAGAGTTTTCCTTATTTGTGCTGAACGTGCCGCGCAACGTAAGCTATGGTGGCTGCGGATGTTAAGAAGCGGCAAATTTTTTTTGGCGAGAATCGTTCATCTTTGCCGTCTTGCTGAACTTGCAACATAGCGGCTATGGAATTTAAGCAGCATTTTTTTTCTTTTGCCACAGTTGTCCTTGTGCTGAACGTCGGTGCAACGTAAGCTATGGCGCCTGCGGATGTTAAGAGGCGGCAGATTTTTTTTAGCGAGAATCGTTCATCTTTGCTGTCTTGCTGAACTTGCAACATAGCGGCTATGGCGGCTATGGAATTTCAGAAGCAATTTTTTTTCTTTTGCCAGAGTTGTCCTTATATGTGCTGAATGTGCGGCGCAACGTAAGCTATGGCGGCTGCGGAAGTTAAAAAGCGGCAGAATTTTTTGTTGCGAGAATCGTTCATCTGCCGTCTTGCTGAACTTGCAACATAGCTGCTATGGCGGCTATGGAATTTCAGAAGCAATTTTTTTTCTTTTGTCAGAGTTGTCCTTACATGTGCTGAACGTGCGGCGCAATGTAAGCTATGGCGGCTGCGGATGTTAAGAAGGAGCAGAGTTTTTTTTGCGCGAATCGTTCATCTTTGCTGTCTTGCTGAACTTGCAACAGAGCTGCTTGGCGGCTATGGAATTTCAGAAGCAATTTTTTTTCTTTTGTCAGAGTTGTCCTTACATGTGGTGAACGTGCGGCGCAATGTAAGCTATGGCGGCTGCGGATGTTAAGAAGCGGCAGATTTTTTTTTTGCGAGAATCGTTCATCTTTGCCGTCTTGCTGAACTTGCAACATAGCTGCTATGGCGGCTATGGAATTTCAGAAGCAATTTTTTTCTTTTGTCAGAGTTGTCCTTACATGTGGTGAACGTGCGGCGCAATGTAAGCTATGGCGGCTGCGGATGTTAAGAAGCAGCAGAGTTTTTTTTTCCGCGAATCGTTCATCTTTGCCGTCTTGCTGAACTTGCAACATAGTGGCTATGGCGGCTATGGAATTTAAGAAGCAACTTTTTTTCTTTTGCCAGATTGTCCTTACTTGTGCTGAACGTGCGGCGCAACGCAAGCTATGGCGGCTGCGGATGTTAAGAAGCGGCAGATTTTTTTTGCGATAATCATTCATCTTTGCCGTCTTGCTGAACTTGCAACATAGCGGCTATGGAATTTAAGAAGCAATTTTTTTTCTTTTGCCAGAGTTGTCCTTACTTGAGCTGAACGTGCGGCGCAACGTAAGCTATGGCGCCTGCGGATGTTAAGAGGCGGCAGATTTTTTTTTTTTGCGAGAATCGTTCATCTTTGCCGTCTTGCTGAACTTGCAACATATGCAACATACCGGCTATGGCGGCCATGGAATTTAAAAAGCAATTTTTTCTTTTGCCAGAGTTGTCCTTATATGTGCTGAACGTGCGGCGCAACGTAAGCTATGGCGGCTGCGCATGTTATGAAGCGGCAGATTTTTTTTGCGAGAATCGTTCATCTTTGCCGTCTTGCTGAACTTGCAACATAGCTGCTATGGCGGCTATGAAATTTTAGAAGGAATTTTGTTTTGTTTTGTCAGAGTTGTCCTTACATGTGCTGTACGTGCGGCGCAATCTAAGCTATGGTGGCTGCGGATGTTAAGAAGCAGCAGAGTTTTTTTGCGCGAATCGTTCAACTTTGCCGTCTTGCTGAACTTGCAACATAGTGGCTATGGCGGCTATGGAATTTAAGAAGCAACTTTTTTTTGCCAGATTGTCCTTACTTGTGCTGAACGTGCGGCGCAACGCAAGCTATGGCGGCTGCGGATGTTAAGAAGCGGCAGATTTTTTTTTGCGAGAATCGTCCATCTTTGCCGTCTTGCTGACCTTGCAACATAGCGGCTATGGCGGATATGGAATTTAAGAAGCAATTTTTTTCTTTTGCCAGAGTTGTCCTTACTTGAGCTGAACGTGCGGCGCAACCTAACCTATGGCGGCTGCGGATGATAAGAAGCGGCAGATTTTTATCTTTTTGCGAGAATCGTTCATATTTGCAGTATTACTGAACTTGCAACATAGCGGCTATGGCGGCTGTGGAATTTAAGAAGCAATTTTTTTTCTTTTACCAGAGTTGTCCTTACTTGTGCTGAATGTGCGGCGCAACGTAAGCTATGGTGACTGCGGATGTTAAGTGGCATTTTTTTTTTTCGAGCATTGTTCATCTTTGCCGTCGTGCTGAACTTTCAGCATAGCGTAAGCTATGGACGTTAAGAAGCAGCAATTTTTTTTTCTTTTGCCAGAGTTGTCCTTACATGTGCTGAACGTGCGGCGCAACATAAGCTATGGCGGCTGCGGATGTTAAGAAGCCGCCGATTTTTTTTGCGAGAATCGTTCATTTTTGCCGACTTGCTGAACTTGCAACATAGCAGATATATGGAATTTAAAAAGCATTTTTTTTTCTTTTGCCAGAGTTGTCCTTACTTGTGCTGAACGTGCGGCACAATATAAGCTATGGCGGCTGCGGATGTTAAGAAGCCGCCGATTTTTTTTGCGAGAATCATTCATGTTTGCCGTCTTGCTGAACTTGCAACATAGCGGCTATGGCGGCTTGGAATTTAAGGAGCAATTTTTTTGTCTTTTGCCAGATTGTCCTTACTTGTGCTGAACGTGCGGCGCAACGTAAGCTACGGCGGCTGTGGATGTTAAGAAGCGGCAGATTTTTTTTTGCGAGAATTGTTCATCTTTGCCGTCTTGCTGAACTTGCAACACAGTGTATGCTGTGGCAGCTATGGACTTTAAGAA
This sequence comes from Amblyomma maculatum, assembly GCF_055883805.1. Taxonomy (NCBI): domain Eukaryota; kingdom Metazoa; phylum Arthropoda; class Arachnida; order Ixodida; family Ixodidae; genus Amblyomma; species Amblyomma maculatum. Next base: position 161,103,845 of record NC_139346.1, on the reverse strand, counting down.
GCAGCAATTTTTTTTCTTTTGCCAGAGTAGTCCTTACTTGATGTGCTGAACGTGCAGCGCAGCCTAAGCTATGGCGGCTGCGGACGTTAAGAAGCGGCAGATTTTTTTTTGCGAGAATCGTTCATCTTTGCCGTCGTGCTGAACTTGCAACATAGCGTATGCTATGGCGGCTATGGACGTTAAGAAGCAGCAAATTTTTTTTGTTTTCAAAGAGTTATCCTTGTTGTGCTGAACGTGCGGCGCAACGTAAGCTATGGCGGCTGCGGATGTTAAGCGGCAGATTTTTTTTTGCGAGAATCGTTCATCTTTGCCGTCGTGCTGAACTTGCAACATAGCGTATGCTAAGGCGGTTATAGACGTTAAGCAGCAGCAATTTTTTTTCTTTTGCCAGAGTTGTCCTTGTGCTTAACGTGCGGCGCAACGTAAGCTATGACGCCTGCGGATGTTAAGAAGCGGCAGATTTTTTTGGCGAGAATCCTTAATCTTTGCTGTCGTGCTGAACTTGCAACATAGCATATGCTATGGACGTTAAGAAGCACCAATTTGTTTTTTTTTGCCAGAGTTGTCCTTACTTGGTGTGCTGAACTTGCGGCGCAATGTAAGCTATGGCGGCCACGGATTTTAAGAAGCGGCAGATTTTGTTTGCGAGAATCGTTCATCTTTGCCGTCGTGCTGAACTTGCAACATAGCATATGCTATGGACGTTAAGAAGCAGCAATTTTTTTTCTTTTGTCAGAGTTGTCCTTACATGTGCTGAACGTGCGGCGCAATGTAAGCTATGGCGGCTGCGGATGTTAAGAAGGAGCAGAGTTTTTTTTGCGCGAATCGTTCATCTTTGCTGTTTTGCTGAACTTGCAACAGAGCTGCTATGGCGGCTATGGAATTTCAGAAGCAATTTTTTTTCTTTTGTCAGAGTTGTCCTTACATGTGGTGAACGTGCGGCGCAATGTAAGCTATGGCGGCTGCGGATGTTAAGAAGCGGCAGATTTTTTTTTTTTGCGAGAATCGTTCATCTTTGCCGTCTTGCTGAACTTGCAACATAGCGGCTATGGCGGCTTGGAATTTAAGGAGCAATTTTTTTGTCTTTTGCCAGATTGTCCTTACTTGTGCTGAACGTGCGGCGCAACGCAAGCTATGGCGGCTGTGGATGTTAAGAAGCAGCAGAGTTTTTTTTTCCGCGAATCGTTCATCTTTGCCGTCTTGCTGAACTTGCAACATAGTGGCTATGGCGGCTATGGAATTTAAGAAGCAACTTTTTTTCTTTTGCCAGATTGTCCTTACTTGTGCTGAACGTGCGGCGCAACGCAAGCTATGGCGGCTGCGGATGTTAAGAAGCGGCAGATTTTTTTTGCGATAATCATTCATCTTTGCCGTCTTGCTGAACTTGCAACATAGCGGCTATGGAATTTAAGAAGCAATTTTTTTTCTTTTGCCAGAGTTGTCCTTACTTGTGCTGAACGTGCGGCGCAACGTAAGCTACGGCGGCTGTGGATGTTAAGAAGCGGCAGATTTTTTTTTGCGAGAATTGTTCATCTTTGCCGTCTTGCTGAACTTGCAACACAGTGTATGCTGTGGCAGCTATGGACTTTAAGAAGCAGCAATTTTTTTTCTTTTGCCAGAGTAGTCCTTACTTGTTGTGCTGAACGTGCAGCGCAGCCTAAGCTATGGCGGCTGCGGACGTTAAGAAGCGGCAGATTTTTTTTTGCGAGAATCGTTCATCTTTGCCGTCGTGCTGAACTTGCAACATAGCGTATGCTATGGCGGCTATGGACGTTAAGAAGCAGCAAATTTTTTTTCTTTTCAAAGAGTTATTCTTGTTGTGCTGAACGTGCGGCGCAACGTAAGCTATGGCGGCTGCGGATGTTAAGCGGCAGATTTTTTTTTGCGAGAATCGTTCATCTTTGCCGTCGTGCTGAACTTGCAACATAGCGTATGCTAAGGCGGTTATAGACGTTAAGCAGCAGCAATTTTTTTTTTTTTGCCAGAGTTGTCTTTGTGCTTAACGTGCGGCGCAACGTAAGCTATGACGCCTGCGGATGTTAAGAAGCGGCAGATTTTTTTGGCGAGAATCCTTAATCTTTGCTGTCGTGCTGAACTTGCAACATAGCATATGCTATGGACGTTAAGAAGCACCAATTTGTTTTTTTTTTGCCAGAGTTGTCCTTACTTGGTGTGCTGAACTTGCGGCGCAGTGTAAGCTATGGCGGCCACGGATTTTAAGAAGCGGCAGATTTTGTTTGCGAGAATCGTTCATCTTTGCCGTCGTGCTGAACTTGCAACATAGCATATGCTATGGAAGTTAAGAAGCAGCAATTTTTTTCTTTTGCCAGAGTTGTCCTTACTTGTGCTGAACGTTCGGCGCAACATAAGCTATGGCGGCTGCGGATGTTAAGAAGCCGCCGATTTTTTTTGCGAGAATCATTCATGTTTGCCGTCTTGCTGAACTTGCAACATAGCGGCTATGGCGGCTATGGAATTTAAGAAGCAACTTTTTTTTTTCATTTGCCAGTTTTCCTTACTTGTGCTGAACGTGCGGCGCAACGTAAGCTATGGTTGCTGCGGATGTTAAGAAGCGGCAATTTTTTTTTTGGCGAGAATCGTTCATCTTTGCCTTCTTGCTGAACTTGCAACATAGCGGCTATGGAATTTAAGCAGCATTTTTTTTCTTTTGCCACAGTTGTCCTTGTGCTGAACGTCGGCGCAACGTAAGCTATGGTGCCTGCGGATGTTAAGAGGCGGCAGATTTTTTTTTTGTGAGAATCGTTCATCTTTGCTGTCTTGCTGAACTTGCAACATAGCGGCTATGGCGGCTATGGAAATAAGAAGCAATTGTTTTCTTTTGCCAGATTTGTCCTTATATGTGCTGAATGTGCGGCGCAACGTAAGCTATGGCGGCTGTGGATGTTAAGAAGCGGCAGATTTTTTTGTTGCGAGAATCGTTCATCTGCCGTCTTGCTGAACTTGCAACATAGCTGCTATGGCGGCTATGGAATTTCAGAAGCAATTTTTTTTCTTTTGTCAGAGTTGTCCTTACATGTGCTGAACGTGCGGCGCAATGTAAGCTATGGCGGCTGCGGATGTTAAGAAGGAGCAGAGTTTTTTTTGCGCGAATCGTTCATCTTTGCCGTCTTGCTGAACTTGCAACATAGTGGCTATGGCGGCTATGCAATTTAAGAAGCAACTTTTTTTCTTTTGCCAGATTGTCCTTACTTGTGCTGAACGTGCGGTACAACGCAAGCTATGGCGGCTGCGGATGTTAAGAAGCGGCAGATTTTTTTTGCGAGAATCGTCCATCTTTGCCGTCTTGCTGACCTTGCAACATAGCGGCTATGGCGGCTATGGAATTTAAGAAGCAATTTTTTTTTTGCCAGAGTTGTCCTTACTTGAGCTGAACGTGCGGCGCAACGTAAGCTATGGCGGCTGCGGATGTTAAGAAGCGGCAGATTTTCTTTGCGAGAATCATTCATCTTTGCCGTCTTGCTGAACTTGCAACACAGCGGCTATGGAATTTTAGAAGCAATTTTTTTTCTTTTGCCAGAGTTGTCCTTACTTGTGCTGAACGTGCGGCGCAACGTGAGCTACGGGGGCTGTGGATGTTAAGAAGCGGCAGATTTTTTTTTTTGCGAGAATCGTTCATCTTTGCCATCTTGCTGAACTTGCAACATAGCGTATGCTGTGGCGGCTATGGACTTTAAGAAGCAGCAATTTTTTTTCTTTTGCCAGAGTAGTCCTCACTTGGTGTGCTGAACTTGCGGCGCAACGTAAGCTATGGCGGCTACGGATTTTAAGAAGCGGCAGATTTTGTTTGCGACAATCGTTCATCTTTGCCGTCGTGCTGAACTTGCAACATGGCATATGCTATGGACGTTAAGAAGCAGCAATTTTTTTCTTTTGCCAGAGTTGTCCTTACTTGTGCTGAACGTTCGGCGCAACATAAGCTATAGCGGCTGCGGATGTTAAGAAGCCGCCGATTTTTTTTTGCGAGAATCATTCATGTTTGCCGTCTTGCTGAACTTGCAACATAGCGGCTATGGCGGCTATGGAATTTAAGAAGCAACTTTTTTTTTCATTTGCCAGTTTTCCTTGTGGTGAACGTGCGGCGCAACGTAAGCTATGGTGGCTGCGGATGTTAAGAAGCGGCAATTTTTTTTTGGCGAGAATCGTTCATCTTTGCCGTCTTGCTGAACTTGCAACATAGCGGCTATGGAATTTAAGCAGCATTTTTTTTTTCTTTTGCCACAGTTGTCCTTGTGCTGAACGTCGGTGCAACGTAAGCTATGGCGCCTGCGGATGTTAAGAAGCAGCAGAGTTTTTTTTTCCGCGAATCGTTCATCTTTGCCGTCTTGCTGAACTTGCAACATAGTGGCTATGGCGGCTATGGAATTAAGAAGCAACTTTTTTTCTTTTGCCAGATTGTCCTTACTTGTGCTGAACGTGCGGCGCAACACAAGCTATGGCGGCTGCGGATGTTAAGAAGCGGCAGATTTTTTTTGCGATAATCATTCATCTTTGCCGTCTTGCTGAACTTGCAACATAGCGGCTATGGAATTTAAGAAGCAATTTTTTTTCTTTTGCCAGAGTTGTCCTTACTTGTGCTGAACGTGCGGCGCAACGTAAGCTACGGCGGCTGTGGATGTTAAGAAGCGGCAGATTTTTTTTTGCGAGAATTGTTCATCTTTGCCGTCTTGCTGAACTTGCAACACAGTGTATGCTGTGGCAGCTATGGACTTTAAGAAGCAGCAATTTTTTTTCTTTTGCCAGAGTAGTCCTTACTTGATGTGCTGAACGTGCAGCGCAGCCTAAGCTATGGCGGCTGCGGACGTTAAGAAGCGGCAGATTTTTTTTTGCGAGAATCGTTCATCTTTGCCGTCGTGCTGAACTTGCAACATAGCGTATGCTATGGCGGCTATGGACGTTAAGAAGCAGCAAATTTTTTTTCTTTTCAAAGAGTTATTCTTGTTGTGCTGAACGTGCGGCGCAACGTAAGCTATGGCGGCTGCGGATGTTAAGCGGCAGATTTTTTTTTGCGAGAATCGTTCATCTTTGCCGTCGTGCTGAACTTGCAACATAGCGTATGCTAAGGCGGTTATAGACGTTAAGCAGCAGCAATTTTTTTTTTTTTGCCAGAGTTGTCTTTGTGCTTAACGTGCGGCGCAACGTAAGCTATGACGCCTGCGGATGTTAAGAAGCGGCAGATTTTTTTGGCGAGAATCCTTAATCTTTGCTGTCGTGCTGAACTTGCAACATAGCATATGCTATGGACGTTAAGAAGCACCAATTTGTTTTTTTTTTTTGCCAGAGTTGTCCTTACTTGGTGTGCTGAACTTGCGGCGCAGTGTAAGCTATGGCGGCCACGGATTTTAAGAAGCGGCAGATTTTGTTTGCGAGAATCGTTCATCTTTGCCGTCGTGCTGAACTTGCAACATAGCATATGCTATGGAAGTTAAGAAGCAGCAATTTTTTTCTTTTGCCAGAGTTGTCCTTACTTGTGCTGAACGTTCGGCGCAACATAAGCTATGGCGGCTGCGGATGTTAAGAAGCCGCCGATTTTTTTTGCGAGAATCATTCATGTTTGCCGTCTTGCTGAACTTGCAACATAGCGGCTATGGCGGCTATGGAATTTAAGAAGCAACTTTTTTTTTTCATTTGCCAGTTTTCCTTACTTGTGCTGAACGTGCGGCGCAACGTAAGCTATGGTTGCTGCGGATGTTAAGAAGCGGCAATTTTTTTTTTGGCGAGAATCGTTCATCTTTGCCTTCTTGCTGAACTTGCAACATAGCGGCTATGGAATTTAAGCAGCATTTTTTTTCTTTTGCCACAGTTGTCCTTGTGCTGAACGTCGGCGCAACGTAAGCTATGGTGCCTGCGGATGTTAAGAGGCGGCAGATTTTTTTTTTGTGAGAATCGTTCATCTTTGCTGTCTTGCTGAACTTGCAACATAGCGGCTATGGCGGCTATGGAAAATAAGAAGCAATTGTTTTCTTTTGCCAGATTTGTCCTTATATGTGCTGAATGTGCGGCGCAACGTAAGCTATGGCGGCTGTGGATGTTAAGAAGCGGCAGATTTTTTTGTTGCGAGAATCGTTCATCTGCCGTCTTGCTGAACTTGCAACATAGCTGCTATGGCGGCTATGGAATTTCAGAAGCAATTTTTTTTCTTTTGTCAGAGTTGTCCTTACATGTGCTGAACGTGCGGCGCAATGTAAGCTATGGCGGCTGCGGATGTTAAGAAGGAGCAGAGTTTTTTTTGCGCGAATCGTTCATCTTTGCCGTCTTGCTGAACTTGCAACATAGTGGCTATGGCGGCTATGCAATTTAAGAAGCAACTTTTTTTCTTTTGCCAGATTGTCCTTACTTGTGCTGAACGTGCGGTACAACGCAAGCTATGGCGGCTGCGGATGTTAAGAAGCGGCAGATTTTTTTTGCGAGAATCGTCCATCTTTGCCGTCTTGCTGACCTTGCAACATAGCGGCTATGGCGGCTATGGAATTTAAGAAGCAATTTTTTTTTTGCCAGAGTTGTCCTTACTTGAGCTGAACGTGCGGCGCAACGTAAGCTATGGCGGCTGCGGATGTTAAGAAGCGGCAGATTTTCTTTGCGAGAATCATTCATCTTTGCCGTCTTGCTGAACTTGCAACACAGCGGCTATGGAATTTTAGAAGCATTTTTTTTTCTTTTGCCAGAGTTGTCCTTACTTGTGCTGAACGTGCGGCGCAACGTGAGCTACGGGGGCTGTGGATGTTAAGAAGCGGCAGATTTTTTTTTTTGCGAGAATCGTTCATCTTTGCCATCTTGCTGAACTTGCAACATAGCGTATGCTGTGGCGGCTATGGACTTTAAGAAGCAGCAATTTTTTTTCTTTTGCCAGAGTAGTCCTCACTTGGTGTGCTGAACTTGCGGCGCAACGTAAGCTATGGCGGCTACGGATTTTAAGAAGCGGCAGATTTTGTTTGCGACAATCGTTCATCTTTGCCGTCGTGCTGAACTTGCAACATGGCATATGCTATGGACGTTAAGAAGCAGCAATTTTTTTCTTTTGCCAGAGTTGTCCTTACTTGTGCTGAACGTTCGGCGCAACATAAGCTATAGCGGCTGCGGATGTTAAGAAACCGCCGATTTTTTTTTGCGAGAATCATTCATGTTTGCCGTCTTGCTGAACTTGCAACATAGCGGCTATGGCGGCTATGGAATTTAAGAAGCAACTTTTTTTTTCATTTGCCAGTTTTCCTTGTGGTGAACGTGCGGCGCAACGTAAGCTATGGTGGCTGCGGATGTTAAGAAGCGGCAATTTTTTTTTGGCGAGAATCGTTCATCTTTGCCGTCTTGCTGAACTTGCAACATAGCGGCTATGGAATTTAAGCAGCATTTTTTTTTTCTTTTGCCACAGTTGTCCTTGTGCTGAACGTCGGTGCAACGTAAGCTATGGCGCCTGCGGATGTTAAGAAGCAGCAGAGTTTTTTTTTCCGCGAATCGTTCATCTTTGCCGTCTTGCTGAACTTGCAACATAGTGGCTATGGCGGCTATGGAATTAAGAAGCAACTTTTTTTCTTTTGCCAGATTGTCCTTACTTGTGCTGAACGTGCGGCGCAACACAAGCTATGGCGGCTGCGGATGTTAAGAAGCGGCAGATTTTTTTTGCGATAATCATTCATCTTTGCCGTCTTGCTGAACTTGCAACATAGCGGCTATGGAATTTAAGAAGCAATTTTTTTTCTTTTGCCAGAGTTGTCCTTACTTGTGCTGAACGTGCGGCGCAACGTAAGCTACGGCGGCTGTGGATGTTAAGAAGCGGCAGATTTTTTTTTGCGAGAATTGTTCATCTTTGCCGTCTTGCTGAACTTGCAACACAGTGTATGCTGTGGCAGCTATGGACTTTAAGAAGCAGCAATTTTTTTTCTTTTGCCAGAGTAGTCCTTACTTGATGTGCTGAACGTGCAGCGCAGCCTAAGCTATGGCGGCTGCGGACGTTAAGAAGCGGCAGATTTTTTTTTTTGCGAGAATCGTTCATCTTTGCCGTCGTGCTGAACTTGCAACATAGCGTATGCTATGGCGTCTATGGACGTTAAGAAGCAGCAAACTTTTTTTCTTTTAAAAGAGTTATCCTTGTTGTGCTGAACGTGCGGCGCAACGTAAGCTATGGCGGCTGCGGATGTTAAGCGGCAGATTTTTTTTTGCGAGAATCGTTCATCTTTGCCGTCGTGCTGAACATGCAACATAGCGTATGCTAAGGCGGTTATAGACGTTAAGCAGCAGCAATTTTTTTTTCTTTTGCCAGAGTTGTCCTTGTGCTTAACGTGCGGCGCAACGTAAGCTATGACGCCTTCGGATGTTAAGAAGCGGCAGATTTTTTTGGCGAGAATCCTTAATCTTTGCTGTCGTGCTGAACTTGCAACATAGCATATGCTATGGACGTTAAGAAGCACCAATTTGTTTTTTTTTGCCAGAGTTGTCCTTACTTGGTGTGCTGAACTTGCGGCGCAATGTAAGCTATGGCGGCCACGGATTTTAAGAAGCGGCAGATTTTGTTTGCGAGAATCGTTCATCTTTGCCGTCGTGCTGAACTTGCAACATAGCATATGCTATGGACGTTAAGAAGCAGCAATTTTTTTCTTTTGCCAGAGTTGTCCTTACTTGTGCTGAACGTTCGGCGCAACATAAGCTATGGCGGCTGCGGATGTTAAGAAGCCGGCGATTTTTTTTTGCGAGAATCATTCATGTTTGCCGTCTTGCTGAACTTGCAACATAGCGGCTATGGCGGCTATGGAATTTAAGAAGCAACTTTTTTTTTCATTTGCCAGTTTTCCTTACTTGTGCTGAACGTGCGGCGCAACGTAAGCTATGGTGGCTGCGGATGTTAAGAAGCGGGAATTTTTTTTTGGCGAGAATCGTTCATCTTTGCCGTGTTGCTGAACTTGCAACATAGCGGCTATGGAATTTAAGCAGCATTTTTTTTTCTTTTGCCACAGTTGTCCTTGTGCTGAACGTCGGCGCAACGTAAGCTATGGCGCCTGCGGATGTTAAGAGGCGGCAGATTTTTTTTTGGCGAGAATCGTTCATCTTTGCCGTCTTGCTGAACTTGCAACATAGCGGCTATGGAATTTAAGCAGCATTTTTTTTCTTTTGCCACAGTTGTCCTTGTGCTGAACGTCGGCGCAACGTAAGCTATGGTGCCTGCGGATGTTAAGAGGCGGCAGATTTTTTTTTGTGAGAATCGTTCATCTTTGCTGTCTTGCTGAACTTGCAAAATTGCGGCTATGGCGGCTATGGAAAATAAGAAGCAATTGTTTTCTTTTGCCAGATTTGTCCTTATATGTGCTGAATGTGCGGCGCAATGTAAGCTATGGCGGCTGCGGATGTTAAGAAGCGGCAGATTTTTTTTGTTGCGAGAATCGTTCATCTGCCGTCTTGCTGAACTTGCAACATAGCTGCTATGGCGGCTATGGAATTTCAGAAGCAATTTTTTTTCTTTTGCCAGAGTTGTCCTTACTTGTGCTGAACGTTCGGCGCAACATAAGCTATGGCGGCTGCGGATGTTAAGAAGCCGCCGATTTTTTTTGCGAGAATCATTCATGTTTGCCGTCTTGCTGAACTTGCAACATAGCGGCTATGGCGGCTATGGAATTTAAGAAGCAACTTTTTTTTTTCATTTGCCAGTTTTCCTTACTTGTGCTGAACGTGCGGCGCAACGTAAGCTATGGTTGCTGCGGATGTTAGGAAGCGGCAATTTTTTTTTTGGCGAGAATCGTTCATCTTTGCCTTCTTGCTGAACTTGCAACATAGCGGCTATGGAATTTAAGCAGCATTTTTTTTCTTTTGCCACAGTTGTCCTTGTGCTGAACGTCGGCGCAACGTAAGCTATGGTGCCTGCGGATGTTAAGAGGCGGCAGATTTTTTTTTTGTGAGAATCGTTCATCTTTGCTGTCTTGCTGAACTTGCAACATAGCGGCTATGGCGGCTATGGAAAATAAGAAGCAATTGTTTTCTTTTGCCAGATTTGTCCTTATATGTGCTGAATGTGCGGCGCAACGTAAGCTATGGCGGCTGTGGATGTTAAGAAGCGGCAGATTTTTTTGTTGCGAGAATCGTTCATCTGCCGTCTTGCTGAACTTGCAACATAGCTGCTATGGCGGCTATGGAATTTCAGAAGCAATTTTTTTTCTTTTGTCAGAGTTGTCCTTACATGTGCTGAACGTGCGGCGCAATGTAAGCTATGGCGGCTGCGGATGTTAAGAAGGAGCAGAGTTTTTTTTGCGCGAATCGTTCATCTTTGCCGTCTTGCTGAACTTGCAACATAGTGGCTATGGCGGCTATGGAATTTAAGAAGCAACTTTTTTTCTTTTGCCAGATTGTCCTTACTTGTGCTGAACGTGCGGTGCAACGCAAGCTATGGCGGCTGCGGATGTTAAGAAGCGGCAGATTTTTTTTGCGAGAATCGTCCATCTTTGCCGTCTTGCTGACCTTGCAACATAGCGGCTATGGCGGCTATGGAATTTAAGAAGCAATTTTTTTTTTTGCCAGAGTTGTCCTTACTTGAGCTGAACGTGCGGCGCAACGTAAGCTATGGCGGCTGCGGATTTTAAGAAGCGGCAGATTTTGTTTGCGACAATCGTTCATCTTTGCCGTCGTGCTGAACTTGCAACATGGCATATGCTATGGAAGGTTAAGAAGCAGCAATTTTTTTCTTTTGCCAGAGTTGTCCTTACTTTTGCTGAACGTTCGGCGCAACATAAGCTATAGCGGCTGCGGATGTTAAGAAGCCGCCGATTTTTTTTTGCGAGAATCATTCATGTTTGCCGTCTTGCTGACCTTGCAACATAGCGGCTATGGCGGCTATGGAATTTAAGAAGCAATTTTTTTTTTGCCAGAGTTGTCCTTACTTGAGCTGAACGTGCGGCGCAACGTAAGCTATGGCGGCTGCGGATGTTAAGAAGCGGCAGATTTTCTTTGCGAGAATCATTCATCTTTGCCGTCTTGCTGAACTTGCAACACAGCGGCTATGGAATTTTAGAAGCAATTTTTTTTCTTTTGCCAGAGTTGTCCTTACTTGTGCTGAACGTGCGGCGCAACGTGAGCTACGGGGGCTGTGGATGTTAAGAAGCGGCAGATTTTTTTTTTTTGCGAGAATCGTTCATCTTTGCCATCTTGCTGAACTTGCAACATAGCGTATGCTGTGGCGGCTATGGACTTTAAGAAGCAGCAATTTTTTTTCTTTTGCCAGAGTAGTCCTCACTTGGTGTGCTGAACTTGCGGCGCAACGTAAGCTATGGCGGCTACGGATTTTAAGAAGCGGCAGATTTTGTTTGCGACAATCGTTCATCTTTGCCGTCGTGCTGAACTTGCAACATGGCATATGCTATGGACGTTAAGAAGCAGCAATTTTTTTCTTTTGCCAGAGTTGTCCTTACTTGTGCTGAACGTTCGGCGCAACATAAGCTATAGCGGCTGCGGATGTTAAGAAGCCGCCGATTTTTTTTTGCGAGAATCATTCATGTTTGCCGTCTTGCTGAACTTGCAACATAGCGGCTATGGCGGCTATGGAATTTAAGAAGCAACTTTTTTTTTCATTTGCCAGTTTTCCTTGTGGTGAACGTGCGGCGCAACGTAAGCTATGGTGGCTGCGGATGTTAAGAAGCGGCAATTTTTTTTTGGCGAGAATCGTTCATCTTTGCCGTCTTGCTGAACTTGCAACATAGCGGCTATGGAATTTAAGCAGCATTTTTTTTTCTTTTGCCACAGTTGTCCTTGTGCTGAACGTCGGTGCAACGTAAGCTATGGCGCCTGCGGATGTTAAGAAGCAGCAGAGTTTTTTTTTCCGCGAATCGTTCATCTTTGCCGTCTTGCTGAACTTGCAACATAGTGGCTATGGCGGCTATGGAATTAAGAAGCAACTTTTTTTCTTTTGCCAGATTGTCCTTACTTGTGCTGAACGTGCGGCGCAACACAAGCTATGGCGGCTGCGGATGTTAAGAAGCGGCAGATTTTTTTTGCGATAATCATTCATCTTTGCCGTCTTGCTGAACTTGCAACATAGCGGCTATGGAATTTAAGAAGCAATTTTTTTTCTTTTGCCAGAGTTGTCCTTACTTGTGCTGAACGTGCGGCGCAACGTAAGCTACGGCGGCTGTGGATGTTAAGAAGCGGCAGATTTTTTTTTGCGAGAATTGTTCATCTTTGCCGTCTTGCTGAACTTGCAACACAGTGTATGCTGTGGCAGCTATGGACTTTAAGAAGCAGCAATTTTTTTTCTTTTGCCAGAGTAGTCCTTACTTGATGTGCTGAACGTGCAGCGCAGCCTAAGCTATGGCGGCTGCGGACGTTAAGAAGCGGCAGATTTTTTTTTTGCGAGAATCGTTCATCTTTGCCGTCGTGCTGAACTTGCAACATAGCGTATGCTATGGCGTCTATGGACGTTAAGAAGCAGCAAATTTTTTTTCTTTTCAAAGAGTTATCCTTGTTGTGCTGAACGTGCGGCGCAACGTAAGCTATGGCGGCTGCGGATGTTAAGCGGCAGATTTTTTTTTGCGAGAATCGTTCATCTTTGCCGTCGTGCTGAACATGCAACATAGCGTATGCTAAGGCGGTTATAGACGTTAAGCAGCAGCAATTTTTTTTCTTTTGCCAGAGTTGTCCTTGTGCTTAACGTGCGGCGCAACGTAAGCTATGACGCCTTCGGATGTTAAGAAGCGGCAGATTTTTTTGGCGAGAATCCTTAATCTTTGCTGTCGTGCTGAACTTGCAACATAGCATATGCTATGGACGTTAAGAAGCACCAATTTGTTTTTTTTTGCCAGAGTTGTCCTTACTTGGTGTGCTGAACTTGCGGCGCAATGTAAGCTATGGCGGCCACGGATTTTAAGAAGCGGCAGATTTTGTTTGCGAGAATCGTTCATCTTTGCCGTCGTGCTGAACTTGCAACATAGCATATGCTATGGACGTTAAGAAGCAGCAATTTTTTTCTTTTGCCAGAGTTGTCCTTACTTGTGCTGAACGTTCGGCGCAACATAAGCTATGGCGGCTGCGGATGTTAAGAAGCCGGCGATTTTTTTTTGCGAGAATCATTCATGTTTGCCGTCTTGCTGAACTTGCAACATAGCGGCTATGGCGGCTATGGAATTTAAGAAGCAACTTTTTTTTTCATTTGCCAGTTTTCCTTACTTGTGCTGAACGTGCGGCGCAACGTAAGCTATGGTGGCTGCGGATGTTAAGAAGCGGGAATTTTTTTTTGGCGAGAATCGTTCATCTTTGCCGTGTTGCTGAACTTGCAACATAGCGGCTATGGAATTTAAGCAGCATTTTTTTTTCTTTTGCCACAGTTGTCCTTGTGCTGAACGTCGGCGCAACGTAAGCTATGGCGCCTGCGGATGTTAAGAGGCGGCAGATTTTTTTTGGCGAGAATCGTTCATCTTTGCCGTCTTGCTGAACTTGCAACATAGCGGCTATGGAATTTAAGCAGCATTTTTTTTCTTTTGCCACAGTTGTCCTTGTGCTGAACGTCGGCGCAACGTAAGCTATGGTGCCTGCGGATGTTAAGAGGCGGCAGATTTTTTTTGTGAGAATCGTTCATCTTTGCTGTCTTGCTGAACTTGCAAAATAGCGGCTATGGCGGCTATGGAAAATAAGAAGCAATTGTTTTCTTTTGCCAGATTTGTCCTTATATGTGCTGAATGTGCGGCGCAACGTAAGCTATGGCGGCTGCGGATGTTAAGAAGCGGCAGATTTTTTTTGTTGCGAGAATCGTTCATCTGCCGTCTTGCTGAACTTGCAACATAGCTGCTATGGCGGCTATGGAATTTCAGAAGCAATTTTTTTTCTTTTGCCAGAGTTGTCCTTACTTGTGCTGAACGTTCGGCGCAACATAAGCTATGGCGGCTGCGGATGTTAAGAAGCCGCCGATTTTTTTTGCGAGAATCATTCATGTTTGCCGTCTTGCTGAACTTGCAACATAGCGGCTATGGCGGCTATGGAATTTAAGAAGCAACTTTTTTTTTTCATTTGCCAGTTTTCCTTACTTGTGCTGAACGTGCGGCGCAACGTAAGCTATGGTTGCTGCGGATGTTAAGAAGCGGCAATTTTTTTTTGGCGAGAATCGTTCATCTTTGCCTTCTTGCTGAACTTGCAACATAGCGGCTATGGAATTTAAGCAGCATTTTTTTTCTTTTGCCACAGTTGTCCTTGTGCTGAACGTCGGCGCAACGTAAGCTATGGTGCCTGCGGATGTTAAGAGGCGGCAGATTTTTTTTTTGTGAGAATCGTTCATCTTTGCTGTCTTGCTGAACTTGCAACATAGCGGCTATGGCGGCTATGGAAAATAAGAAGCAATTGTTTTCTTTTGCCAGATTTGTCCTTATATGTGCTGAATGTGCGGCGCAACGTAAGCTATGGCGGCTGTGGATGTTAAGAAGCGGCAGATTTTTTTGTTGCGAGAATCGTTCATCTGCCGTCTTGCTGAACTTGCAACATAGCTGCTATGGCGGCTATGGAATTTCAGAAGCAATTTTTTTTCTTTTGTCAGAGTTGTCCTTACATGTGCTGAACGTGCGGCGCAATGTAAGCTATGGCGGCTGCGGATGTTAGGAAGGAGCAGAGTTTTTTTTGCGCGAATCGTTCATCTTTGCCGTCTTGCTGAACTTGCAACATAGTGGCTATGGCGGCTATGGAATTTAAGAAGCAACTTTTTTTCTTTTGCCAGATTGTCCTTACTTGTGCTGAACGTGCGGTGCAACGCAAGCTATGGCGGCTGCGGATGTTAAGAAGCGGCAGATTTTTTTTGCGAGAATCGTCCATCTTTGCCGTCTTGCTGACCTTGCAACATAGCGGCTATGGCGGCTATGGAATTTAAGAAGCAATTTTTTTTTTGCCAGAGTTGTCCTTACTTGAGCTGAACGTGCGGCGCAACGTAAGCTATGGCGGCTGCGGATGTTAAGAAGCGGCAGATTTTCTTTGCGAGAATCATTCATCTTTGCCATCTTGCTGAACTTGCAACACAGCGGCTATTGAATTTAAGAAGCAATTTTTTTTCTTTTGCCAGAGTTGTCCTTACTTGTGCTGAACGTGCGGCGCAACGTGAGCTACGGGGGCTGTGGATGTTAAGAAGCGGCAGATTTTTTTTTTTTGCGAGAATCGTTCATCTTTGCCATCTTGCTGAACTTGCAACATAGCGTATGCTGTGGCGGCTATGGACTTTAAGAAGCAGCAATTTTTTTTCTTTTGCCAGAGTAGTCCTCACTTGGTGTGCTGAACTTGCGGCGCAACGTAAGCTATGGCGGCTACGGATTTTAAGAAGCGGCAGATTTTGTTTGCGACAATCGTTCATCTTTGCCGTCGTGCTGAACTTGCAACATGGCATATGCTATGGAAGGTTAAGAAGCAGCAATTTTTTTCTTTTGCCAGAGTTGTCCTTACTTTTGCTGAACGTTCGGCGCAACATAAGCTATAGCGGCTGCGGATGTTAAGAAGCCGCCGATTTTTTTTTGCGAGAATCATTCATGTTTGCCGTCTTGCTGAACTTGCAACATAGCGGCTATGGCGGCTATGGAATTTAAGAAGCAACTTTTTTTTTCATTTGCCAGTTTTCCTTGTGGTGAGCGGGCGGCGCAACGTAAGCTATGGTGGCTGCGGATGTTAGGAAGCGGCAATTTTTTTTTTGGCGAGAATCGTTCATCTTTGCCGTCTTGCTGAACTTGCAACATAGCGGCTATGGAATTTAAGCAGCATTTTTTTTTCTTTTGCCACAGTTGTCCTTGTGCTGAACGTCGGTGCAACGTAAGCTATGGCGCCTGCGGATGTTAAGAAGCAGCAGAGTTTTTTTTTCCGCGAATCGTTCATCTTTGCCGTCTTGCTGAACTTGCAACATAGTGGCTATGGCGGCTATGGAATTAAGAAGCAACTTTTTTTCTTTTGCCAGATTGTCCTTACTTGTGCTGAACGTGCGGCGCAACACAAGCTATGGCGGCTGCGGATGTTAAGAAGCGGCAGATTTTTTTTGCGATAATCATTCATCTTTGCCGTCTTGCTGAACTTGCAACATAGCGGCTATGGAATTTAAGAAGCAACTTTTTTTCTTTTGCCAGATTGTCCTTACTTGTGCTGAACGTGCGGCGCAACACAAGCTATGGCGGCTGCGGATGTTAAGAAGCGGCAGATTTTTTTTGCGATAATCATTCATCTTTGCCGTCTTGCTGAACTTGCAACATAGCGGCTATGGAATTTAAGAAGCAATTTTTTTTCTTTTGCCAGAGTTGTCCTTACTTGTGCTGAACGTGCGGCGCAACGTAAGCTACGGCGGCTGTGGATGTTAAGAAGCGGCAGATTTTTTTTTGCGAGAATTGTTCATCTTTGCCGTCTTGCTGAACTTGCAACACAGTGTATGCTGTGGCAGCTATGGACTTTAAGAAGCAGCAATTTTTTTTCTTTTGCCAGAGTAGTCCTTACTTGATGTGCTGAACGTGCAGCGCAGCCTAAGCTATGGCGGCTGCGGACGTTAAGAAGCGGCAGATTTTTTTTTTTGCGAGAATCGTTCATCTTTGCCGTCGTGCTGAACTTGCAACATAGCGTATGCTATGGCGTCTATGGACGTTAAGAAGCAGCAAACTTTTTTTCTTTTAAAAGAGTTATCCTTGTTGTGCTGAACGTGCGGCGCAACGTAAGCTATGGCGGCTGCGGATGTTAAGCGGCAGATTTTTTTTTGCGAGAATCGTTCATCTTTGCCGTCGTGCTGAACATGCAACATAGCGTATGCTAAGGCGGTTATAGACGTTAAGCAGCAGCAATTTTTTTTTCTTTTGCCAGAGTTGTCCTTGTGCTTAACGTGCGGCGCAACGTAAGCTATGACGCCTTCGGATGTTAAGAAGCGGCAGATTTTTTTGGCGAGAATCCTTAATCTTTGCTGTCGTGCTGAACTTGCAACATAGCATATGCTATGGACGTTAAGAAGCACCAATTTGTTTTTTTTTGCCAGAGTTGTCCTTACTTGGTGTGCTGAACTTGCGGCGCAATGTAAGCTATGGCGGCCACGGATTTTAAGAAGCGGCAGATTTTGTTTGCGAGAATCGTTCATCTTTGCCGTCGTGCTGAACTTGCAACATAGCATATGCTATGGACGTTAAGAAGCAGCAATTTTTTTCTTTTGCCAGAGTTGTCCTTACTTGTGCTGAACGTTCGGCGCAACATAAGCTATGGCGGCTGCGGATGTTAAGAAGCCGGCGATTTTTTTTTGCGAGAATCATTCATGTTTGCCGTCTTGCTGAACTTGCAACATAGCGGCTATGGCGGCTATGGAATTTAAGAAGCAACTTTTTTTTCATTTGCCAGTTTTCCTTACTTGTGCTGAACGTGCGGCGCAACGTAAGCTATGGTGGCTGCGGATGTTAAGAAGCGGGAATTTTTTTTTGGCGAGAATCGTTCATCTTTGCCGTGTTGCTGAACTTGCAACATAGCGGCTATGGAATTTAAGCAGCATTTTTTTTTCTTTTGCCACAGTTGTCCTTGTGCTGAACGTCGGCGCAACGTAAGCTATGGCGCCTGCGGATGTTAAGAGGCGGCAGATTTTTTTTTGGCGAGAATCGTTCATCTTTGCCGTCTTGCTGAACTTGCAACATAGCGGCTATGGAATTTAAGCAGCATTTTTTTTCTTTTGCCACAGTTGTCCTTGTGCTGAACGTCGGCGCAACGTAAGCTATGGTGCCTGCGGATGTTAAGAGGCGGCAGATTTTTTTTTGTGAGAATCGTTCATCTTTGCTGTCTTGCTGAACTTGCAAAATTGCGGCTATGGCGGCTATGGAAAATAAGAAGCAATTGTTTTCTTTTGCCAGATTTGTCCTTATATGTGCTGAATGTGCGGCGCAATGTAAGCTATGGCGGCTGCGGATGTTAAGAAGCGGCAGATTTTTTTTGTTGCGAGAATCGTTCATCTGCCGTCTTGCTGAACTTGCAACATAGCTGCTATGGCGGCTATGGAATTTCAGAAGCAATTTTTTTTCTTTTGCCAGAGTTGTCCTTACTTGTGCTGAACGTTCGGCGCAACATAAGCTATGGCGGCTGCGGATGTTAAGAAGCCGCCGATTTTTTTTGCGAGAATCATTCATGTTTGCCGTCTTGCTGAACTTGCAACATAGCGGCTATGGCGGCTATGGAATTTAAGAAGCAACTTTTTTTTTTCATTTGCCAGTTTTCCTTACTTGTGCTGAACGTGCGGCGCAACGTAAGCTATGGTTGCTGCGGATGTTAGGAAGCGGCAATTTTTTTTTTGGCGAGAATCGTTCATCTTTGCCTTCTTGCTGAACTTGCAACATAGCGGCTATGGAATTTAAGCAGCATTTTTTTTCTTTTGCCACAGTTGTCCTTGTGCTGAACGTCGGCGCAACGTAAGCTATGGTGCCTGCGGATGTTAAGAGGCGGCAGATTTTTTTTTTGTGAGAATCGTTCATCTTTGCTGTCTTGCTGAACTTGCAACATAGCGGCTATGGCGGCTATGGAAAATAAGAAGCAATTGTTTTCTTTTGCCAGATTTGTCCTTATATGTGCTGAATGTGCGGCGCAACGTAAGCTATGGCGGCTGTGGATGTTAAGAAGCGGCAGATTTTTTTGTTGCGAGAATCGTTCATCTGCCGTCTTGCTGAACTTGCAACATAGCTGCTATGGCGGCTATGGAATTTCAGAAGCAATTTTTTTTCTTTTGTCAGAGTTGTCCTTACATGTGCTGAACGTGCGGCGCAATGTAAGCTATGGCGGCTGCGGATGTTAAGAAGGAGCAGAGTTTTTTTTGCGCGAATCGTTCATCTTTGCCGTCTTGCTGAACTTGCAACATAGTGGCTATGGCGGCTATGGAATTTAAGAAGCAACTTTTTTTCTTTTGCCAGATTGTCCTTACTTGTGCTGAACGTGCGGTGCAACGCAAGCTATGGCGGCTGCGGATGTTAAGAAGCGGCAGATTTTTTTTGCGAGAATCGTCCATCTTTGCCGTCTTGCTGACCTTGCAACATAGCGGCTATGGCGGCTATGGAATTTAAGAAGCAATTTTTTTTTTTGCCAGAGTTGTCCTTACTTGAGCTGAACGTGCGGCGCAACGTAAGCTATGGCGGCTGCGGATTTTAAGAAGCGGCAGATTTTGTTTGCGACAATCGTTCATCTTTGCCGTCGTGCTGAACTTGCAACATGGCATATGCTATGGAAGGTTAAGAAGCAGCAATTTTTTTCTTTTGCCAGAGTTGTCCTTACTTTTGCTGAACGTTCGGCGCAACATAAGCTATAGCGGCTGCGGATGTTAAGAAGCCGCCGATTTTTTTTTGCGAGAATCATTCATGTTTGCCGTCTTGCTGACCTTGCAACATAGCGGCTATGGCGGCTATGGAATTTAAGAAGCAATTTTTTTTTGCCAGAGTTGTCCTTACTTGAGCTGAACGTGCGGCGCAACGTAAGCTATGGTGGCTGCGGATGTTAAGAAGCGGCAGATTTTCTTTGCGAGAATCATTCATCTTTGCCGTCTTGCTGAACTTGCAACACAGCGGCTATGGAATTTTAGAAGCAATTTTTTTTCTTTTGCCAGAGTTGTCCTTACTTGTGCTGAACGTGCGGCGCAACGTGAGCTACGGGGGCTGTGGATGTTAAGAAGCGGCAGATTTTTTTTTTTGCGAGAATCGTTCATCTTTGCCATCTTGCTGAACTTGCAACATAGCGTATGCTGTGGCGGCTATGGACTTTAAGAAGCAGCAATTTTTTTTCTTTTGCCAGAGTAGTCCTCACTTGGTGTGCTGAACTTGCGGCGCAACGTAAGCTATGGCGGCTACGGATTTTAAGAAGCGGCAGATTTTGTTTGCGACAATCGTTCATCTTTGCCGTCGTGCTGAACTTGCAACATGGCATATGCTATGGACGTTAAGAAGCAGCAATTTTTTTCTTTTGCCAGAGTTGTCCTTACTTGTGCTGAACGTTCGGCGCAACATAAGCTATAGCGGCTGCGGATGTTAAGAAGCCGCCGATTTTTTTTTGCGAGAATCATTCATGTTTGCCGTCTTGCTGAACTTGCAACATAGCGGCTATGGCGGCTATGGAATTTAAGAAGCAACTTTTTTTTTCATTTGCCAGTTTTCCTTGTGGTGAACGTGCGGCGCAACGTAAGCTATGGTGGCTGCGGATGTTAAGAAGCGGCAATTTTTTTTTGGCGAGAATCGTTCATCTTTGCCGTCTTGCTGAACTTGCAACATAGCGGCTATGGAATTTAAGCAGCATTTTTTTTTCTTTTGCCACAGTTGTCCTTGTGCTGAACGTCGGTGCAACGTAAGCTATGGCGCCTGCGGATGTTAAGAAGCAGCAGAGTTTTTTTTTCCGCGAATCGTTCATCTTTGCCGTCTTGTTGAACTTGCAACATAGTGGCTATGGCGGCTATGGAATTAAGAAGCAACTTTTTTTCTTTTGCCAGATTGTCCTTACTTGTGCTGAACGTGCGGCGCAACACAAGCTATGGCGGCTGCGGATGTTAAGAAGCGGCAGATTTTTTTTGCGATAATCATTCATCTTTGCCGTCTTGCTGAACTTGCAACATAGCGGCTATGGAATTTAAGAAGCAATTTTTTTTCTTTTGCCAGAGTTGTCCTTACTTGTGCTGAACGTGCGGCGCAACGTAAGCTACGGCGGCTGTGGATGTTAAGAAGCGGCAGATTTTTTTTTGCGAGAATTGTTCATCTTTGCCGTCTTGCTGAACTTGCAACACAGTGTATGCTGTGGCAGCTATGGACTTTAAGAAGCAGCAATTTTTTTTCTTTTGCCAGAGTAGTCCTTACTTGATGTGCTGAACGTGCAGCGCAGCCTAAGCTATGGCGGCTGCGGACGTTAAGAAGCGGCAGATTTTTTTTTTGCGAGAATCGTTCATCTTTGCCGTCGTGCTGAACTTGCAACATAGCGTATGCTATGGCGTCTATGGACGTTAAGAAGCAGCAAATTTTTTTTCTTTTCAAAGAGTTATCCTTGTTGTGCTGAACGTGCGGCGCAACGTAAGCTATGGCGGCTGCGGATGTTAAGCGGCAGATTTTTTTTTGCGAGAATCGTTCATCTTTGCCGTCGTGCTGAACATGCAACATAGCGTATGCTAAGGCGGTTATAGACGTTAAGCAGCAGCAATTTTTTTTCTTTTGCCAGAGTTGTCCTTGTGCTTAACGTGCGGCGCAACGTAAGCTATGACGCCTTCGGATGTTAAGAAGCGGCAGATTTTTTTGGCGAGAATCCTTAATCTTTGCTGTCGTGCTGAACTTGCAACATAGCATATGCTATGGACGTTAAGAAGCACCAATTTGTTTTTTTTTGCCAGAGTTGTCCTTACTTGGTGTGCTGAACTTGCGGCGCAATGTAAGCTATGGCGGCCACGGATTTTAAGAAGCGGCAGATTTTGTTTGCGAGAATCGTTCATCTTTGCCGTCGTGCTGAACTTGCAACATAGCATATGCTATGGACGTTAAGAAGCAGCAATTTTTTTCTTTTGCCAGAGTTGTCCTTACTTGTGCTGAACGTTCGGCGCAACATAAGCTATGGCGGCTGCGGATGTTAAGAAGCCGGCGATTTTTTTTTGCGAGAATCATTCATGTTTGCCGTCTTGCTGAACTTGCAACATAGCGGCTATGGCGGCTATGGAATTTAAGAAGCAACTTTTTTTTTCATTTGCCAGTTTTCCTTACTTGTGCTGAACGTGCGGCGCAACGTAAGCTATGGTGGCTGCGGATGTTAAGAAGCGGGAATTTTTTTTTGGCGAGAATCGTTCATCTTTGCCGTGTTGCTGAACTTGCAACATAGCGGCTATGGAATTTAAGCAGCATTTTTTTTTCTTTTGCCACAGTTGTCCTTGTGCTGAACGTCGGCGCAACGTAAGCTATGGCGCCTGCGGATGTTAAGAGGCGGCAGATTTTTTTTGGCGAGAATCGTTCATCTTTGCCGTCTTGCTGAACTTGCAACATAGCGGCTATGGAATTTAAGCAGCATTTTTTTTCTTTTGCCACAGTTGTCCTTGTGCTGAACGTCGGCGCAACGTAAGCTATGGTGCCTGCGGATGTTAAGAGGCGGCAGATTTTTTTTTGTGAGAATCGTTCATCTTTGCTGTCTTGCTGAACTTGCAAAATAGCGGCTATGGCGGCTATGGAAAATAAGAAGCAATTGTTTTCTTTTGCCAGATTTGTCCTTATACGTGCTGAATGTGCGGCGCAACGTAAGCTATGGCGGCTGCGGATGTTAAGAAGCGGCAGATTTTTTTTGTTGCGAGAATCGTTCATCTGCCGTCTTGCTGAACTTGCAACATAGCTGCTATGGCGGCTATGGAATTTCAGAAGCAATTTTTTTTCTTTTGCCAGAGTTGTCCTTACTTGTGCTGAACGTTCGGCGCAACATAAGCTATGGCGGCTGCGGATGTTAAGAAGCCGCCGATTTTTTTTGCGAGAATCATTCATGTTTGCCGTCTTGCTGAACTTGCAACATAGCGGCTATGGCGGCTATGGAATTTAAGAAGCAACTTTTTTTTTTCATTTGCCAGTTTTCCTTACTTGTGCTGAACGTGCGGCGCAACGTAAGCTATGGTTGCTGCGGATGTTAAGAAGCGGCAATTTTTTTTTTGGCGAGAATCGTTCATCTTTGCCTTCTTGCTGAACTTGCAACATAGCGGCTATGGAATTTAAGCAGCATTTTTTTTCTTTTGCCACAGTTGTCCTTGTGCTGAACGTCGGCGCAACGTAAGCTATGGTGCCTGCGGATGTTAAGAGGCGGCAGATTTTTTTTTTTGTGAGAATCGTTCATCTTTGCTGTCTTGCTGAACTTGCAACATAGCGGCTATGGCGGCTATGGAAAATAAGAAGCAATTGTTTTCTTTTGCCAGATTTGTCCTTATATGTGCTGAATGTGCGGCGCAACGTAAGCTATGGCGGCTGTGGATGTTAAGAAGCGGCAGATTTTTTTGTTGCGAGAATCGTTCATCTGCCGTCTTGCTGAACTTGCAACATAGCTGCTATGGCGGCTATGGAATTTCAGAAGCAATTTTTTTTCTTTTGTCAGAGTTGTCCTTACATGTGCTGAACGTGCGGCGCAATGTAAGCTATGGCGGCTGCGGATGTTAGGAAGGAGCAGAGTTTTTTTTGCGCGAATCGTTCATCTTTGCCGTCTTGCTGAACTTGCAACATAGTGGCTATGGCGGCTATGGAATTTAAGAAGCAACTTTTTTTCTTTTGCCAGATTGTCCTTACTTGTGCTGAACGTGCGGTGCAACGCAAGCTATGGCGGCTGCGGATGTTAAGAAGCGGCAGATTTTTTTTGCGAGAATCGTCCATCTTTGCCGTCTTGCTGACCTTGCAACATAGCGGCTATGGCGGCTATGGAATTTAAGAAGCAATTTTTTTTTTGCCAGAGTTGTCCTTACTTGAGCTGAACGTGCGGCGCAACGTAAGCTATGGCGGCTGCGGATGTTAAGAAGCGGCAGATTTTCTTTGCGAGA
Organism: Amblyomma maculatum; assembly: GCF_055883805.1. Lineage (NCBI taxonomy): Eukaryota > Metazoa > Arthropoda > Arachnida > Ixodida > Ixodidae > Amblyomma > Amblyomma maculatum. The sequence continues at coordinate 161,080,384 of NC_139346.1, read as the reverse complement.
ATCATTCATCTTTGCCATCTTGCTGAACTTGCAACACAGCGGCTATTGAATTTAAGAAGCAATTTTTTTTCTTTTGCCAGAGTTGTCCTTACTTGTGCTGAACGTGCGGCGCAACGTGAGCTACGGGGGCTGTGGATGTTAAGAAGCGGCAGATTTTTTTTTTTTGCGAGAATCGTTCATCTTTGCCATCTTGCTGAACTTGCAACATAGCGTATGCTGTGGCGGCTATGGACTTTAAGAAGCAGCAATTTTTTTTCTTTTGCCAGAGTAGTCCTCACTTGGTGTGCTGAACTTGCGGCGCAACGTAAGCTATGGCGGCTACGGATTTTAAGAAGCGGCAGATTTTGTTTGCGACAATCGTTCATCTTTGCCGTCGTGCTGAACTTGCAACATGGCATATGCTATGGAAGGTTAAGAAGCAGCAATTTTTTTCTTTTGCCAGAGTTGTCCTTACTTTTGCTGAACGTTCGGCGCAACATAAGCTATAGCGGCTGCGGATGTTAAGAAGCCGCCGATTTTTTTTTGCGAGAATCATTCATGTTTGCCGTCTTGCTGAACTTGCAACATAGCGGCTATGGCGGCTATGGAATTTAAGAAGCAACTTTTTTTTTTCATTTGCCAGTTTTCCTTGTGGTGAGCGGGCGGCGCAACGTAAGCTATGGTGGCTGCGGATGTTAGGAAGCGGCAATTTTTTTTTGGCGAGAATCGTTCATCTTTGCCGTCTTGCTGAACTTGCAACATAGCGGCTATGGAATTTAAGCAGCATTTTTTTTTCTTTTGCCACAGTTGTCCTTGTGCTGAACGTCGGTGCAACGTAAGCTATGGCGCCTGCGGATGTTAAGAAGCAGCAGAGTTTTTTTTTCCGCGAATCGTTCATCTTTGCCGTCTTGCTGAACTTGCAACATAGTGGCTATGGCGGCTATGGAATTAAGAAGCAACTTTTTTTCTTTTGCCAGATTGTCCTTACTTGTGCTGAACGTGCGGCGCAACACAAGCTATGGCGGCTGCGGATGTTAAGAAGCGGCAGATTTTTTTTGCGATAATCATTCATCTTTGCCGTCTTGCTGAACTTGCAACATAGCGGCTATGGAATTTAAGAAGCAATTTTTTTTCTTTTGCCAGAGTTGTCCTTACTTGTGCTGAACGTGCGGCGCAACGTAAGCTACGGCGGCTGTGGATGTTAAGAAGCGGCAGATTTTTTTTTGCGAGAATTGTTCATCTTTGCCGTCTTGCTGAACTTGCAACACAGTGTATGCTGTGGCAGCTATGGACTTTAAGAAGCAGCAATTTTTTTCTTTTGCCAGAGTAGTCCTTACTTGATGTGCTGAACGTGCAGCGCAGCCTAAGCTATGGCGGCTGCGGACGTTAAGAAGCGGCAGATTTTTTTTTGCGAGAATCGTTCATCTTTGCCGTCGTGCTGAACTTGCAACATAGCGTATGCTATGGCGTCTATGGACGTTAAGAAGCAGCAAATTTTTTTTTTTTCAAAGAGTTATCCTTGTTGTGCTGAACGTGCGGCGCAACGTAAGCTATGGCGGCTGCGGATGTTAAGCGGCAGATTTTTTTTTGCGAGAATCGTTCATCTTTGCCGTCGTGCTGAACTTGCAACATAGCGTATGCTAAGGCGGTTATAGACGTTAAGCAGCAGCAATTTTTTTTTCTTTTGCCAGAGTTGTCCTTGTGCTTAACGTGCGGCGCAACGTAAGCTATGACGCCTTCGGATGTTAAGAAGCGGCAGATTTTTTTGGCGAGAATCCTTAATCTTTGCTGTCGTGCTGAACTTGCAACATAGCATATGCTATGGACGTTAAGAAGCACCAATTTGTTTTTTTTTACCAGAGTTGTCCTTACTTGGTGTGCTGAACTTGCGGCGCAATGTAAGCTATGGCGGCCACGGATTTTAAGAAGCGGCAGATTTTGTTTGCGAGAATCGTTCATCTTTGCCGTCGTGCTGAACTTGCAACATAGCATATGCTATGGACGTTAAGAAGCAGCAATTTTTTTCTTTTGCCAGAGTTGTCCTTACTTGTGCTGAACGTTCGGCGCAACATAAGCTATGGCGGCTGCGGATGTTAAGAAGCCGCCGATTTTTTTTTGCGAGAATCATTCATGTTTGCCGTCTTGCTGAATTTGCAACATAGCGGCTATGGCCGCTATGGAATTTAAGAAGCAACTTTTTTTTTCATTTGCCAGTTTTCCTTACTTGTGCTGAACGTGCGGCGCAACGTAAGCTATGGTGGCTGCGGATGTTAAGAAGCGGGAATTTTTTTTTTTTTTGGCGAGAATCGTTCATCTTTGCCGTCTTTCTGAACTTGCAACATAGCGGCTATGGAATTTAAGCAGCATTTTTTTTTCTTTTGCCACAGTTGTCCTTGTGCTGAACGTCGGCGCAACGTAAGCTATGGCGCCTGCGGATGTTAAGAGGCGGCAGATTTTTTTTTGGCGAGAATCGTTCATCTTTGCCGTCTTGCTGAACTTGCAACATAGCGGCTATGGAATTTAAGCAGCATTTTTTTTCTTTTGCCACAGTTGTCCTTGTGCTGAACGTCGGCGCAACGTAAGCTATGGCGCCTGCGGATGTTAAGAGGCGGCAGATTTTTTTTTTGTGAGAATCGTTCATCTTTGCTGTCTTGCTGAACTTGCAAAATAGCGGCTATGGCGGCTATGGAAAATAAGAAGCAATTGTTTTCTTTTGCCAGATTTGTCCTTATATGTGCTGAATGTGCGGCGCAACGTAAGCTATGGCGGCTGCGGATGTTAAGAAGCGGCAGATTTTTTTTGTTGCGAGAATCGTTCATCTGCCGTCTTGCTGAACTTGCAACATAGCTGCTATGGCGGCTATGGAATTTCAGAAGCAATTTTTTTTCTTTTGTCAGAGTTGTCCTTACATGTGCTGAACGTGCGGCGCAATGTAAGCTATGGCGGCTGCGGATGTTAAGAAGGAGCAGAGTTTTTTTTGCGCGAATCGTTCATCTTTGCCGTCTTGCTGAACTTGCAACATAGTGGCTATGGCGGCTATGGAATTTAAGAAGCAACTTTTTTTCTTTTGCCAGATTGTCCTTACTTGTGCTGAACGCGTGGCGCAACGTAAGCTATGGCGGCTGCGGATGTTAAGAAGCGGCAGATTTTCTTTGCGAGAATCATTCATCTTTGCCGTCTTGCTGAACTTGCAACACAGCGGCTATTGAATTTAAGAAGCAATTTTTTTTCTTTTGCCAGAGTTGTCCTTACTTGTGCTGAACGTGCGGCGCAACGTGAGCTACGGGGGCTGTGGATGTTAAGAAGCGGCAGATTTTTTTTTTTTGCGAGAATCGTTCATCTTTGCCATCTTGCTGAACTTGCAACATAGCGTATGCTGTGGCGGCTATGGACTTTAAGAAGCAGCAATTTTTTTTCTTTTGCCAGAGTAGTCCTCACTTGGTGTGCTGAACTTGCGGCGCAACGTAAGCTATGGCGGCTACGGATTTTAAGAAGCGGCAGATTTTGTTTGCGACAATCGTTCATCTTTGCCGTCGTGCTGAACTTGCAACATGGCATATGCTATGGAAGGTTAAGAAGCAGCAATTTTTTTCTTTTGCCAGAGTTGTCCTTACTTTTGCTGAACGTTCGGCGCAACATAAGCTATAGCGGCTGCGGATGTTAAGAAGCCGCCGATTTTTTTTTGCGAGAATCATTCATGTTTGCCGTCTTGCTGAACTTGCAACATAGCGGCTATGGCGGCTATGGAATTTAAGAAGCAACTTTTTTTTTCATTTGCCAGTTTTCCTTGTGGTGAGCGGGCGGCGCAACGTAAGCTATGGTGGCTGCGGATGTTAGGAAGCGGCAATTTTTTTTTGGCGAGAATCGTTCATCTTTGCCGTCTTGCTGAACTTGCAACATAGCGGCTATGGAATTTAAGCAGCATTTTTTTTTCTTTTGCCACAGTTGTCCTTGTGCTGAACGTCGGTGCAACGTAAGCTATGGCGCCTGCGGATGTTAAGAAGCAGCAGAGTTTTTTTTTCCGCGAATCGTTCATCTTTGCTGTCTTGCTGAACTTGCAACATAGTGGCTATGGCGGCTATGGAATTAAGAAGCAACTTTTTTTCTTTTGCCAGATTGTCCTTACTTGTGCTGAACGTGCGGCGCAACACAAGCTATGGCGGCTGCGGATGTTAAGAAGCGGCAGATTTTTTTTGCGATAATCATTCATCTTTGCCGTCTTGCTGAACTTGCAACATAGCGGCTATGGAATTTAAGAAGCAATTTTTTTTCTTTTGCCAGAGTTGTCCTTACTTGTGCTGAACGTGCGGCGCAACGTAAGCTACGGCGGCTGTGGATGTTAAGAAGCGGCAGATTTTTTTTTGCGAGAATTGTTCATCTTTGCCGTCTTGCTGAACTTGCAACACAGTGTATGCTGTGGCAGCTATGGACTTTAAGAAGCAGCAATTTTTTTCTTTTGCCAGAGTAGTCCTTACTTGATGTGCTGAACGTGCAGCGCAGCCTAAGCTATGGCGGCTGCGGACGTTAAGAAGCGGCAGATTTTTTTTTGCGAGAATCGTTCATCTTTGCCGTCGTGCTGAACTTGCAACATAGCGTATGCTATGGCGTCTATGGACGTTAAGAAGCAGCAAATTTTTTTTTTTTCAAAGAGTTATCCTTGTTGTGCTGAACGTGCGGCGCAACGTAAGCTATGGCGGCTGCGGATGTTAAGCGGCAGATTTTTTTTTGCGAGAATCGTTCATCTTTGCCGTCGTGCTGAACTTGCAACATAGCGTATGCTAAGGCGGTTATAGACGTTAAGCAGCAGCAATTTTTTTTTCTTTTGCCAGAGTTGTCCTTGTGCTTAACGTGCGGCGCAACGTAAGCTATGACGCCTTCGGATGTTAAGAAGCGGCAGATTTTTTTGGCGAGAATCCTTAATCTTTGCTGTCGTGCTGAACTTGCAACATAGCATATGCTATGGACGTTAAGAAGCACCAATTTGTTTTTTTTTACCAGAGTTGTCCTTACTTGGTGTGCTGAACTTGCGGCGCAATGTAAGCTATGGCGGCCACGGATTTTAAGAAGCGGCAGATTTTGTTTGCGAGAATCGTTCATCTTTGCCGTCGTGCTGAACTTGCAACATAGCATATGCTATGGACGTTAAGAAGCAGCAATTTTTTTCTTTTGCCAGAGTTGTCCTTACTTGTGCTGAACGTTCGGCGCAACATAAGCTATGGCGGCTGCGGATGTTAAGAAGCCGCCGATTTTTTTTTGCGAGAATCATTCATGTTTGCCGTCTTGCTGAACTTGCAACATAGCGGCTATGGCCGCTATGGAATTTAAGAAGCAACTTTTTTTTTCATTTGCCAGTTTTCCTTACTTGTGCTGAACGTGCGGCGCAACGTAAGCTATGGTGGCTGCGGATGTTAAGAAGCGGGAATTTTTTTTTTTTGGCGAGAATCGTTCATCTTTGCCGTCTTTCTGAACTTGCAACATAGCGGCTATGGAATTTAAGCAGCATTTTTTTTTCTTTTGCCACAGTTGTCCTTGTGCTGAACGTCGGCGCAACGTAAGCTATGGCGCCTGCGGATGTTAAGAGGCGGCAGATTTTTTTTTGGCGAGAATCGTTCATCTTTGCCGTCTTGCTGAACTTGCAACATAGCGGCTATGGAATTTAAGCAGCATTTTTTTTCTTTTGCCACAGTTGTCCTTGTGCTGAACGTCGGCGCAACGTAAGCTATGGCGCCTGCGGATGTTAAGAGGCGGCAGATTTTTTTTTTGTGAGAATCGTTCATCTTTGCTGTCTTGCTGAACTTGCAAAATAGCGGCTATGGCGGCTATGGAAAATAAGAAGCAATTGTTTTCTTTTGCCAGATTTGTCCTTATATGTGCTGAATGTGCGGCGCAACGTAAGCTATGGCGGCTGCGGATGTTAAGAAGCGGCAGATTTTTTTTGTTGCGAGAATCGTTCATCTGCCGTCTTGCTGAACTTGCAACATAGCTGCTATGGCGGCTATGGAATTTCAGAAGCAATTTTTTTTCTTTTGTCAGAGTTGTCCTTACATGTGCTGAACGTGCGGCGCAATGTAAGCTATGGCGGCTGCGGATGTTAAGAAGGAGCAGAGTTTTTTTTGCGCGAATCGTTCATCTTTGCCGTCTTGCTGAACTTGCAACATAGTGGCTATGGCGGCTATGGAATTTAAGAAGCAACTTTTTTTCTTTTGCCAGATTGTCCTTACTTGTGCTGAACGCGTGGCGCAACGTAAGCTATGGCGGCTGCGGATGTTAAGAAGCGGCAGATTTTCTTTGCGAGAATCATTCATCTTTGCCGTCTTGCTGAACTTGCAACACAGCGGCTATGGAATTTAAGAAGCAATTGTTTTTCTTTTGCCAGAGTTGTCCTTACTTGTGCTGAACGTGCGGCGCAACGTGAGCTACGGGGGCTGTGGATGTTAAGAAGCGGCAGATTTTTTTTTTTTGCGAGAATCGTTCATCTTTGCCATCTTGCTGAACTTGCAACATAGCGTATGCTGTGGCGGCTATGGACTTTAAGAAGCAGCAATTTTCTTTCTTTTGCCAGAGTAGTCCTCACTTGGTGTGCTGAACTTGCGGCGCAACGTAAGCTATGGCGGCTACGGATTTTAAGAGGCGGCAGATTTTGTTTGCGACAATCGTTCATCTTTGCCGTCGTGCTGAACTTGCAACATGGCATATGCTATGGACGTTAAGAAGCAGCAATTTTTTTCTTTTGCCAGAGTTGTCCTTACTTGTGCTGAACGTTCGGCGCAACATAAGCTATAGCGGCTGCGGATGTTAAGAAGCCGCCGATTTTTTTTTGCGAGAATCATTCATGTTTGCCGTCTTGCTGAACTTGCAACATAGCGGCTATGGCGGCTATGGAATTTAAGAAGCAACTTTTTTTTTCACTTGCCAGTTTTCCTTGTGCTGAACGTGCGGCGCAACGTAAGCTATGGTGGCTGCGGATGTTAAGAATCGGCAATTTTTTTTTTGTGAGAATCGTTCATCTTTGCCGTCTTGCTGAACTTGCAACATAGCGGCTATAGAATTTAAGCAGCATTTTTTTTTCTTTTGCCACAGTTGTCCTTGTGCTGAACGTCGGTGCAACGTAAGCTATGGTGCCTGCGGATGTTAAGAAGCAGCAGAGTTTTTTTTCCGCGAATCGTTCATCTTTGCCGTCTTGCTGAACTTGCAACATAGTGGCTATGGCGGCTATGGAATTAAGAAGCAACTTTTTTTCTTTTGCCAGATTGTCCTTACTTGTGCTGAACGTGCGGCGCAACGCAAGCTATGGCGGCTGCGGATGTTAAGAAGCGGCAGATTTTTTTTTTGCGAGAATCGTCCATCTTTGCCGTCTTGCTGACCTTGCAACATAGCGGCTATGGCGGCTATGGAATTTAAGAAGCAATTTTTTTTCTTTTGCCAGAGTTGTCCTTACTTGAGCTGAACGTGCGGCGCAACGTAAGCTATGGCGGCTGCGGATGTTAAGAAGCGGCAGATTTTTTTTTGCGAGAATTGTTCATCTTTGCCGTCTTGCTGAACTTGCAACACAGTGTATGCTGTGGCAGCTATGGACTTTAAGAAGCAGCAATTTTTTTTCTTTTGCCAGAGTAGTCCTTACTTGATGTGCTGAACGTGCAGCGCAGCCTAAGCTATGGCGGCTGCGGACGTTAAGAAGCGGCAGATTTTTTTTTTGCGAGAATCGTTCATCTTTGCCGTCGTGCTGAACTTGCAACATGGCATATGCTATGGACGTTAAGAAGCAGCAATTTTTTTCTTTTGCCAGAGTTGTCCTTACTTGTGCTGAACGTTCGGCGCAACATAAGCTATAGCGGCTGCGGATGTTAAGAAGCCGCCGATTTTTTTTTTGCGAGAATCATTCATGTTTGCCGTCTTGCTGAACTTGCAACATAGCGGCTATGGCGGCTATGGAATTTAAGAAGCAACTTTTTTTTTCACTTGCCAGTTTTCCTTGTGCTGAACGTGCGGCGCAACGTAAGCTATGGTGGCTGCGGATGTTAAGAATCGGCAATTTTTTTTTTGTGAGAATCGTTCATCTTTGCCGTCTTGCTGAACTTGCAACATAGCGGCTATGGAATTTAAGCAGCATTTTTTTTTTCTTTTGCCACAGTTGTCCTTGTGCTGAACGTCGGTGCAACGTAAGCTATGGCGCCTGCGGATGTTAAGAAGCAGCAGAGTTTTTTTTCCGCGAATCGTTCATCTTTGCCGTCTTGCTGAACTTGCAACATAGTGGCTATGGCGGCTATGGAATTAAGAAGCAACTTTTTTTCTTTTGCCAGATTGTCCTTACTTGTGCTGAACGTGCGGCGCAACGCAAGCTATGGCGGCTGCGGATGTTAAGAAGCGGCAGATTTTTTTTTTTGCGAGAATCGTCCATCTTTGCCGTCTTGCTGACCTTGCAACATAGCGGCTATGGCGGCTATGGAATTTAAGAAGCAATTTTTTTTCTTTTGCCAGAGTTGTCCTTACTTGAGCTGAACGTGCGGCGCAACGTAAGCTATGGCGGCTGCGGATGTTAAGAAGCGGCAGATTTTTTTTGCGAGAATAATTCATCTTTGCCGTCTTGCTGAACTTGCAACATAGCGGCTATGGAATTTAAGAAGCAATTTTTTTTCTTATGCCAGAGTTGTCCTTACTTGTGCTGAACGTGCTGCGCAACTTAAGCTACGGCGGCTGTGGATGTTCAGAAGCGGCAGATTTTTTTTGCGAGAATCGTTCATCTTTGCCGTCTTGCTGAACTTGCTACATAGCGTATGCTGTGGCGGCTATGGACTTTAAGAAGCAGCAATTTTTTTTCTTTTGCCAGAGTAGTCCTTACTTGATGTGCTGAACGTGCGGCGCAGCCTAAGCTATGGCGGCTGCGGACGTTAGGAAGCGGCAGATTTCTTTTTTTTGCGAGAATCGTTCATCTTTGCCGTCGTGCTGAACTTGCAAAATAGCATATGCTATGGCGGCTATGGACGTTAAGAAGCAAAAAATTTTTTTCTTTTGCCAGATTTATCCTTGTTGTGCTGAACGTGCGGCGCAACGTAAGCTATGGCGGCTGCGGATGTTAAGAAGCGGCAGATTTTTTTTTGCGAGAATCATTCATCTTTGCCGTCGTGCTGAACTTGCAACATAGCGTATGCTAAGGCGGTTATAGACGTTAAGCAGCAGCAATTTTTTTTCTTTTGCCAGAGTTGTCCTTGTGCTGAACGTGCGGCGCAACGTAAGCTATGACGCCTGCGGATGTTAAGAAGCGGCAGATTTTTTTGGCGAGAATCCTTAATCTTTGCTGTCGTGCTGAACTTGCAACATAGCATATGCTATGGACGTTAAGAAGCACCAATTTGTTTTCTTTTGCCAGAGTTGTCCTTACTTGGTGTGCTGAACTTGCGGCGCAACGTATGCTATGGCGGCTACGGATTTTAAGAAGCGGCAGATTTTGTTTGCGAGAATCGTTCATCTTTGCCGTCATGCTGAACTTGCAACATAGCATATGCTATGGACGTTAAGAAGCAGCAATTTTTTTCTTTTGCCAGAGTTGTCCTTACTTGTGCTGAACGTGCGGCGCAACATAAGCTATGGCGGCTGCGGATGTTAAGAAGCCGCCGATTTTTTTTTTGCGAGAATCATTCATGTTTGCCGTCTTGCTGAACTTGCAAATAGCGGCTATGGCGGCTATGGAATTTAAGAAGCAATTTTTTTTTTCTTTTGCCAGAGTTTTTCTTACTTGTGCTGAACGTGCGGCGCAACGTAAACTATGGTGGCTGCGGATGTTAAGAAGCGGCAAATTTTTTTGGTGAAAATCATTCATCTTTGCCGTCTTGCTGAACTTGCAACATAGCGGCTATGGAATTTAAGCAGCATTTTTTTTTCTTTTGCCACAGTTGTCCTTGTGCTGAACGTCGGCGCAACGTAAGCTATGGCGCCTGCGGATGTTAAGAGGCGGCAGATTTTTTTTTTGCGAGAATCGTTCATCTTTGCTGTCTTGCTGAACTTGCAACATAGCTGCTATGGCGGCTATGGAATTTCAGAAGCAATTTTTTTTATTTTGTCCTGGTTGTCCTTACATGTGCTGAACATGCGGCGCAATGTAAGCTATGGCGGCTGCGGATGTTAAGAAGCAGCAGAGTTTTTTTGCGTGAATTGTTCATCTTTGCCGTCTTGCTGAACTTGCAACATAGTGGCTATGGCGGCTATGGAATTTAAGAAGCAACTTTTTTTCTTTTGCCAGATTGTCCTTACTTGTGCTGAACGTGCGGCGCAACGCAAGCTATGGCGGCTGCGGATGTTAAGAAGCGGCAGATTTTTTTTGCGAGAATCGTCCATCTTTGCCGTCTTGCTGATCTTGCATCATAGCGGCTATGGCGGCTATGGAATTTAAGAAGCAATTTTTGTTCTTTTGCTAGGGTTGTCCTTACTTGAGCTGAACGTGCGGCGCAACGTAAGCTATGGCGGCTGCGGATGTTAAGAAGCGGCAGATTTTCTTTGCGAGAATCATTCATCTTTGCCGTCTTGCTGAACTTGCAACATAGCGTATGCTGTGGCGGCTATGGACTTTAAGAAGCAGCAATTTTTTTTCTTTTGCCAGAGTAGTCCTTACTTGATGTGCTGAACGTGCGGCGCACCTTAAGCTATGGCGGCTGCGGATGTTAAGAAGCGGCAGATTTTTTTTGCGAGAATCGTTCATCTTTGCCGTCGTGCTGAACTTGCAACATAGCGTATGCTAAGGCGGTTATAGACGTTAAGCAGCAGCAATTTTTTTTTCTTTTGCCAGAGTTGTCCTTGTGCTGAACGTGCGGCGCAACGTAAGCTATGACACCTGTGGATGTTAAGAAGCGGCAGATTTTTTTGGCGAGAATCCTTAATCTTTGCTGTCGTGCTGAACTTGCAACATAGCATATGCTATGGACGTTAAGAAGCAGCAGATTTTTTATTTTGCCAGAGTTGCCCTTACTTGTGCTCAACGTGCGGCGCAATGTAAGCTATGGCGGCTACGGATGTTAAAAAGCGGCAGATTTGTTTGCGAGAATCATTCATTTTTGCCGTCGTGCTGAACTTGCAACATAGTATATGCTATAGCGACTATGGACGTTAGGAACAACCATTTGTTTTGCCAGAGCTTCCTTACTTGTTGAGCTGAACGTGCGGCGCAATGTAAGCTATGGCGGCTACAGATGCTAAGAAGCTGCAATTTTTTTGCGATAATCGTTCATCTTTGCCGTCGTGCTGAACTTGCAACATAGCATATGCTATATCGAATATGGACATTAGGAACCAGCAATTTTTTTCTTTTGCAAGAGTTATCCTTACTTGTGCTGAGTGTGCGGTGCAACGTAAGCTATGTTGACTGCGGATGTTAAGTGGCATTTTTTTTACGAGAATTGTTCATCTTTGCCGTCGTGCTGAACTTTCAACATAGCGTAAGCTATGGACGTTAAGAAGCAGCAATTTTTTTTCTTTTGCCAGAGTTGTCCTTACTTGTTGTGCTGAACGTGCGGCGCAACGTAAGCTATGGCGGCTGCGGATGTTAAGAAGCCGCAGTTTATTTTTTCTTGCGAGAATCGTTCATGTTTGCTGTCTTGCTGAACTTGCAACATAGCGGCTATGGCGGCTATGGAAATTAAGAAGCAATTTTTTTTCTTTTGCCAGAGTTGTCCTTACTTGTGCTGAACGTGTGGCGCAACGTAAGCTATGGCGGCTGCGGATGATAAGAAGAGGCGGATTTTTATCTTTTTGCGAGAATCGTTCATCTTTGCCGTCTTGCTGAACTTGCAACATAGCGGCTATGGAATTTAAGCAGCATTTTTTTTTCTTTTGCCACACTTGTCCTTGTGCTGAACGTCGGCGCAACGTAAGCTATGGCGCCTGCGGATGATAGGATGTGGCAGATTTCTTTTTTTGCGAGAATCGTTCATCTTTGCGATCTTGCTGAACTTGCAACATAGCGGCTATGGCGGTTATGGAAATTAAGAAGCAATTTTTTTCTTTTGCCAGAGTTGTCCTTATATGTGCTGAACGTGCGGCGCAACGTAAGCTATGGCGGCTGCGGATGATAAGAAGCGGCAGATTTTTATCTTTTTGCGAGAATCGTTCATCTTTGCAGTATTACTGAACTTGCAACATAGCGGCTATGGCGGCTGTGGAATTTAAGAAGCAATTTTTTTTCATTTGCCAGAGTTGTCCTTACTTGTTGTGCTGAACGTGCGGCGCAACGTAAGCTATGGCGGCTACGGATGTTAAGAAGCGGCAGATTTTTTTGCGAGAATCGTTCATTTTTGCCGACTTGCTGAACTTGCAACATAGCAGATATATGGAATTTAAGAAGCATTTTTTTTTCTTTTGCCAGACTTGTCCTTATTTGTGCTGAACGTGCGGCGCAACATAAGCTATGGCGGCTGCGGATGTTAAGAAGCCGCAGATTTTTTTTGCGAGAATCGTTCATGTTTGCCATCTTGCTGAACTTGCAACATAGCGGCTATGGCGGCTATAGAATTTAAGAAGCATTTTTTTTTTCTTTTGCCAGAGTTGTCCTTACTTGTGTTGAACATGCGGCGCTACGTAAGCTATGGTGGCTGCAGATGTTAAGAAGCGGCAAATTTTTTTTGCTCGAGAATCGTTCATCTATGCCGTCTTGCTGAACTTGCCATATAGCGGCTATGGAATTTAAGCAGCATTTTTTTTCTTTTGCCACAGTTGTCCTTGTGCTGAACGTCGGCGCAACGTAAGCTATGGCGCCTGCGGATGTTAAGAGGCGGCAGATTTTTTTTTTTTTGCGAGAATCGTTCATCTTTGCTGTCTTGCTGAACTTGCAACATAGCGGCTATGGCGGCTATGGAAATTAAGAAGCAATTTCTTTCTTTTGCCAGAGTTGTCCTAATATGTGCTGAACGTGCGGCGCAACGTAAGCTATGGCGGCTGCGGATGTTAAGAAGCGGCAGATTTTTTTTTGCGAGAATCGTTCATCTTTGCCGTCTTGCTGAACTTGCAACATAGCTGCTATGGCGGCTATGGAATTTCAGAAGCAATTTTTTTTCTTCTGTCAGAGTTGTCCTTACATGTGCTGAACGTGCGGTGCAATGTAAGCTATGGCGGCTGCGGATGATAAGAAGCGGCAGATTTTTATCTTTTTGCGAGAATCGTTCATCTTTGCAGTATTACTGAACTTGCAACATAGCGGCTATGGCGGCTGTGGAATTTAATAAGCAATTTTTTTTCTTTTACCAGAGTTGTCCTTATTTGTGCTGAACGTGCGGCGCAACGTAAGCTATGGCGGCTGCGGATGATAAGAAGCGGCAGATTTTTATCTTTTTGCGAGAATCGTTCATCTTTGCAGTATTACTGAACTTGCAACATAGCGGCTATGGCGGCTGTGGAATTTAAGAAGCAATTTTTTTTCTTCCACCAGAGTTGTCCTTACTTGTGCTGAATGTGAGGCGCAACGTAAGCTATGGTGACTGCGGATGTTAAGAAGCGGCAGATTTTTTTTGCGAGAATCGTTCATCTTTGCCGTCTTGCTGACCTTGCAACATAGCGGCTATGGCGGCTATGGAATTTAAGAAGCAATTTTTTTTCTTTTGCCAGAGTTGTCCTTACTTGAGCTGAACGTGCGGCGCAACGTAAGCTATGGCGGCTGCGGATGTTAAGAAGCGGCAGATTTTCTTTGCGAGAATCATTCATCTTTGCCATCTTGCTGAACTTGCAACATAGCGGCTATGGAATTTAAGAAGCAATTTTTTTTCTTTTGCCAGAGTTGTCCTTACTTGTGCTGAACGTGCGGCGCAACGTGAGCTACGGGGGCTGTGGATGTTAGGAATCGGCTGATTTTTTTTTGCGAGAATCGTTCATCTTTGCCATCCTGCTGAACTTGCAACATAGCGTATGCTGTGGCGGCTATGGACTTTAAGAAGCAGCAATTTTTTTTCTTTTGCCAGAGTAGTCCTTACTTGGTGTGCTGAACTTGCGGCGCAACGTAAGCTATGGCGGCTACGGATTTTAAGAAGCGGCAGATTTTGTTTGCGACAATCGTTCATCTTTGCCGTCGTGCTGAACTTGCAACATAGCATATGCTATGGACGTTAAGAAGCAGCAATTTTTTTTCTTTTGCCAGAGTTGTCCTTACTTGTGCTGAACGTTCGGCGCAACATAAGCTATGGCGGCTGCGGATGTTAAGAAGCCGCCGATTTTTTTTTTTCGAGAATCATTTATGTTTGCCGTCTTGCTGAACTTGCAACATAGCGGCTATGGCGGCTATGGAATTTAAGAAGCAACTTTTTTTCTCATTTGCCAGTTTTCCTTGTGCTGAACGTGCGGCGCAACGTAAGCTATGGTGGCTGCGGATGTTAAGAAGCGGCAATTTTGTTTTTTGGCGAGAATCGTTCATCTTTGCCATCTTGCTGAACTTGCAACATAGCGGCTGTGGAATTTAAGCAGCATTTTTTTTCTTTTGCCACAGTTGTCCTTGTGCTGAACGTCGGTGCAACGTAAGCTATGGCGCCTGCGGATGTTAAGAGGCGGCAGATTTTTTTTTGCGAGAATCGTTCATCTTTGCTGTCTTGCTGAACTTGCAACATAGCGGCTATGGCGGCTATGGAAATTAAGAAGCAATTTTTTTCTTTTGCCAGAGTTGTCCTTATATGTGCTGAACGTGCGGCGCGACGTAAGCTACGGCGGCTGTGGATGTTAAGAAGCGGCAGATTTTTTTTTGCGAGAATCGTTCATCTTTGCCGTCTTGCTGAACTTGCAACATAGCTGCTATGGCGGCTATGGAATTTCAGAAGCAATTTTTTTTCTTTTGTCAGAGTTGTCATTACATGTGGTGAACGTGCGGCGCAATGTAAGCTATGGCGGCTGCGGATGTTAAGAAGCAGCAGTTTTTTTTCCGCGAATCGTTCATCTTTGCCGTCTTGCTGAACTTGCAACATAGCGGCTATGGCGGCTATGGAATTTAAGAAGCAAATTTTTTTTCTTTTGCCAGAGTTGTCCTTACTTGTGTTGAACATGCGGCGCTACGTAAGCTATGGTGGCTGCAGATGTTAAGAAGCGGCAAATTTTGTTTGGTCGAGAAGCGTTCATCTATGCCGTCTTGCTGAACTTGCAACATAGCGGCTATGGAATTTAAGCAGCATTTTTTTTTCTTTTGCCAGACTTGTCCTTACTTGTGCTGAACGTGCGGCGCAACATAAGCTATGGCGGCTGCGGATGTTAAGAAGCCGCAGATTTTTTTTGCGAGAATCGTTCATGTTTGCCGTCTTGCTGAACTTGCAACATAGCGGCTATGGCGGCTATGGAATTTAAGAAGCAATTTTTTTTCTTTTGCCAGAGTTGTCCTTACTTGTGTTGAACATGCGGCGCTACGTAAGCTATGGTGGCTGCAGATGTTAAGAAGCAGCAAATTTTTTTTGGTCGAGAATCGTTCATCTATGCCGTCTTGCTGAACTTGCAACATAGCGGCTATGGAATTTAAGCAGCATTTTTTTTCTTTTGCCACAGTTGTCCTTGTGCTGAACGTCGGCGCAACGTAAGCTATGGCGCCTGCGGATGTTAAGAGGCGGCAGATTTTTTTTTTTGCGAGAATCGTTCATCTTTGCCGTCTTGCTGAACTTGCAACATAGCTGCTATGGCGGCTATGGAATTTCAGAAGCAATTTTTTTTCTTCTCTCAGAGTTGTCCTTACATGTGCTGAACGTGCGGCGCAATGTAAGCTATGGCGGCTGCGGATGATAAGAAGCGGAAGATTTTTATCTTTTTGCGAGAATCGTTCATCTTTGCAGTATTACTGAACTTGCAACATAGCGGCTATGGCGGCTGTGGAATTTAAGAAGCAATTTTTGTTCTTTTACCACAGTTGTCCTTATTTGTGCTGAACGTGCGGCGCAACGTAAGCTATGGCGGCTGCGGATGATAAGAAGCGGCAGATTTTTATCTTTTTGCGAGAATCGTTCATCTTTGTAGTATTACTGAACTTGCAACATAGCGGCTATGGCGGCTGTGGAATTTAAGAAGCAATTTTTTTTCTTTCACCAGAGTTGTCCTTACTTGTGCTGAACGTGCGGCGCAACGTAAGCCATGGCGGCTGCGGATGTTAAGAAGCGGCAGATTTTCTTTGCGAGAATCATTCATCTTTGCCGTCTTGCTGAACTTGCAACATAGCGGCTATGGAATTTAAGAAACAATTTTTTTTCTTTTGCCAGAGTTGTCCTTACTTGTGCTGAACGTGCGGCGCAACGTGAGCTACGGGGGCTGTGGATGTTAAGAATCGGCAGATTTTTTTTTTGCAAGAATCGTTCATCTTTGCCATCTTGCTGAACTCTGCAACATAGCGTATGCTGTGGCGGCTATGGACTTTAAGAAGCAGCAATTTTTTTTCTTTTCCCAGAGTAGTCCTTACTTGGTGTGCTGAACTTGCGGCGCAACGTAAGCTATGGCGGCTACGGATTTTAAGAAGCGGGAGATTTTGTTTGCGACAATCGTTCATCTTTGCCGTCGTGCTGAACTCGCAACATAGCATATGCTATGGACGTTAAGAAGCAGCAATTTTTTTCTTTTGCCAGAGTTGTCCTTACTTGTGCTGAACGTTCGGCGCAACATAAGCTATGGCGGCTGCGGATGTTAAGAAGCCGCCGATTTTTTTTTTTCGAGAATCATTCATCTTTGCCGTCTTGCTGAACTTGCAACATAGCGGCTATGGCGGCTATGGAAATTAAGAAGCAATTTTTTTCTTTTGCCAGAGTTGTCCTTATATGTGCTGAACGTGCGGCGCGACGTAAGCTACGGCGGCTGTGGATGTTAAGAAGCGGCAGATTTTTTTTTTTGCGAGAATCGTTCATCTTTGCCGTCTTGCTGAACTTGCAACATAGCTGCTATGGCGGCTATGGAATTTCAGAAGCAATTTTTTTTCTTTTGTCAGAGTTGTGCTTACATGTGGTGAACGTGCGGCGCAATGTAAGCTATGGCGGCTGCAGATGTTAAGAAGCAGCAGAGTTTTTTTTCCGCGAATCGTTCATCTTTGCCGTCTTGCTGAACTTGCAACATAGTGGCTATGGCGGCTATGGAATTTAAGAAGCAACTTTTTTTCTTTTGCCAGATTGTCCTTACTTGTGCTGAACGTGCGGCGCAACGCAAGCTATGGCGGCTGCGGATGTTAAGAAGCGGCAGATTTTTTTTTGCGAGAATCGTCCATCTTTGCCGTCTTGCTGACCTTGCAACATAGCGGCTATGGCGGCTATGGAATTTAAGAAGCAATTTTTTTTCTTTTGCCAGAGTTGTCCTTACTTGAGCTGAACGTGCGGCGCAGCGTAAGCTATGGCGGCTGCGGATGTTAAGAAGCGGCAGATTTTTTTTGCGAGAATCATTCATCTTTGCCGTCTTGCTGAACTTGCAACATAGCGGCTATGGAATTTAAGAAGCAATTTTTTTTCTTATGCCAGAGTTGTCCTTACTTGTGCTGAACGTGCGGCGCAACTTAAGCTACGGCGGCTGTGGATGTTAAGAAGCGGCAGATTTTTTTTGCGAAAATCGTTCATCTTTGCCGTCTTGCTGAACTTGCTACATAGCGTATGCTGTGGCGGCTATGCACTTTAAGAAGCAGCATTTTTTTTTCTTTTGCCAGAGTAGTCCTTACTTGATGTGCTGAACATGCGGCGCAGCTTAAGCTATGGCGGCTGCGGACATTAGGAAGCGGCAGATTTTTTTTTGCGAGAATCGTTCATCTTTGCCGTCGTGCTGAACTTGCAACATAGCATATGCTATGGACGTTAAGAAGCACCAATTTGTTTTCTTTTGCCAGAGTTGTCCTTACTTGGTGTGCTGAACTTGCGGCGCAACGTAAGCTATGGCGGCTACGGATTTTAAAAAGCGGCAGATTTTGTTTGCGAGAATCGTTCATCTTTGCTGTCGTGCT
Organism: Amblyomma maculatum; assembly: GCF_055883805.1. Lineage (NCBI taxonomy): Eukaryota > Metazoa > Arthropoda > Arachnida > Ixodida > Ixodidae > Amblyomma > Amblyomma maculatum. The sequence continues at coordinate 161,062,500 of NC_139346.1, read as the reverse complement.
GAACTTCAACATAGCATATGCTATGGACGTTAAGAAGCGGCAATTTTTTTCTTTTGCCAGAGTTGTCCTTACTTGTGCTGAACGTGCGGCGCAACATAAGCTATGGCGGCTGCGGATGTTAAGAAGCCGCCGATTTTTATTTGCGAGAATCATTCATGTTTGCCGTCTTGCTGAACTTGCAGCATAGCGGCTATGGCGGCTATGGAATTTAAGAAGCAATTTTTTTTTCTTTTGCCAGAGTTTTCCTTACTTGTGCTGAACTTGCGGCGCAACGTAAGCTATGGTGGCTGCGGATGTTAAGAAGCGGCAAATTTTTTTTGGTGAAAATCTGTCATCTTTGCCGTCTTGCTGAACTTGCAACATAGCGGCTATGGAATTTAAGCAGCATTTTTTTTTCTTTTGCCACAGTTGTCCTTGTGCTGAACGTCGGCGCAACGTAAGCTATGGCGCCTGCGGATGTTAAGAGGCGGCAGATTTTTTTTTGCGAGAATCGTTCATCTTTGCTGTCTTGCTGAACTCTCAACATAGCTGCTATGGCGGCTATGGAATTTCAGAAGCAATTTTTTTTCTTTTGTGAGAGTTGTCCTTACATGTGCTGAACGTGCGGCGCAATGTAAGCTATGGCGGCTCCGGATGTTAAGAAGCAGCAGAGTTTTTTTGCGTGAATCGTTCATCTTTGCCGTCTTGCTGAACTTGCAACATAGTGGCTATGGCGGCTATGGAATTTAAGAAGCAACTTTTTTTCTTTTGCCAGATTGTCCTTACTTGTGCTGAACGTGCGGCGCAACGCAAGCTATGGCGGCTGCGGATGTTAAGAAGCGGCAGATTTTTTTTGCTAGAATCGTCCATCTTTGCCCTCTTGCTGACCTTGCATCATAGCGGCTATGGCGGCTATGGAATTTAAGAAGCAATTTTTGTTCTTTTGCTAGGGTTGTCCTTACTTGAGCTGAACGTGCGGCGCAACGTAAGCTATGGCGGCTGCGGATGTTAAGAAGCGGCAGATTTTCTTTGCGAGAATCATTCATCTTTGCCTTCTTGCCGAACTTGCAACATAGCGTATGCTGTGGCGGCTATGGACTTTAAGAAGCAGCAATTTTTTTTCTTTTCCCAGAGTAGTCCTTACTTGATGTGCTGAACGTGCGGCGCACCTTAAGCTATGGCGGCTGCGGATGTTAAGAAGCGGCAGATTTTTTTTTGCGAGAATCGTTCATCTTTGCCGTCGTGCTGAACTTGCAACATAGCGTATGCTAAGGCGGATATAGACGTTAAGCAGCAGCAATTTTTTTTTTCTTTTGCCAGAGTTGTCCTTGTGCTGAACGTGCGGCGCAACGTAAGCTATGACGCCTGTGGATATTAAGAAGCGGCAGATTTTTTTGGCGAGAATCCTTAATCTTTGCTGTCGTGCTGAACTTGCAACATAGTATATGCTATGGACGTTAAGAAGCAGCAATTTTTTTATTTTGCCAGAGTTGCCCTTACTTATGCTCAACGTGCGGCGCAATGTAAGCTATGGCGGCTACGGATGTTAAGAAGCGGCAGATTTTTTTGCGAGAATCATTCATTTTTGCCGTCGTGCTGAACTTGCAACATAGTATATGCTATAGCGACTATGGACGTTAGGAACAACCATTTCTTTTGCCAGAGCTTCCTTACTTGTTGAGCTGAACGTGCGGCGCAATGTAAGCTATGGCGGCTACAGATGCTAAGAAGCTGCAATTTTTTTGCGAGAATCGTTCATCTTTGCCGTCGTGCTGAACTTGCAACATAGCATATGCTATGGCGACTATGGACATTAGGAACCAGCAATTTTTTTTCTTTTGCAAGAGTTGTCGGTACTTGTGCTGAATGTGCGGTGCAACGTAAGCTATGTGACTGCGGATGTTAAGTGGCATTTTTTTTACGAGAATTGTTCATCTTTGCCGTCGTGCTGAACTTTCAACATAGTGTAAGCTATGGACGTTAAGAAGCAGCAATTTTTTTTCTTTTGCCAGAGTTGTCCTTGCTTGTTGTGCTGAACGTGCGGCGCAACGTAAGCTATGGCGGCTGCGGATGTTAAGAAGCCGCAGATTATTTTTTCTTGCGAGAATCGTTCATGTTTGCCGTCTTGCTGAACTTGCAACATAGCGGCTATGGCGGCTATGGAAATTAAGAAGCAATTTTTTTTCTTTTGCCAGAGTTGTCCTTACTTGTGCTGAACGTGTGGCGCAACGTAAGCTATGGCGGCTGCGGATGATAAGAGGCGGATTTTTATCTTTTTGCGAGAATCGTTCATCTTTGCCGTCTTGCTGAACTTGCAACATAGCGGCTATGGAATTTAAGAAGCAATTTTTTTTCTTTTGCCAGAGTTCTCCTTACTTGAGCTGAACGTGCGGCGCAACGTAAGCTATGGCGGCTGCGGATGTTAAGAAGCGGCAGATTTTCTTTGCGAGAATCATTCATCTTTGCCGTCTTGCTGAACTTGCAACATAGCGGCTATGGAATTTAAGAAGCAATTTTTTTTCTTTTGCCAGAGTTGTCCTTACTTGTGCTGAACGTGCGGCGCAACGTGAGCTACGGGGGCTGTGGATGTTAAGAATCGGCAGATTTTTTTTTGCAAGAATCGTTCATCTTTGCCATCTTGCTGAACTCTGCAACATAGCGTATGCTGTGGCGGCTATGGACTTTAAGAAGCAGCAATTTTTTTTCTTTTGCCAGAGTAGTCCTTACTTGGTGTGCTGAACTTGCGGCGCAACGTAAGCTATGGCGGCTACGGATTTTAAGAAGCGGCAGATTTTGTTTGCGACAATCGTTCATCTTTGCCGTCGTGCTGAACTCGCAACATAGCATATGCTATGGACGTTAAGAAGCAGCAATTTTTTTTCTTTTGCCAGAGTTGTCCTTACTTGTGCTGAACGTTCGGCGCAACATAAGCTATGGCGGCTGCGGATGTTAAGAAGCCGCCGATTTTTTTTTCGAGAATCATTCATCTTTGCCGTCTTGCTGAACTTGCAACATAGCGGCTATGGCGGCTATGGAATTTCAGAAGCAATTTTTTTTCTTTTGTCAGAGTTGTCCTTACATGTGGTGAACGTGCGGCGCAATGTAAGCTATGGCGGCTGCAGATGTTAAGAAGCGGCAGATTTTTTTTTTGCGAGAATCGTCCATCTTTGCCGTCTTGCTGACCTTGCAACATAGCGGCTATGGCGGCTATGGAATTTAAGAAGCAATTTTTTTTCTTTTGCCAGAGTTGTCCTTACTTGAGCTGAACGTGCGGCGCAGCGTAAGCTATGGCGGCTGCGGATGTTAAGAAGCGGCAGATTTTTTTTGCGAGAATCATTCATCTTTGCCGTCTTGCTGAACTTGCAACATAGCGGCTATGGAATTTAAGAAGCAATTTTTTTTCTTATGCCAGAGTTGTCCTTACTTGTGCTGAACGTGCGGCGCAACTTAAGCTACGGCGGCTGTGGATGTTAAGAAGCGGCAGATTTTTTTTGCGAAAATCGTTCATCTTTGCCGTCTTGCTGAACTTGCTACATAGCGTATGCTGTGGCGGCTATGGACTTTAAGAAGCAGCATTTTTTTTTCTTTTGCCAGAGTAGTCCTTACTTGATGTGCTGAACGTGCGGCGCAGCTTAAGCTATGGCGGCTGCGGACATTAGGAAGCGGCAGATTTTTTTTTGCGAGAATCGTTCATCTTTGCCGTCGTGCTGAACTTGCAACATAGCATATGCTATGGACGTTAAGAAGCACCAATTTGTTTTCTTTTGCCAGAGTTGTCCTTACTTGGTGTGCTGAACTTGCGGCGCAACGTAAGCTATGGCGGCTACGGATTTTAAAAAGCGGCAGATTTTGTTTGCGAGAATCGTTCATCTTTGCTGTCGTGCTGAACTTCAACATAGCATATGCTATGGACGTTAAGAAGCAGCAATTTTTTTCTTTTGCCAGAGTTGTCCTTACTTGTGCTGAACGTGCGGCGCAACATAAGCTATGGCGGCTGCGGATGTTAAGAAGCCGCCGATTTTTATTTGCGAGAATCATTCATGTTTGCCGTCTTGCTGAACTTGCAGCATAGCGGCTATGGCGGCTATGGAATTTAAGAAGCAATTTTTTTTTCTTTTGCCAGAGTTTTCCTTACTTGTGCTGAACTTGCGGCGCAACGTAAGCTATGGTGGCTGCGGATGTTAAGAAGCGGCAAATTTTTTTTGGTGAAAATCTGTCATCTTTGCCGTCTTGCTGAACTTGCAACATAGCGGCTATGGAATTTAAGCAGCATTTTTTTTTCTTTTGCCACAGTTGTCCTTGTGCTGAACGTCGGCGCAACGTAAGCTATGGCGCCTGCGGATGTTAAGAGGCGGCAGATTTTTTTTTGCGAGAATCGTTCATCTTTGCTGTCTTGCTGAACTCTCAACATAGCTGCTATGGCGGCTATGGAATTTCAGAAGCAATTTTTTTCTTTTGTCAGAGTTGTCCTTACATGTGCTGAACGTGCGGCGCAATGTAAGCTATGGCGGCTCCGGATGTTAAGAAGCAGCAGAGTTTTTTTGTGTGAATCGTTCATCTTTGCCGTCTTGCTGAACTTGCAACATAGTGGCTATGGCGGCTATGGAATTTAAGAAGCAACTTTTTTTCTTTTGCCAGATTGTCCTTACTTGTGCTGAACGTGCGGCGCAACGCAAGCTATGGCGGCTGCGGATGTTAAGAAGCGGCAGATTTTTTTTGCGAGAATCGTCCATCTTTGCCGTCTTGCTGACCTTGCATCATAGCGGCTATGGCGGCTATGGAATTTAAGAAGCAATTTTTGTTCTTTTGCTAGGGTTGTCCTTACTTGAGCTGAACGTGCGGCGCAACGTAAGCTATGGCGGCTGCGGATGTTAAGAAGCGGCAGATTTTCTTTGCGAGAATCATTCATCTTTGCCTTCTTGCCGAACTTGCAACATAGCGTATGCTGTGGCGGCTATGGACTTTAAGAAGCAGCAATTTTTTTTCTTTTCCCAGAGTAGTCCTTACTTGATGTGCTGAACGTGCGGCGCACCTTAAGCTATGGCGGCTGCGGATGTTAAGAAGCGGCAGATTTTTTTTTGCGAGAATCGTTCATCTTTGCCGTCGTGCTGAACTTGCAATATAGCGTATGCTAAGGCGGATATAGACGTTAAGCAGCAGCAATTTTTTTTTTCTTTTGCCAGAGTTGTCCTTGTGCTGAACGTGCGGCGCAACGTAAGCTATGACGCCTGTGGATATTAAGAAGCGGCAGATTTTTTTGGCGAGAATCCTTAATCTTTGCTGTCGTGCTGAACTTGCAACATAGTATATGCTATGGACGTTAAGAAGCAGCAATTTTTTTATTTTGCCAGAGTTGCCCTTACTTATGCTCAACGTGCGGCGCAATGTAAGCTATGGCGGCTACGGATGTTAAGAAGCGGCAGATTTTTTTGCGAGAATCATTCATTTTTGCCGTCGTGCTGAACTTGCAACATAGTATATGCTATAGCGACTATGGACGTTAGGAACAACCATTTCTTTTGCCAGAGCTTCCTTACTTGTTGAGCTGAACGTGCGGCGCAATGTAAGCTATGGCGGCTACAGATGCTAAGAAGCTGCAATTTTTTGCGAGAATCGTTCATCTTTGCCGTCGTGCTGAACTTGCAACATAGCATATGCTATGGCGACTATGGACATTAGGAACCAGCGATTTTTTTTCTTTTGCAAGAGTTGTCGTTACTTGTGCTGAATGTGCGGTGCAACGTAAGCTATGTTGACTGCGGATGTTAAGTGGCATTTTTTTACGAGAATTGTTCATCTTTGCCGTCGTGCTGAACTTTCAACATAGTGTAAGCTATGGACGTTAAGAAGCAGCAATTTTTTTTCTTTTGCCAGAGTTGTCCTTACTTGTTGTGCTGAACGTGCGGCGCAACGTAAGCTATGGCGGCTGCGGATGTTAAGAAGCCGCAGATTATTTTTTCTTGCGAGAATCGTTCATGTTTGCCGTCTTGCTGAACTTGCAACATAGCGGCTATGGCGGCTATGGAAATTAAGAAGCAATTTTTTTTCTTTTTCCAGAGTTGTCCTTACTTGTGCTGAACGTGTGGCGCAACGTAAGCCATGGCGGCTGCGGATGATAAGAAGAGGCGGATTTTTATCTTTTTGCGAGAATCGTTCATCTTTGCCGTCTTGCTGAACTTGCAACATAGCGGCTATGGAATTTAAGCAGCATTTTTTTTTCTTTTGCCACACTTGTCCTTGTGCTGAACGTCGGCGCAACGTAAGCTATGGCGCCTGCGGATGTTAAGAGGCGGCATATTTCTTTTTTTGCGAGAATCGTTCATCTTTGCGATCTTGCTGAACTTGCAACATAGCGGCTATGGCGGTTATGGAATTTAAGAAGCAATTTTTTCTTTTGCCAGAGTTGTCCTTATATGTGCTGAACGTGCGGCGCAACGTAAGCTATGGCGGCTGCGGATGATAAGAAGCAGCAGATTTTTATCTTTTTGCGAGAATCGTTCACCTTTGCAGTATTACTGAACTTGCAACATAGCGGCTATGGCGGCTGTGGAGTTTAAGAAGCAATTTTTTTTCTTTCACCAGAGTTGTCCTTACTTGTGCTGAATGTGCGGCGCAACGTAAGCTATGGTGATTGCGAATGTTAAGTAGCATTTTTTTTTTCGAGAATTGTTCACCTTTGCTGTCGTGCTGAACTTTCAACACAGCGTAAGCTATGGACATTAAGAAGCAGCAATTTTTTTTCTTTTGCCAGAGTTGTCCTTACTTGTGCTGAACGTGCGGCGCAACATAAGCTATGGCGGCAGCGGATGTTAAGAAGCCGCAGATTTTTTTTGCGAGAATCGTTCATGTTTGCTGTCTTGCTGAACTTGCAACATAGCGGCTATGGCGGCTATGGAATTTAAGAAGCAATTTTTTTTTCTTTTGCCAGAGTTGTCCTTACTTGTGTTGAACATGCGGCGCTACGTAAGCTATGGTGGCTGCAGATGTTAAGAAGCGGCAAATTTTTTTTGGTCGAGAATTGTTCATCTATGCCGTCTTGCTGAACTTGCAACATAGCGGCTATGGAATTTAAGCAGCATTTTTTTTCTTTTGCCACAGTTGTCCTTGTGCTGAACGTCGGCGCAACGTAAGCTATGGGGCCTGCGGATGTTAAGAGGCGGCAGATTTTTTTTTTTGCGGGAATCGTTCATCTTTGCTGTCTTGCTGAACTTGCAACATAGCGGCTATGGCGGCTATGGAATTTCAGAAGCAATTTTTTCTTTTGCCAGAGTTATCCTTATAGGTGCTGAACGTGCGGCGCAACGTAAGCTATGGCGGATGCGGATGTTAAGAAGCGGCAGATTTTTTTTTTTGCGAGAATCGTTCATATTTGCCGTCTTGCTGAACTTGCAACATAGCTGCTATGGCGGCTATGGAATTTCAGAAGCAATTTTTTTTCTTTTGTCAGAGTTGTCCTTACATGTGCTGAACGTGCGGCGCAATGTAAGCTATGGCGGCTGCGGATGTTAAGAAGCAGCAGAGTTTTTTTGTGCGAATCGTTCATCTTTGTCGTCTTGCTGAACTTGCAACGTAGTGGTTATGGCGGCTATGGAATTTAAGAAGCAACTTTTTTTCTTTTGCCAGATTGTCCTTACTTGTGCTGAACGTGCGGCGCAATGCAAGCTATGGCGGCTGCGGATGTTAAGAAGCGGCAGATTTTTTTTTTTTGCGAGAATCGTCCATCTTTGCCGTCTTGCTGACCTTGCAACATAGCGGCTATGGCGGCTATGGAATTTAAGAAGCAATTTTTTTTCTTTTGCCAGAGTTGTCCTTACTTGAGCTGAACGTGCGGCGCAACGTAAGCTATGGCGGCTGCGGATGTTAGGAAGCGGCAGGTTTTTTTTGCGAGGATCGTTCATCTTTGCCATCTTGCTGAACTTGCAACATAGCTGCTATGGCGGCTATGGAATTTCAGAAGCAATTTTTTTTTCTTTCACCAGAGTTGTCCTTACTTGTGCTGAATGTGCGGCGCAACGTAAGCTATGGTGACTGCAGATGTTAAGTGGCATTTTTTTTTCGAGAATTGTTCATCTTTGCCGTCTTGCTGAACTTGCAACATAGCGGCTATGGCGGCTATGGAATTTCAGAAGCAATTTCTTTCTTTTGCCAGAGTTGTCCTTATATGTGCTGAACGTGCGGCGCAACGTAAGCTATGGCGGCTGCGGATGTTAAGAAGCGGCAGATTTTTTTTGCGAGAATCGTTCATCTTTGCCGTCTTGCTGAACTTGCAACATAGCTGCTATGGCGGCTATGGAATTTCAGAAGCAATTTTTTTTCTTCTGTCAGAGTTGTCCTTACATGTGCTCAACGTGCGGCGCAATGTAAGCTATGGCGGCTGCGGATGATAAGAAGCGGCAGATTTTTATCTTTTTGCGAGAATCGTTCATCTTTGCAGTATTACTGAACTTGCAACATAGCGGCTATGGCGGCTGTGGAATTTAAGAAGCAATTTTTTTTCTTTTACCAGAGTTGTCCTTATTTGTGCTGAACGTGCGGCACAACGTAAGCTATGGCGGCTGCGGATGATAAGAAGCGGCAGATTTTTATCTTTTTGCGAGAATCGTTCATCTTTGCAGTATTACTGAACTTGCAACATAGCGGCTATGGCGGCTGTGGAATTTAAGAAGCAATTTTTTTTCTTTCACCAGAGTTGTCCTTACTTGTGCTGAATGTGAGGCGCAACGTAAGCTATGGTGACTGCGGATGTTAAGTGGCATTTTTTTTCGAGAATTGTTCATCTTTGCCGTCGTGCTGAACTTTCAACATAGCGTAAGCTATGGACGTTAAGAAGCAGCAATTTTTTCTTTTGCCAGAGTTGTCCTTCCTTGTTGTGCTGAACGTGCGGCGCAGCGTAAGCTATGGCGGCTACGGATGTTAAGAAGCGGCAGATTTTTTTTGCGAGAATCGTTCATTTTTGCCGACTTGCTGAACTTGCAACATAGCGGATATATGGAATTTAAGAAGCATTTTTTTTTCTTTTGCAAGAGTTGTCCTTACTTGTGCTGAACGTGCGGCGCAACGTAAGCTATGGCAGCTGCGGATGTTAAGAAGCGGCAGATTTTTTTTGCGAGAATCGTTCATCTTTGCCATCTTGCTGAACTTGCAACATAGCTGCTATGGCGGCTATGGAATTTCAGAAGCAATTTTTTTTCTTTTGTCAGAGTTGTCCTTACATGTGCTGAACGTGCGGCGCAACCTAAGCTATAGCGGCTGCGGATGATAAGAAGCGGCAGATTTTTATCTTTTGCGAGAATCGTTCATATTTGCAGTATTACTGAACTTGCAACATAGCGGCTATGGCGGCTGTGGAATTTAAGAAGCAATTTTTTTTCTTTTTCCTGAGTTGTCCTTACTTGTGCTGAATGTGTGGCGCAACGTAAGCTAAGGTGACTGCGGATGTTAAGTGGCATTTTTTTTTTCGAGAATTGTTCATCTTTGCCGTCGTGCTGAACTTTCAACATAGCGTAAGCTATGGACGTTAAGAAGCAGCAATTTTTTTCTTTTTCCAGAGTTGTCCTACTTGTTGTGCTGAACGTGCGGCGCAACGTAAGCTATGGCGGCTGCGGATGTTAAGAAGCCACAATTTTTTTTCTTGCGAGAATCGTTCATGTTTGCCGTCTTGATGAACTTGCAACATAGCTGCTATGGCGGCTATGGAATTTCAGAAGCAATTTTTTTCTTTTGTCAGAGTTGTCCTTACATGTGCTGAACGTGCGGCGCAACGTAAGCTATGGCGGCTGCGGATGATAAGAAGCGGCAGATTTTTATCTTTTTGCGAGAATCGTTCATCTTTGCAGTATTACTGAACTTGCAACATAGCGGTTATGGCGGCTGTGGAATTTAAGAAGCAATTTTTTTCTTTTGTCAGAGTTGTCCTTACATGTGCTGAACTTGCGGCGCAACGTAAGCTATGGCGGCTGCAGATGATAAGAAGCGGCAGATTTTTATCTTTTTGCGAGAATCGTTCATCTTTGCCATCTTGCTGAACTTGCAACATAGCTGCTATGGCGGCTATGGAATTTCAGAAGCAATTTTTTTATTTTGTCAGAGTTGTCCTTACATGTGCTGAACGTGCGGCGCAACGTAAGCTATGGCGGCTGCGGATGATAAGAAGCGGCAGATTTTTATCTTTTTGCGAGAATCGTTCATCTTTGCAGTGTTACTGAACTTGCAACATAGCGGCTATGGCGGCTGTGGAATTTAAGAAGCAATTTTTTTTTCTTTCACCAGAGTTGTCCTTACTTGTGCTGAATGTGCGGCGCAACGTAAGCTATGGTGACTGCAGATGTTAAGTGGCATTTTTTTTCGAGAATTGTTCATCTTTGCCGTCGTGCTGAACTTTCAACATAGCGTAAGCTATGGACGTTAAGAAGCAGCAATTTTTTTTCTTTTGCCAGAGTTGTCCTTACTTGTATTGCTGAACGTGCGGCGCAACGTAAGCTATGGCGGCTACGGATGTTAAGAAGCCGCAGATTTTTTTTTGCGAGAATCGTTCATGTTTGCCGTCTTGCTGAACTTGCAACATAGCGGCTATGGCGGCTATGGAATTTAAGAAGCAATTTTTTTTCTTTTGCCAGAGTTGTCCTTACTTGTGTTGAACATGCGGCGCTACGTAAGCTATGGTGGCTGCGGATGTTAAGAAGCGGCAAATTTTTTTTGGGCGAGAATCGTTCATCTTTGCCGTCTTGCTGAACTTGCAACATAGCGGCTATGGAATTTAAGCAGCATTTTTTTTCTTTTGCCACAGTTGTCCTTGTGCTGAACGTCGGCGCAACGTAAGCTATGGCGCCTGCGGATGTTAAGAGGCAGCAGATTTTTTTTTTGCGAGAATCGTTCATCTTTGCTGTCTTGCTGAACTTGACACATAGCGGCTATGGCGGCTATGGAAATTAAGAAGCAATTTCTTTCTTTTGCCAGAGTTGTCCTTATATGTGCTGAACGTGCGGCGCAACGTAAGCTATGGCGGCTGCGGATGTTAAGAAGCAGCAGATTTTTTTGCGAGAATCGTTCATCTTTGCCGTATTGCTGAACTTGCAACATAGCTGCTATGGCGGCTATGGAATTTCAGAAGCAATTTTTTTTCTTTTGTCAGAGTTGTCCTTACATGTGCATAACGTGCGGCGCAATGTAAGCTATGGCGGCTGCGGATGATAAGAAGCGGCAGATTTTTATCTTTTTGCGAGGATCGTTCATCTTTGCAGTATTACTGAACTTGCAACATAGCGGCTATGGCGGCTGTGGAATTTGAGAAGCAATTTTTTTTTCTTTTACCAGAGTTGTCCTTATTTGTGCTTAACGTGCGGCGCAACGTAAGCCATGGCGGCTGCGGATGTTAAGAAGCGGCAGATTTGTTTTTTGCGTGAATCGTTCATCTTTGCCGTCTTGCTAATCTTGCAACATAGCGGATATGGAATTTAAGAAGTAATTTTTTTTCTTTTGCCAGAGTTGTCCTTACTTGTGCTGAACGTGCGGCGCAACGTAAGCTATGGTGGCTGCGGATGTTAAGAAGCGGAAATTTTTTTTTTGGCGAGAATCATTCATCTTAGCCATCTTGCTGAACTTGCAACATAGCGGCTATGGAATTTAAGCAGCATTTTTTTTCTTTTGCCACAGTTGTTCTTGTGCTGAACGTCGGCGCAACGTAAGCTATGGCGCCTGCGGATATTAAGAGGCGGCAGATTTTTTTTTTGCGAGAATCGTTCATCTTTGCCGTCTTGCTGAACTTGCAACATAGCGGCTATGGCGGCTATGGAATTTAAGAAGCAATTTTTTTCTTTTGCCAGAGCTGTCCTTATATGTGCTGAACGTGCGGCGCAACGTAAGCTATGGCGGCTGCGGATGTTAAGAAGCGGCAGATTTTTTTTTGCGAGAATCGTTCATCTTTGCCGTCTTGCTGAACTTGCAACATAGCTGCTATGGCGGCTGTGGAATTTAAGAAGCAATTTTTTTTCTTTTTCCAGAGTTGTCCTTACTTGTGCTGAATGTGTGGCGCAACGTAAGCTATGGTGACTGCGGATGTTAAGTGGCATTTCTTTTTCGAGAATTGTTCATCTTTGCCGTCGTGCTGAACTTTCAACATAGCGTAAGCTATGGACGTTAAGAAGCAGCAATTTTTTTTCTTTTGCCAGAGTTGTCCTTACTTGTTGTGCTGAACGTGCGGCGCAACGTAAGCTATGGCGGCTACGGATGTTAAGAAGCGGCAGATTTTTTTTGCGAGAATCGTTCATTTTTGCCGACTTGCTGAACTTACAACATAGCGGATATATGGAATTTAAGAAGCATTTTTTTTCTTTTGCCAGAGTTGTCCTTACTTGTGCTGAACGTGCGGCGCAACATAAGCTATGGCGGCTGCGGATGCTAAGAAGCAGCCGATTTTTTTTTTGCGAGAATCATTCATGTTTGCCGTCTTGCTGAATTTGCAACATAGCGGCTATGGCGGCTATGGAATTTAAGCAGCATTTTTTTTCTTTTGCCACAGTTGTCCTTGTGCTGAACGTCGGCGCAACGTAACCTATGGCACCTGCGGATGTTAAGAGGTGGCAGATTTTTTTTTTTGCGAGAATCATTCATCTTTGTTGTCTTGCTGAACTTGCAACATAGCGGCTATGGCGGCTATGGAAATTAAGAAGCAATTTTTTCTTTTGCCAAAGTTATCCTTATATGTGCTGAACGTGCGGCGCAACGTAAGCTATGGCGGATGCGGATGTTAAGAAGCGGCAGATTTTTTTTTGCGAGAATCGTTCATATTTGCCGTCTTGCTGAACTTGCAACATAGCTGCTATGGCGGCTATGGAATTTCAGAAGCAATTTTTTTTCTTTTGTCAGAGTTGTCCTTACATGTGCTGAACGTGCGGCGCAATGTAAGCTATGGCGGCTGCGGATGTTAAGAAGCAGCAGAGTTTTTTTTTGCGAATCGTTCATCTTTGTCATCTTGCTGAACTTGCAACGTAGTGGTTATGGCGGCTATGGAATTTAAGAAGCAACTTTTTTTCTTTTGCCAGATTGTCCTTACTTGTGCTGAACGTGCAGCGCAATGCAAGCTATGGCGGCTGCGGATGTTAAGAAGCGGCAGATTTTTTTTTTGCGAGAATCGTCCATCTTTGCCGTCTTGCTGACCTTGCAACATAGCGGCTATGGCGGCTATGGAATTTAAGAAGCAATTTTTTTTCTTTTGCCAGAGTTGTCCTTACTTGAGCTGAACGTGCGGCGCAACGTAAGCTATGGCGGCTGCGGATGTTAGGAAGCGGCAGGTTTTTTTTGCGAGGATCGTTCATCTTTGCCATCTTGCTGAACTTGCAACATAGCTGCTATGGCGGCTATGGAATTTCAGAAGCAATTTTTTTTTCTTTCACCAGAGTTGTCCTTACTTGTGCTGAATGTGCGGCGCAACGTAAGCTATGGTGACTGCAGATGTTAAGTGGCATTTTTTTTTTTCGAGAATTGTTCATCTTTGCCGTCTTGCTGAACTTGCAACATAGCGGCTACGGCGGCTATGGAATTTAAGAAGCAATTTTTTTTTTCTTTTGCCAGAGTTGTCCTTACTTGTGTTGAACATGCGGCGCTACGTAAGCTATGGTGGCTGCGGATGTTAAGAAGCGGGAAATTTTTTTTTGGCGAGAATGGTTCATCTTTGCCTTCTTGCTGAACTTGCAACATAGCGGCTATGGAATTTAAGCAGCATTTTTTTTCTTTTGCCACAGTTGTCCTTGTGCTGAACGTCGGCGCAACGTAAGCTATGGCACCTGCGGATGTTAAGAGGCCGCAGATTTTTTTTTTTGCGAGAATCGTTCATCTTTGCCGTCTTGCTGAACTTGCAACATAGCGGCTATGGAATTTAAGCAGCATTTTTTTTTCTTTTGCCACAGTTGTCCTTGTGCTGAACGTCGGCGCAACGTAAGCTATGGCACCTGCGGATGTTAAGAGGCGGCACATTTTTTTTTTGCGAGAATCGTTCATCTTTGCTGTCTTGCTGAACTTGCAACATAGCGGCTATGGCGGCTATGGAAATTAAGAAGCAATTTCTTTCTTTTGCCAGAGTTGTCCTTATATGTGCTGAACGTGCGGCGCAACGTAAGCTGTGGCGGCTGCGGATGTTAAGAAGCGGCAGATTTTTTTTGCGAGAATCGTTCATCTTTGCCGTCTTGCTGAACTTGCAACATAGCTGCTATTCCGGCTATGGAATTTCAGAAGCAATTTTTTTTCTTTTGTCAGAGTTGTCCTTACATGTGCTGAACGTGCGGCGCAATGTAAGCTATGGCGGCTGCGGATGATAAGAAGAGGCAGATTTTTATCTTTTTGCGAGAATCGTTCATCTTTGGAGTATTACTGAACTTGCAACATCGCGGCTATGGCGGCTGTGGAATTTGAGAAGCAATTTTTTTTTCTTTTACCAGAGTTGTCCTTATTTGTGCTGAACGTGCGGCGCAACGTAAGCTATGGCGGCTGCGGATGTTAAGAAGCGGCAGATTTGTTTTTTGCGAGAATCGTTCATCTTTGCCGTCTTGCTGATCTTGCAACATAGCGGCTATGGAATTTAAGAAGTAATTTTTTTCTTTTGCCAGAGTTGTCCTTACTTGTGCTGAACGTGCGGCGCAATGTAAGCTATGGTGGCTGCGGATGTTAAAACGCGGAAAATTTTTTTTGGGCGAGAATCATTCATCTTTGCCGTCTTGCTGAACTTGCAACATAGCGGCTATGGAATTTAAGCAGCATTTTTTTTCTTTTGCCACAGTTGTTCTTGTGCTGAACGTCGGCGCAACGTAAGCTATGGTGCCTGCGGATGTTAAGAGGCGGCAGATTTTTTTTTGCGAGAATCGTTCATCTTTGCCGTCTTGCTGAACTTGCAACATAGCGGCTATGGCGGCTATGGAATTTCAGAAGCAATTTTTTTTCTTTTGTCAGAGTTGTCCTTACATGTGCTGAACGTGCGGCGCAATGTAAGCTATAGCGGCTGCGGATGTTAAGAAGCAGCAGAGTTATTTTTGCGCGAATCGTTCATCTTTGCCGTCTTGCTGAACTTGCAACATAGTGGCTATGGCGGCTATGGAATTTAAGAAGCAACTTTTTTTCTTTTGCCAGATTGTCCCTACTTGTACTGAACGTGCGGCGCAACGCAAGCTATAGCGGCTGCGGATGTTAAGAAGCGGCAGATTTTTTTTTGCGAGAATCGTCCATCTTTGCCGTCTTGCTGACCTTGCAACATAACGGCTATGGTGGCTATGGAATTTAAGAAGCAATTTTTTTTCTTTTGCCAGAGTTGTCCTTACTTGAGCTGAACGTGCGGCACAACGTAAGCTATGGCGGCTGCGGATGTTAAGAAGCGGCAGAATTTCTTTGCGAGAATCATTCATCTTTGCCGTCTTGCTGAACTTGCAACATAGCGGCTATGGAATTTAAGAAGCAATTTTTTTTCTTTTGCCAGAGTTGTCCTTGTGCTGAACGTGCGGCGCAACGTAAGCTATGACGCCTGCGGATGTTAAGAAGCAGCAGATTTTTTTGGCAAGAATCCTTAATCTTTGCTGTCGTGCTGAACTTGCAACATAGCATATGCTATGGACGTTAAGAAGCACCAATTTGTTTTCTTTTGCCAGAGTTGTCCTTACTTGGTGTGCTGAACTTGCGGCGCAACGTAAGCTATGGCGGCTACGGATTTTAAGAAGCGGCAGATTTTGTTTGCGAGAATCGTTCATCTTTGCCGTCGTGCTGAACTTGCAACATAGCATATGCTATGGACGTAAAGAAGCAGCAATTTTTTTCTTTTGCCAGAGTTGCCCTTACTTGTGCTCAACGTGCGGCGCAATGTAAGCTATGGCGGCTACGGATGTTAAGAAGCGGCAGATTTTTTTGCGAGAATCATTCATTTTTGCCGTCGTGCTGAACTTGCAACATAGCATATGCTATAGCGACTATGGACGTTAGGAACAACCATGTTTTGCCAGAGCTTCCTTACTTGTTGAGCTGAACGTGCGGCGCAATGTAAGCTATGGCGGCTACAGATGCTAAGAAGCTGCAATTTTTTTGCAAGTATCGTTCATCTTTGCCGTCGTGCTGAACTTGCAACATAGCATATGCTATGGCGACTATGGACATTAGGAACCAGCAATTTTTTTTCTTTTGCAAGAGTTGTCTTTACTTGTGCTGAATGTGCGGTGCAACGTAAGCTATGGTGACTGCGGATGTTAAATGGCATTTTTTTTACGAGAATTGTTCATCTTTGCCGTCGTGCTGAACTTTCAACATAGCGTAAGCTATGGACGTTAAGAAGCAGCAATTTTTTTTCTTTTGCCAGAGTTGTCCTTACTTGTTGTGCTGAACGTGCGGCGCAACATAAGCTATAGCGGCTGCGGATGTTAAGAAGCCGCAGATTTTTTTTTCTTGCGAGAATCGTTCATGTTTGCCGTCTTGCTGAACTTGCAACATAGCGGCTATGGAATTTAAGCAGCATTTTTTTTCTTTTGCCACACTTGTCCTTGTGCTGAATGTCGGCGCAACGTAAGCTATGGCGCCTGCGGATATTAAGAGGCGGCAGATTTTTTTTTGCGAGAATCGTTCATCTTTGCCATCTTGCTGAACTTGCAACATAGCGGCTATGGCGGATATGGAATTTAAGAAGCAATTTTTTTCTTTTGCTAGAGTTGTCCTTATATGTGCTGAATGTGCGGCGCAACGTAAGCTATGGCGGCTGCGGATGTTAAGAAGCGGCAGATTTTTTTTGCGAGAATCGTTCATCTTTGCAGTATTACTGAACTTGCAACATAGCGGCTATGGCGGCTGTGGAATTTAAGAAGCAATTTTTTTTTATTTCACCAGAGTTGTCCTTACTTGTGCTGAATGTGCGGCGCAACGTAAGCTATGGTGACTGCGGATGTTAAGTGGCATTTTTTTTCGAGAATTGTTCATCTTTGCCGTCGTGCTGAACTTTCCACATAGCGTAAGCTATGGACGTTAAGAAGCAGCAATTTTTTTTCTTTTGCCAGAGTTGTCCTTCCTTGTTGTGCTGAACGTGCGGCGCAGCGTAAGCTATGGCGGCTACGGATGTTAAGAAGCGGCAGATTTTTTTTGCGAGAATCGTTCATTTTTGCCGACTTGCTGAACTTGCAACATAGCGGATATATGGAATTTAGGAAGCATTTTTTTTTCTTTTGCAAGAGTTGTCCTTACTTGTGCTGAACGTGCGGCGCAACGTAAGCTATGGCGGCTGCGGATGTTAAGAAGCGGCAGATTTTTTTTTGCGAGAATCGTTCATCTTTGCCATCTTGCTGAACTTGCAACATAGCTGCTATGGCGGCTATGGAATTTCAGAAGCAATTTTTTTTCTTTTGTCAGAGTTGTCCTTAGATGTGCTGAACGTGCGGCGCAACCTAAGCTATAGCGGCTGCGGATGATAAGAAGCGGCAGATTTTTATCTTTTGCGAGAATCGTTCATATTTGCAGTATTACTGAACTTGCAACATAGCGGCTATGGCGGCTGTGGAATTTAAGAAGCAATTTTTTTTTCTTTTTCCTGAGTTGTCCTTACTTGTGCTGAATGTGTGGCGCAACGTAAGCTATGGTGACTGCAGATGTTAAGTGGCATTTTTTTTCGAGAATTGTTCATCTTTGCCGTCGTGCTGAACTTTCAACATAGCGTAAGCTATGGACGTTAAGAAGCAGCAATTTTTTTTCTTTTGCCAGAGTTGTCCTTACTTGTATTGCTGAACGTGCGGCGCAACGTAAGCTATGGCGGCTACGTATGTTAAGAAGCCGCAGATTTTTTTTTTGCGAGAATCGTTCATGTTTGCCGTCTTGCTGAACTTGCAACATAGCGGCTATGGCGGCTATGGAATTTAAGAAGCAATTTTTTTTCTTTTGCCAGAGATGTCCTTACTTGTGTTGAACATGCGGCGCTACGTAAGCTATGGTGGCTGCGGATGTTAAGAAGCGGCAAATTTTTTTTGGGCGAGAATCGTTCATCTTTGCCATCTTGCTGAACTTGCAACATAGCGGCTATGGAATTTAAGCAGCATTTTTTTTCTTTTGCCACAGTTGTCCTTGTGCTGAACGTCGGCGCAACGTAAGCTATGGCGCCTGCGGATATTAAGAGGTGGCAGATTTTTTTTTTGCGAGAATCGTTCATCTTTGCCGTCTTGCTGAACTTGCAACATAGCTGCTAAGGCGGCTATGAAATTTCAGAAGCAATATTTTTTCTTTTGTCAGAGTTGTCCTTACATGTGCTGAACGTGCGGCGCAACCTAAGCTATAGCGGCTGCGGATGATAAGAAGCGGCAGATTTTTATCTTTTTGCGAGAATCGTTCATATTTGCAGTGTTACTGAACTTGCAACATAGCGGCTATGGCGGCTGTGGAATTTAAGAAGCAATTTTTTTCTTTTTCCAGAGTTGTCCTTACTTGTGCTGAATGTGTGGCGCAACGTAAGCAATGGTGACTGCGGATGTTAAGTGGCATTTCTTTTTCGAGAATTGTTCATCTTTGCCGTCGTGCTGAACTTTCAACATAGCGTAAGCTATGGACGTTAAGAAGCAGCAATTTTTTTTTTCTTTTGCCAGAGTTGTCCTTACTTGTTGTGCTGAACGTGCGGCGCAACGTAAGCTATGGCGGCTACGGATGTTAAGAAGCGGCAGATTTTTTTTGCGAGAATCGTTCATTTTTGCCGACTTGCTGAACTTACAACATAGCGGATATATGGAATTTAAGAAGCATTTTTTTTTCTTTTGCCAGAGTTGTCCTTACTTGTGCTGAACGTGCGGCGCAACATAAGCTATGGCGGCTGCGGATGCTAAGAAGCCGCCGATTTTTTTTGCGAGAATAATTCATGTTTGCCGTCTTGCTGAATTTGCAACATAGCGGCTATGGCGGCTATGGAATTTAAGCAGCATTTTTTTTCTTTTGCCACAGTTGTCCTTGTGCTGAACGTCGGCGCAACGTAACCTATGGCACCTGCGGATGTTAAGAGGTGGCAGATTTTTTTTTTGCGAGAATCATTCATCTTTGCTGTCTTGCTGAACTTGCAACATAGCGGCTATGGCGGCTATGGAAATTAAGAAGCAATTTTTTCTTTTGCCAGAGTTGTCCTTATATGTGCTGAACGTGCGGCGCAACGTAAGCTATGGCGGATGCGGATGTTAAGAAGCGGCAGATTTTTTTTTTTTGCGAGAATCGTTCATATTTGCCGTCTTGCTGAACTTGCAACATAGCTGCTATGGCGGCTATGGAATTTCAGAAGCAATTTTTTTCTTTTGTCAGAGTTGTCCTTACATGTGCTGAACGTGCGGCGCAATGTAAGCTATGGCGGCTGCGGATGTTAAGAAGCAGCAGAGTTTTTTTTGCGCGAATCGTTCATCTTTGCCGTCTTGCTGAACTTGCAACGTAGTGGTTATGGCGGCTATGGAATTTAAGAAGCAACTTTTTTTCTTTTGCCAGATTGTCCTTACTTGAGCTGAACGTGCGGCGCAACGTAAGCTATGGCGGCTGCGGATGTTAGGAAGCGGCAGGTTTTTTTTTGCGAGGATCGTTCATCTTTGCCGTCTTGCTGAACTTGCAACGTAGTGGTTATGGCGGCTATGGAATTTAAGAAGCAATTTTTTTTCTTTTGCCAGAGTTGTCCTTACTTGAGCTGAACGTGCGGCGCAACGTAAGCTATGGCGGCTGCGGATGTTAGGAAGCGGCAGGTTTTTTTTTGCGAGGATCGTTCATCTTTGCCATCTTGCTGAACTTGCAACATAGCTGCTATGGCGGCTATGGAATTTCAGAAGCAATTTTTTTTCTTTCACCAGAGTTGTCCTTACTTGTGCTGAATGTGCGGTGCAACGTAAGCTATGGTGACTGCAGATGTTAAGTGGCATTTTTTTTTTCGAGAATTGTTCATCTTTGCCGTCTTGCTGAACTTGCAACATAGCGGCTATGGCGGCTATGGAATTTAAGAAGCAATTTTTTTTCTTTTGCCAGAGTTGTCCTTACTTGTGTTGAACATGCGGCGCTACGTAAGCTATGGTGGCTGCGGTTGTTAAGAAGCGGGAAATTTTTTTTTGGCGAGAATCGTTCATCTTTGCCATCTTGCTGAACTTGCAACATAGCGGCTATGGAATTTAAGCAGCATTTTTTTCTTTTGCCACAGTTGTCCTTGTGCTGAACGTCGGCGCAACGTAAGCTATGGTGCCTGCGGATGTTAAGAGGCGGCAGATTTTTTTTTGCGAGAATCGTTCATCTTTGCCGTCTTGCTGAACTTGCAACATAGCGGCTATGGCGGCTATGAAATTTCAGAAGCAATTTTTTTTCTTTTGTCAGAGTTGTCCTTACATGTGCTGAACGTGCGGCGCAACGTAAGCTATTGCGGCTGCGGATGTTAACAAGCGGCAGAGTTTTTTTTTGCGCGAGTCGTTGATCTTTGCTGTCTTGCTGAACTTGCAACATAGCGGCTATGGCGGCTATGGAATTTAAGAAGCAACTTTTTTTCTTTTGCCAGATTGTCCCTACTTGTACTGAACGTGCGGCGCAACGCAAGCTATAGCGGCTGCGGATGTTAAGAAGCGGCAGATTTTTTTTTTGCGAGAATCGTCCATCTTTGCCGTCTTGCTGACCTTGCAACATAGCGGCTATGGTGGCTATGGAATTTAAGAAGCAATTTTTTTTCTTTTGCCAGAGTTGTCCTTACTTGAGCTGAACGTGCGGCACCACGTAAGCTATGGCGGCTGCGGATGTTAAGAAGCGGCAGATGTTTTTTGCGAGAATCATTCATCTTTGCCGTCTTGCTGAACTTGCAACATAGCGGCTATGGAATTTAAGAAGCAATTTTTTTTCTTTTGCCAGAGTTGTCCTTACTTGTGCTGAACGTGCGGCGCAACGTAAGCTACGGCGGCTGTGGATGTTAAGAAGCGGCAGATTTTTGTTTTGCGAGAATGGTTTGTCTTTGCCGTCTTGCTGAACTTGCAACATAGTGACTATGGCGGCTATGAAATTTAAGAAGCAATTTTTTTCTTTTGCCAGAGTTGTCCATATTTGTGCTGAACGTGCGGCGCAGCGTAAGCTATGGCGGCTGCGGACGTTAAGAAGTGGCAGATTTTTTTTGCGAGAATCGTTCATCTTTGCCGTCGTGCTGAACTTGCAACATAGCATATTCTATGGACGTTAAGAAGCAGCAATTTTTTCTGTTGTCAGAGTTGTCCTTGCTTGTTGTGCGGAACGTGCGGCGCAATGTAAGCTATGGGAGGCTGCGGATGTTAAGAAGCGGCAGATTGTTTTTTTGCGAGAATCGTTCATCTTCGCCGTCGTGCTGAACTTGCAACATAGCGTATGCTATGGCGGCTATCGACGTTAATAAGCAGCAAATTTTTTTCTTTTGCCAGAGTTGTCCTTGTTGTGCTGAACGTGCGGCGCAGCGTAAGCTATGGCGGCTGCGGATGTTAAGAAGCGGCAGATTGTTTTTTTGCGAGAATCGTTCATCTTTGCCATCGTGCTGAACTTGCAACATAGCATATGCTATGAACGTTAAGAAGCAGCAATTTTTTCTGTTGCCAGTATTGTCCTTGCTTGTTGTGCGGAACGTGCGACGCAATGTAAGCTATGGGCGGCTACGGATGTTAGGAAGCGGCAGATTTTTTTGCGAGAATCGTTCATCTTTGCTGTCATGCTGAACTTGCAACATAGCATATGCTATAGACGTTAAGAAGCAGCAATTTGTTTTCTTTTGCCAGAGTTGTCCTTACTTGTTGTGCTGAACGTGCGGCGCAACGTAAGCTATGGCGGCTACGGATTTTAAGAAGCGGCAGATTTTGTTTGCGAGAATCGTTCATCTTTGCCGTCGTGCTGAACTTGCAACATAGCATATGCTATGGACGTTAAGAAGCAGCAATTTTTTCTTTTGCCAGAGTTGTCCTTACTTGTGCTGAACGTGCGACGCAATGTAAGCTATGGCGGCTAAGGATGTTAAGAAGCGGCAGATTTTTTTGCGAGAATCATTCATTTTTGCCGTCGTGCTGAACTTGCAACATAGCATATGCTATGGCGGCTATGCACGTTAGGAACCAGCAATTTTTTTTCTTTTGCAAGAATTGTCCTTACTTGTCCTGAACGTGCGGCCCAACGTAAGCTATGGTGACTGCGGATGTTAAGAAGTGGCAGATTTTTTTTTTTTTCGAGAATTGTTCATCTTTGCCGTCGTGCTGAACTTGCAACATAGCATATGCTATGGACGTTAAGAAGCAGCAATTTTTTTTCTTTTGCCAGAGTTGTCCTTACTTGTTGTGCTGAACGTGCGGCGCAATGTAAGCTATGGCGGCTACGGATGTTAAGAAGTGACGGATTTTTTTTTGCGAGAATCGTTCATCTTTGCCGTCGTGCTGAACTTGCAACATAGCGTATGCTATGGACGTTGAGCAGCAGCAATTTTTTTTCTTTTGCCAGAGTTGTCCTTGTTCTGCTGAACGTGCGGCGCAGCGTAAGCCATGGCGACTGGTAACGTTAAGAAGCGGCAGATTTTTTTTTTGCGAGAATCGTTCATCTTTGCCGTCGTGCTGAACATCTCAACATAGCATATGCTATGGCGGCTATGGACGCTAAGAAGCAGCAATTTGTTTTTCTTTTGCCAGAGTTGCCTTGTTGTGCTGGACATGCGGCGCAACGTAAGCTATGGCGGCTGCTAATGTTAGGAAGCGGCAGATTTTGTTTTTTTTTGCGAGAATCGTTCATCTTTGCCGTCGTGCCTGACTTGCAACATAGCCTATGCTATGGCGGCTATGGACTTTAAGATGCAGCAATTTTGTTTCTTTTGCCACAGTTGTCCTTGTGCTGAATGTGCGGAGCAGCGTAAGCTATGGCGGCTGCGGACGTTAAGAAGTGGCAGGTTTTTTCGAAAATCTTTCATCTTTGCCGTCGTGCTGAACTTGCAACATAGCATATGCTATGGACGTTAAGTAGCAGCAATTGTTTTTCTTTTGCCAGAGTTGTCCTTACTTGTGCTGAACGTTCGGCGCAGCCTAAGCTATGGCGGCTCTAGATGTTAAGAAGCGGCAGATTTTGATGTCTTTTTTGCGAGAAGTGGCAAATTTTTTTTTTTCTGAATTGTTCATCTTTGCCGTCGTGCTGAACTTGCAACACAGCTTATGCTATGGCGGCTATGGACGTTAAGAAGCAGCATTTTGTTTCTTTTGCCAGAGTTGTCCTTACTTGTGCTGAACGTGCGACGCAACGTAAGCTATGGCGGCAGCAGATGTTAAGAAACGGCAGTTTTTTTCTGCGCGAATCGTTCATCTTTGCCGTCTTGCTGAACTTGCAACATAGTGGCTATGGCGGCTATGGAATTTAAGAAGCAATTTTATTTTCTTTTGCCAGAGTTGTCCTTACTTGTGCAGAACGTGCGGCGCAACGTACGCTACGGCAGCTGCGGATGTTAAGAAGCGGCAGATTTTTTTTTTGAGAATCGTTCATCTTTGCCGTCTTTCTGAACTTGCAACATAGAGGCTATGGCGGCTATCGAATTTAGGAAGCAATTTTTTTTCTTTTGCCAGAGTTGTCCTTACTTGTTGTGCTGAACGTGCGGCGCAACGTAAGCTATGGCGGCTGCGGATGTTAAGAAGCGGCAGATTTTTTTTGCGAGAATCGTCCATCTTTGCCGTCTTGCTGACCTGGCAACATAGCGACTATGGCGGCTATGGAATTTAAGAAGCAATTTTTTTTCTTTTGCCAGAGTTGTCCTTACTTGAGCTGAACGTGCGGCGCAACGTAAGCTATGGCGGCTGCGGATGTTAGGAAGCGGCAGGTTTTTTTGCGAGGATCGTTCATCTTTGCCATCTTGCTGAACTTGCAACATAGCTGCTATGGCGGCTATGGAATTTCAGAAGCAATTTTTTTCTTTTGTCAGAGTTGTCCTTACATGTGCTGAACGTGCGGCGCAACGTAAGCAATGGCGGCTGCCGATGATAAGAAGCGGCAGATTTTTATCTTTTTGCGAGAAACGTTCATCTTTGCAGTATTACTAAACTTGCAACATAGCTGCTATGGCGGCTGTGGAATTTAAGAAGCAATTTTTTTTTCTTTCACCAGAGTTGTCCTTATTTGTGCTGAATGTGCGGCGCAACGTAAGCTATGGTGACTGCAGATGTTAAGTGGCATTTTTTTTTTCGAGAATTGTTCATCTTTGCCGTCGTGCTGAACTTTCAACATAGCGTAAGCTATGGACATTAAGAAGCAGCAATTTTTTTTCTTTTGCCAGAGTTGTCCTTACTTGTTGTGCTGAACGTGCGGCGCAACGTAAGCTATGGCGGCTACGGATGTTAAGCCGCAGATTTTTTTGCGAGAATCGTTCATGTTTGCCGTCTTGCTGAACTTGCAACATAGCGGCTATGGCGGCTATGGAATTTAAGAAGCAATTTTTTTTTCTTTTGCCAGAGTTGTCCTTACTTGTGTTGAACATGCTGCGCTACGTAAGCTATGGTGGCTGCGGATGTTAAGAAGCGGGAAATTTTTTTTTGGCGAGAATCGTTCATCTTTGCCGTCTTGCTGAACTTGCAACATAGCGGCTATGGAATTTAAGCAGCATTTTTTTTCTTTTGCCACAGTTGTCCTTGTGCTGAACGTCGGCGCAACGTAAGCTATGGCACCTGCGGATGTTAAGAGGCGGCAGATTTTTTTTGCAAGAATCGTTCATCTTTGCTGTCTTGCTGAACTTGCAACATAGCGGCTATGGCGGCTATGGAAATTAAGAAGCAATTTCTTTCTTTTGCCAGAGTTGTCCTTATATGTGCTGAACGTGCGGCGCAACGTAAGCTATGGCGGCTGCGGATGTTAAGAAGCGGCAGATTTTTTTTGCGAGAATCGTTCATCTTTGCCGTCTTGCTGAACTTGCAACATAGCTGCTATGGCGGCTATGGAATTTCAGAAGCAATTTTTTTTCTTTTGTCAGAGTTGTCCTTACATGTGCTGAACGTGCTGCGCAATGTAAGCTATGGCGGCTGCGGATGATAAGAAGAGGCAGATTTTTATCTTTTTGCGAGAATCGTTCATCTTTGCAGTATTACTGAACTTGCAACATAGCGGCTATGGCGGCTGTGGAATTTGAGAAGCAATTTTTTTTTCTTTTACCAGAGTTGTCCTTATTTGTGCTGAACGTGCGGCGCAACGTAAGCTATGGCGGCTGCGGATGTTAAAAAGCGGCAGATTTGTTTTTTGCGAGAATCGTTCATCTTTCCCGTCTTGCTGATCTTGCAACATAGCGGCTATGGAATTTAAGAAGTAATTTTTTTTCTTTTGCCAGAGTTGTCCTTACTTGTGCTGAACGTGCGGCGCAACGTAAGCTATGGTGGCTGCGGATGTTAAAACGCGGAAAATTTTTTTTTGGCGAGAATCATTCATCTTTGCCGTCTTGCTGAACTTGCAACATAGCGGCTATGGAATTTAAGCAGCATTTTTTTTCTTTTGCCACAGTTGTTCTTGTGCTGAACGTCGGCGCAACGTAAGCTATGGCGCCTGCGGATGTTAAGAGGCGGCAGATTTTTTTTTTTGCGAGAATCGTTCATCTTTGCCGTCTTGCTGAACTTGCAACATAGCGGCTATGGCGGCTATGGAATTTCAGAAGCAATTTTTTTTCTTTTGTCAGAGTTGTCCTTACATGTGCTGAACGTGCGGCACAATGTAAGCTATGGCGGCTGCGGATGTTAAGAAGCAGCAGTTTTTTTTGCGCGAATCGTTCATCTTTGCCGTCTTGCTGAACTTGCAACATAGCGGCTATGGTGGCTATGGAATTTAAGAAGCAATTTTTTTTCTTTTGCCAGAGTTGTCCTTACTTGAGCTGAACGTGCGGCACAACGTAAGCTATGGCGGCTGCGGATGTTAAGAAGCGGCAGAATTTCTTTGCGAGAATCATTCATCTTTGCCGTCTTGCTGAACTTGCAACATAGCGGCTATGGAATTTAAGAAGCAATTTTTTTTCTTTTGCCAGAGTTGTCCTTACTTGTGCTGAACGTGCGGCGCAACATAAGCTACGGGGCTGTGGATGTTAAGAAGCGGCAGATTTTTTTTTGCGAGAATCGTTCATCTTTGCCGTCTTGCTGAACTTGCAACATAGCTGCTATGGCGGCTATGGAATTTCAGAAGCAATTTTTTTTTCTTTCACCAGAGTTGTCCTTACTTGTGCTGAATGTGCGGCGCAACGTAAGCTATGGTGACTGCAGATGTTAAGTGGCATTTTTTTTCGAGAATTGTTCATCTTTGCCGTCTTGCTGAACTTGCAACATAGCGGCTATGGCGGCTATGGAATTTAAGAAGCAATTTTTTTTCTTTTGCCAGAGTTGTCCTTACTTGTGTTGAACATGCGGCGCTACGTAAGCTATGGTGGCTGCGGTTGTTAAGAAGCGGGAAATTTTTTTTTGGCGAGAATCGTTCATCTTTGCCATCTTGCTGAACTTGCAACATAGCGGCTATGGAATTTAAGCAGCATTTTTTTTCTTTTGCCACAGTTGTCCTTGTGCTGAACGTCGGCGCAACGTAAGCTATGGTGCCTGCGGATGTTAAGAGGCGGCAGATTTTTTTTTGCGAGAATCGTTCATCTTTGCCGTCTTGCTGAACTTGCAACATAGCGGCTATGGCGGCTATGAAATTTCAGAAGCAATTTTTTTTCTTTTGTCAGAGTTGTCCTTACATGTGCTGAACGTGCGGCGCAACGTAAGCTATTGCGGCTGCGGATGTTAACAAGCGGCAGAGTTTTTTTTTGCGCGAGTCGTTGATCTTTGCTGTCTTGCTGAACTTGCAACATAGCGGCTATGGCGGCTATGGAATTTAAGAAGCAACTTTTTTTCTTTTGCCAGATTGTCCCTACTTGTACTGAACGTGCGGCGCAACGCAAGCTATAGCGGCTGCGGATGTTAAGAAGCGGCAGATTTTTTTTTTGCGAGAATCGTCATCTTTGCCGTCTTGCTGACCTTGCAACATAGCGGCTATGGTGGCTATGGAATTTAAGAAGCAATTTTTTTTCTTTTGCCAGAGTTTTCCTTACTTGAGCTGAACGTGCGGCACCACGTAAGCTATGGCGGCTGCGGATGTTAAGAAGCGGCAGATGTTTTTTGCGAGAATCATTCATCTTTGCCGTCTTGCTGAACTTGCAACATAGCGGCTATGGAATTTAAGAAGCAATTTTTTTTCTTTTGCCAGAGTTGTCCTTACTTGTGCTGAACGTGCGGCGCAACGTAAGCTACGGCGGCTGTGGATGTTAAGAAGCGGCAGATTTTTGTTTTGCGAGAATGGTTTGTCTTTGCCGTCTTGCTGAACTTGCAACATAGTGACTATGGCGGCTATGAAATTTAAGAAGCAATTTTTTTCTTTTGCCAGAGTTGTCCATATTTGTGCTGAACGTGCGGCGCAGCGTAAGCTATGGCGGCTGCGGACGTTAAGAAGTGGCAGATTTTTTTTGCGAGAATCGTTCATCTTTGCCGTCGTGCTGAACTTGCAACATAGCATATTCTATGGACGTTAAGAAGCAGCAATTTTTTCTGTTGTCAGAGTTGTCCTTGCTTGTTGTGCGGAACGTGCAGCGCAATGTAAGCTATGGGAGGCTGCGGATGTTAAGAAGCGGCAGATTGTTTTTTTGCGAGAATCGTTCATCTTCGCCGTCGTGCTGAACTTGCAACATAGCGTATGCTATGGCGGCTATCGACGTTAATAAGCAGCAAATTTTTTTCTTTTGCCAGAGTTGTCCTTGTTGTGCTGAACGTGCGGCGCAGCGTAAGCTATGGCGGCTGCGGATGTTAAGAAGCGGCAGATTGTTTTTTTGCGAGAATCGTTCATCTTTGCCATCGTGCTGAACTTGCAACATAGCATATGCTATGAACGTTAAGAAGCAGCAATTTTTTCTGTTGCCAGTATTGTCCTTGCTTGTTGTGCGGAACGTGCGACGCAATGTAAGCTATGGGCGGCTACGGATGTTAGGAAGCGGCAGATTTTTTTGCGAGAATCGTTCATCTTTGCTGTCATGCTGAACTTGCAACATAGCATATGCTATAGACGTTAAGAAGCAGCAATTTGTTTTCTTTTGCCAGAGTTGTCCTTACTTGTTGTGCTGAACGTGCGGCGCAACGTAAGCTATGGCGGCTACGGATTTTAAGAAGCGGCAGATTTTGTTTGCGAGAATCGTTCATCTTTGCCGTCGTGCTGAACTTGCAACATAGCATATGCTATGGACGTTAAGAAGCAGCAATTTTTTCTTTTGCCAGAGTTGTCCTTACTTGTGCTGAACGTGCGACGCAATGTAAGCTATGGCGGCTAAGGATGTTAAGAAGCGGCAGATTTTTTTGCGAGAATCATTCATTTTTGCCGTCGTGCTGAACTTGCAACATAGCATATGCTATGGCGGCTATGCACGTTAGGAACCAGCAATTTTTTTTCTTTTGCAAGAATTGTCCTTACTTGTCCTGAACGTGCGGCCCAACGTAAGCTATGGTGACTGCGGATGTTAAGAAGTGGCAGATTTTTTTTTTTCGAGAATTGTTCATCTTTGCCGTCGTGCTGAACTTGCAACATAGCATATGCTATGGACGTTAAGAAGCAGCAATTTTTTTTCTTTTGCCAGAGTTGTCCTTACTTGTTGTGCTGAACGTGCGGCGCAATGTAAGCTATGGCGGCTACGGATGTTAAGAAGTGACGGATTTTTTTTTGCGAGAAACGTTCATCTTTGCCGTCGTGCTGAACTTGCAACATAGCGTATGCTATGGACGTTGAGCAGCAGCAATTTTTTTTCTTTTGCCAGAGTTGTCCTTGTTCTGCTGAACGTGCGGCGCAGCGTAAGCTATGGCGACTGGTAACGTTAAGAAGCGGCAGATTTTTTTTTTGCGAGAATCGTTCATCTTTGCCGTCGTGCTGAACATCTCAACATAGCATATGCTATGGCGGCTATGGACGCTAAGAAGCAGCAATTTGTTTTTCTTTTGCCAGAGTTGCCTTGTTGTGCTGGACATGCGGCGCAACGTAAGCTATGGCGGCTGCTAATGTTAGGAAGCGGCAGATTTTGTTTTTTTTGCGAGAATCGTTCATCTTTGCCGTCGTGCCTGACTTGCAACATAGCCTATGCTATGGCGGCTATGGACTTTAAGATGCAGCAATTTTGTTTCTTTTGCCACAGTTGTCCTTGTGCTGAATGTGCGGAGCAGCGTAAGCTATGGCGGCTGCGGACGTTAAGAAGTGGCAGGTTTTTTCGAAAATCTTTCATCTTTGCCGTCGTGCTGAACTTGCAACATAGCATATGCTATGGACGTTAAGTAGCAGCAATTGTTTTTCTTTTGCCAGAGTTGTCCTTACTTGTGCTGAACGTTCGGCGCAGCCTAAGCTATGGCGGCTCTAGATGTTAAGAAGCGGCAGATTTTGATGTTTTTTTTTGCGAGAAGTGGCAAATTTTTTTTTTTCTGAATTGTTCATCTTTGCCGTCGTGCTGAACTTGCAACACAGCTTATGCTATGGCGGCTATGGACGTTAAGAAGCAGCATTTTGTTTCTTTTGCCAGAGTTGTCCTTACTTGTGCTGAACGTGCGACGCAACGTAAGCTATGGCGGCAGCAGATGTTAAGAAACGGCAGTTTTTTTCTGCGCGAATCGTTCATCTTTGCCGTCTTGCTGAACTTGCAACATAGTGGCTATGGCGGCTATGGAATTTAAGAAGCAATTTTATTTTCTTTTGCCAGAGTTGTCCTTACTTGTGCAGAACGTGCGGCGCAACGTACGCTACGGCAGCTGCGGATGTTAAGAAGCGGCAGATTTTTTTTTGAGAATCGTTCATCTTTGCCATCTTTCTGAACTTGCAACATAGAGGCTATGGCGGCTATCGAATTTAGGAAGCAATTTTTTTTCTTTTGCCAGAGTTGTCCTTACTTGTTGTGCTGAACGTGCGGCGCAACGTAAGCTATGGCGGCTGCGGATGTTAAGAAGCGGCAGATTTTTTTTGCGAGAATCGTCCATCTTTGCCGTCTTGCTGACCTGGCAACATAGCGACTATGGCGGCTATGGAATTTAAGAAGCAATTTTTTTTCTTTTGCCAGAGTTGTCCTTACTTGAGCTGAACGTGCGGCGCAACGTAAGCTATGGCGGCTGCGGATGTTAGGAAGCGGCAGGTTTTTTTGCGAGGATCGTTCATCTTTGCCATCTTGCTGAACTTGCAACATAGCTGCTATGGCGGCTATGGAATTTCAGAAGCAATTTTTTTCTTTTGTCAGAGTTGTCCTTACATGTGCTGAACGTGCGGCGCAACGTAAGCAATGGCGGCTGCCGATGATAAGAAGCGGCAGATTTTTATCTTTTTGCGAGAAACGTTCATCTTTGCAGTATTACTAAACTTGCAACATAGCTGCTATGGCGGCTGTGGAATTTAAGAAGCAATTTTTTTTTCTTTCACCAGAGTTGTCCTTATTTGTGCTGAATGTGCGGCGCAACGTAAGCTATGGTGACTGCAGATGTTAAGTGGCATTTTTTTTTTCGAGAATTGTTCATCTTTGCCGTCGTGCTGAACTTTCAACATAGCGTAAGCTATGGACATTAAGAAGCAGCATTTTTTTTTCTTTTGCCAGAGTTGTCCTTACTTGTTGTGCTGAACGTGCGGCGCAACGTAAGCTATGGCGGCTACGGATGTTAAGCCGCAGATTTTTTTGCGAGAATCGTTCATGTTTGCCGTCTTGCTGAACTTGCAACATAGCGGCTATGGCGGCTATGGAATTTAAGAAGCAATTTTTTTTTCTTTTGCCAGAGTTGTCCTTACTTGTGTTGAACATGCTGCGCTACGTAAGCTATGGTGGCTGCGGATGTTAAGAAGCGGGAAATTTTTTTTTGGCGAGAATCGTTCATCTTTGCCGTCTTGCTGAACTTGCAACATAGCGGCTATGGAATTTAAGCAGCATTTTTTTTCTTTTGCCACAGTTGTCCTTGTGCTGAACGTCGGCGCAACGTAAGCTATGGCACCTGCGGATGTTAAGAGGCGGCAGATTTTTTTTTTTGCGAGAATCGTTCATCTTTGCTGTCTTGCTGAACTTGCAACATAGCGGCTATGGCGGCTATGGAAATTAAGAAGCAATTTCTTTCTTTTGCCAGAGTTGTCCTTATATGTGCTGAACGTGCGGCGCAACGTAAGCTATGACGGCTGCGGATGTTAAGAAGCGGCAGATTTTTTTTGCGAGAATCGTTCATCTTTGCCGTCTTGCTGAACTTGCAACATAGCTGCTATGGCGGCTATGGAATTTCAGAAGCAATTTTTTTTCTTTTGTCAGAGTTGTCCTTACATGTGCTGAACGTGCTGCGCAATGTAAGCTATGGCGGCTGCGGATGATAAGAAGAGGCAGATTTTTATCTTTTTGCGAGAATCGTTCATCTTTGCAGTATTACTGAACTTGCAACATAGCGGCTATGGCGGCTGTGGAATTTGAGAAGCAATTTTTTTTTTCTTTTACCAGAGTTGTCCTTATTTGTGCTGAACGTGCGGCGCAACGTAAGCTATGGCGGCTGCGGATGTTAAAAAGCGGCAGATTTGTTTTTTGCGAGAATCGTTCATCTTTCCCGTCTTGCTGATCTTGCAACATAGCGGCTATGGAATTTAAGAAGTAATTTTTTTTCTTTTGCCAGAGTTGTCCTTACTTGTGCTGAACGTGCGGCGCAACGTAAGCTATGGTGGCTGCGGATGTTAAAACGCGGAAAATTTTTTTTTGGCGAGAATCATTCATCTTTGCCGTCTTGCTGAACTTGCAACATAGCGGCTATGGAATTTAAGCAGCATTTTTTTTCTTTTGCCACAGTTGTTCTTGTGCTGAACGTCGGCGCAACGTAAGCTATGGCGCCTGCGGATGTTAAGAGGCGGCAGATTTTTTTTTTGCGAGAATCGTTCATCTTTGCCGTCTTGCTGAACTTGCAACATAGCGGCTATGGCGGCTATGGAATTTCAGAAGCAATTTTTTTTCTTTTGTCAGAGTTGTCCTTACATGTGCTGAACGTGCGGCACAATGTAAGCTATGGCGGCTGCGGATGTTAAGAAGCAGCAGTTTTTTTTGCGCGAATCGTTCATCTTTGCCGTCTTGCTGAACTTGCAACATAGCGGCTATGGTGGCTATGGAATTTAAGAAGCAATTTTTTTTCTTTTGCCAGAGTTGTCCTTACTTGAGCTGAACGTGCGGCACAACGTAAGCTATGGCGGCTGCGGATGTTAAGAAGCGGCAGAATTTCTTTGTGAGAATCATTCATCTTTGCCGTCTTGCTGAACTTGCAACATAGCGGCTATGGAATTTAAGAAGCAATTTTTTTTCTTTTGCCAGAGTTGTCCTTACTTGTGCTGAACGTGCGGCGCAACATAAGCTACGGGGCTGTGGATGTTAAGAAGCGGCAGATTTTTTTTTGCGAGAATCGTTCATCTTTGCCGTCTTGCTGAACTTGCAACATAGCGTATGCTGTGGCGGCTATGGACTTTAAGAAGCAGCAATCTTTTTCTTTTGCCAGAGTAGTCCTTAGTTGATTTGCTGAACGTGCGGCGCACCTTAAGCTATGGCGGGTGCGGATGTTAAGAAGCGGCAGATTTTTTTTGCGAGAATCGTTCATCTTTGCCATCGTGCTGAACTTGCAACATAGTGTATGCTAAGGCGGTTATAGACGTTAAGCAGCAGCAATTTTTTTTCTTTTGCCAGAGTTGTCCTTGTGCTGAACGTGCGGCGCAACGTAAGCTATGACGCCTGCGGATGTTAAGAAGCAGCAGATTTTTTTGGCAAGAATCCTTAATCTTTGCTGTCGTGCTGAACTTGCAACATAGCATATGCTATGGACGTTAAGAAGCACCAATTTGTTTTCTTTTGCCAGAGTTGTCCTTACTTGGTGTGCTGAACTTGCGGCGCAACGTAAGCTATGGCGGCTACGGATTTTAAGAAGCGGCAGATTTTGTTTGCGAGAATCGTTCATCTTTGCCGTCGTGCTGAACATGCAACATAGCATATGCTATGGACATAAAGAAGCAGCAATTTTTTTTCTTTTGCCAGAGTTGCCCTTACTTGTGCTCAACGTGCGGCGCAATGTAAGCTATGGCGGCTACGGATGTTAAGAAGCGGCAGATTTTTTTGCGAGAATCATTCATTTTTGCCGTCGTGCTGAACTTGCAACATAGCATATGCTATAGCGACTATGGACGTTAGGAACAACCATTTGTTTTGCCAGAGCTTCCTTACTTGTTGAGCTGAACGTGCGGCGCAATGTAAGCTATGGCGGCTACAGATGCTAAGAAGCTGCAATTTTTTTGCAAGTATCGTTCATCTTTGCCGTCGTGCTGAACTTGCAACATAGCATATGCTATGGCGACTATGGACATTAGGAACCAGCAATTTTTTTTCTTTTGCAAGAGTTGTCCTTACTTGTGCTGAATGTGCGGTGCAACGTAAGCTATGGTGACTGCGGATGTTAAGTGGCATTTTTTTTACGAGAATTGTTCATCTTTGCCATCGTGCTGAACTTTCAACATAGCGTATGCTATGGACGTTAAGAAGCAGCAATTTTTTTTCTTTTGCCAGAGTTGTCCTTACTTGTGCTGAACGTGCAGCGCAATGTAAGCTATGGCGGCTGCGGATGATAAGAAGCGGCAGATTTTTATCTTTTTGCGAGAATCGTTCATCTTTGCCGTCTTGCTGAACTTGCAACATAGTGGCTATGGAACTTAAGCAGCATTTTTTTCTTTTGCCACACTTGTCCTTGTGCTGAATGTCGGCGCAACGTAAGCTACGGTGCCTGCGGATGTTAAGAGGCGGCAGATTTTTTTTTTGCGAGAATCGTTCATCTTTGCCATCTTGCTGAACTTGCAACATAGTGGCTATGGCGGTTATGGAATTTAAGCAATTTTTTTCTTTTGCTAGAGTTGTCCTTATATGTGCTGAATGTGCGGCGCAACGTAAGCTATGGTGGCTGCGGTTGTTAAGAAGCGGCAGATTTTTTTTGCGAGAATCGTTCATCTTTGCAGTATTACTGAACTTGCAACATAGCGGCTATGGCGGCTGTGGAATTTAAGAAGCAATTTTTTTTTCTTTCACCAGAGTTGTCCTTACTTGTGCTGAATGTGCGGCGCAACGTAAGCTATGGTGACTGCGGATGTTAAGTGGCATTTTTTTTTCGAGAATTGTTCATCTTTGCCGTCGTGCTGAACTTTCAACATAGCGTAAGCTATGGACGTTAAGAAGCAGCAATTTTTTTCTTTTGCCAGAGTTGTCCTTACTTGTTGTGCTGAATGTGCGGCGCAACGTAAGCTATGGCGGCTACGGATGTTAAGAAGCGGCAGATTTTTTTTGCGAGAATCGTTCATTTTTGCCGACTTGCTGAACTTGCAACATAGCGGATATATGGAATTTAAGAAGCATTTTTTTTTTCTTTTGCCAGAGTTGTCCTTACTTGTGCTGAACGTGCGGCGCTACGTAAGCTATGGCGGCTGCGGATGTTAAGAAGAGGAAGATTTCTTTTTTTTGCGAGAATTGTTCATTTTTGCCGTCTTGCTGAACTTGCAACATTTCGTATGCTATGGCGGCTATTGACTTTAAGAAGCAGCAATTTTTTTCTTTTGCCAGAGTTGTCCTTACTTGTTGTGCTGAATGTGCGGCGCAACGTAAGCTATGGCGGCTACGGATGTTAAGAAGCGGCAGATTTTTTTTGCGAGAATCGTTCATTTTTGCCGACTTGCTGAACTTGCAACATAGCGGATATATGGAATTTAAGAAGCATTTTTTTTTTCTTTTGCCAGAGTTGTCCTTACTTATGCTGAACGTGCGGCGCAACGTAAGCTATTGCGGCTGCGGATGTTAACAAGCGGCAGAGTTTTTTTTTGCGCGAGTCGTTGATCTTTGCTGTCTTGCTGAACTTGCAACATAGCGGCTATGGCGGCTATGGAATTGAAGAAGCAATTTTTTTTTCTTTTGCCAGAGTTGTCCTTACTTGTGCTGAACGTGCGGCGCAACGTAAGTTATGGCGGCTGCGTATGTTAAGAAGCGGCAGATTTTTTTTGCGAGAATCGTTCATCTTTGCCGTCTTGCTGAACTTGCAACATAGCGGCTATGGCGGCTATGGAATTTAAGAAGCAATTTTTTTTCTTTTGCCAGAATTGTCCTTGCTTGAGCTGAACGTGCGGCACCACGTAAGCTATGGCGGCTGCGGATGTTAAGAAGCGGCAGATTTTTTTTGCGAGAATCATTCATCTTTGCCGTCTTGCTGAACTTGCAACATAGCCGCTATGGAATTTAAGAAGCAATTTTTTTTCTTTTGCCAGAGTTGTCCTTACTTGTGCTGAACGTGCGGCGCAACGTAAGCTACGGCGGCTGTGGATGTTAAGAAGCGGCAGATTTTTTTTTTTGCGAGAATGGTTTGTCTTTGCCGTCTTGCTGAACTTGCAACATAGTGACTATGGCGGCTATGAAATTTAAGAAGCAATTTTTTTCTTTTGCCAGAGTTGTCCATATTTGTGCTGAACGTGCGGCGCAGCGTAAGCTATGGCGGCTGCGGACGTTAAGAAGTGGCAGATTTTTTTTGCGAGAATCGTTCATCTTTGCCGTCGTGCTGAACTTGCAACATAGCATATTCTATGGACGTTAAGAAGCAGCAATTTTTTCAGTTGTCAGAGTTGTCCTTGCTTGTTGTGCGGAACGTGCGGCGCAATGTAAGCTATGGGAGGCTGCGGATGTTAAGAAGCGGCAGATTGTTTTTTTGCGAGAATCGTTCATCTTCGCCGTCGTGCTGAACTTGCAACATAGCGTATGCTATGGCGGCTATCGACGTTAATAAGCAGCAAATTTTTTTCTTTTGCCAGAGTTGTCCTTGTTGTGCTGAACGTGCGGCGCAGCGTAAGCTATGGCGGCTGCGGATGTTAAGAAGCGGCAGATTGTTTTTTTGCGAGAATCGTTCATCTTTGCCATCGTGCTGAACTTGCAACATAGCATATGCTATGAACGTTAAGAAGCAGCAATTTTTTCTGTTGCCAGAGTTGTCCTTGCTTGTTGTGCGGAACGTGCGACGCAATGTAAGCTATGGGCGGCTACGGATGTTAGGAAGCGGCAGATTTTTTTGCGAGAATCGTTCATCTTTGCTGTCATGCTGAACTTGCAACATAGCATATGCTATGGACGTTAAGAAGCAGCAATTTTTTCTTTTACCAGAGTTGTCCTTACTTGTGCTGAACGTGCGACGCAATGTAAGCTATGGCGGCTAAGGATGTTAAGAAGCGGCAGATTTTTTTGCGAGAATCATTCATTTTTGCCGTCGTGCTGAACTCGCAACATAGCATATGCTATGGCGGCTATGCACGTTAGGAACCAGCAATTTTTTTTCTTTTGCAAGAATTGTCCTTACTTGTCCTGAACGTGCGGCCCAACGTAAGCTATGGTGACTGCGGATGTTAAGAAGTGGCAGATTTTTTTTTCGAGAATTGTTCATCTTTGCCGTCGTGCTGAACTTGCAACATAGCGTATGCTATGGACGTTAAGAAGCAGCAATTTTTTTTCTTTTGCCAGAGTTGTCCTTACTTGTTGTGCTGAACGTGCGGCGCAGCGTAAGCTATGGCGACTGGTAACGTTAAGAAGCGGCAGATTTTGTTTTTTTTTGCGAGAATCGTTCATCTTTGCCGTCGTGCTGAACATCTCAACATAGCACACGGTATGGCGGCTATGGACGCTAAGAAGCAGCAATTTGTTTTTCTTTTGCCAGAGTTGCCTTGTTGTGCTGGACATGCGGCGCAACGTAAGCTATGGCGGCTGCTAATGTTAGGAAGCGGCAGATTTTGTTTTTTTTTTGCGAGAATCGTTCATCTTTGCCGTCGTGCCTAACTTGCAACATAGCGTATGCTATGGCGGCTTTGGACTTTAAGATGCAGCAATTTTGTTTCTTTTGCCACAGTTGTCCTTGTGCTGAATGTGCGGAGCAGCGTAAGCTATGGCGGCTGCGGACGTTAAGAAGTGGCAGGTTTTTTTTTCGAAAATCTTTCATCTTTGCCGTCGTGCTGAACTTGCAACATAGCATATGCTATGGACGTTAAGTAGCAGCAATTGTTTTTCTTTTGCCAGAGTTGTCCTTACTTGTGCTGAACGTTCGGCGCAGCCTAAGCTATGGCGGCTCTGGATGTTAAGAAGCGGCAGATTTTGATGTTTTTTTTTGCGAGAAGTGGCAAATTTTTTTTTTCGAGAATTGTTCATCTTTGCTGTCGTGCTGAACTTGCAACACAGCTTATGCTATGGCGGCTATGGACGTTAAGAAGCAGCATTTTGTTTCTTTTGCCAGAGTTGTCCTTACTTGTGCTGAACGTGCGGCGCAACGTAAGCTATGGCGGCAGCAGATGTTAAGAAACGGCAGTTTTTTTCTGCGCGAATCGTTCATCTTTGCCGTCTTGCTGAACTTGCAACATAGTGGCTATGGCGGCTATGGAATTTAAGAAGCAATTTTATTTTCTTTTGCCAGAGTTGTCCTTACTTGTGCAGAACGTGCGGCGCAACGTACGCTACGGCAGCTGCGGATGTTAAGAAGCGGCAGATTTTTTTTGCGAGAATCGTTCATCTTTGCCGTCTTTCTGAACTTGCAACATAGAGGCTATGGCGGCTATGAAATTTAAGAAGCAATTTTTCTTTCTTTTGCCAGAGTTGTCCTTACTCGTGTTTAACGTGCGGCGCAACGTAAGCTATGACGGCTGCGGATGTTAAGAAGCGGCAGATTTTTTTTTTGCGAGAATCGTTAATCTTTGCTGTCTTGCTGAACTTGCAACATAGCGGCTATGGCGGCTATAGAATTTAAGATGCAATTTTTTTCTTTTGCCACAGTTGTCCTTGTGCTGAACGTGCGGCGCAACGTAAGCATGGCGGCTGCGGATGTTAAGAAGCGGCAGATTTTTTTTTGCGAGAATCGTTCATCGTTGCCGTCTTGCTGAACTTGCAACATAGCGGCTATGGCGGCTATCGAATTTAAGCAGCAATTTTTTTTCTTTTGCCAGAGTGGTCCTTATTTGTGCTGAACGTGCGGCGCAACGTAAGCTATGGCGGCTGCGGATGTTAAAGGGGTCGTGAAACGAAAATGTAGCAGCCCAGTTGCAATTTTCCTTGCTTCAGTAAACATTAGGTATGCCTATTCCAAAATATCTCGTCGAAATATTGCTTCTGCATTTAATAATACCATTCTGAAATCAAAGCATTTTTGCGTTCCTGAAGCGACCATGCGACCCTGTAGGCCGGAATTAGAAGTACTCGCCTACGTCATGTTTAGCCATTTGGAAACGCAGATATAATCATTATTTCCCATACAATAATAGGTTGCTGTTAAAGTTAGCAAATAAAAATATATTATATCAATTATTCGCTCACGCAAACGCATTTCTTCAACAATACTGTCACGTGACGCGCGGTCGGCGGCGGCGGCAGAGCAGGACGGGTGGTAAAGCCCACTTTACGGGTGGTGTCTGCTTCTCGCTGCGCTCTGGAACAGAGCGAGAGGTGACGCTCAAGTTCAGATTTTCGGTAACGACGGCTATACCTCGCTCCGCCGGGTACTCCAAATGACAATGGTTCCAATCTAATTTGTTGTTGTTATTTTCTTTTTCTTTTTTTGTGAACATTCGTGATGGAGCACAACGTCTTGAGCAGTCTCATACCACCAACACAACTTGGTTGTGCGGCCGCTGCTGTAATTTTTATTATTATTATTATTCTTGGCGTCATTAAAGATACGATCTAAATACGGTTCCAGGTCAAAGAAATCGACAAGTGTGTTCAATCCGAGTGGTGGGTGGAGTGTTTCAGGAGCGGGCGCCGCGGCGCGTACTCGTATATTAGTTGCTCGCCTCCGCGCTGCATCACTGAGAATAGCGTGTCGAGCTTCACTTCCTTTATTTCGGCCGGATGACCTGAACTATGGCACTACACGGAAAGCCGGAAACCGAAAAAAAAAAAGGTTGCTACAATGTACTTGGGTGGCCCTTTCACCATACGCGTTGTCGCAGCTTTGCTCCCCCACCTTCCCGACGCCTCTCTCGTAACCTTTCTCAAAAAAAAAAGAAAGAAAGAAAAAAAAAAGAGGAAGCATACTTCCTACAACGTCTACAGTGCTCAGACTTCGCCTATTTTTCCTGTCACCGTTAGGTTCTGGGTTTAGGCGTGGGTTGCGGGTTTGAGTGCTCACTATGCCAACCGTGTACGTCGCGATCGATTGCAGCACGGCTTCTCCGAGTGGAAGTAACGTTCGCTTTCACAAGTTTTGGCACACCGATTGGGTTCATGTGTTCGTACTACTTTCTACTGGAAGTCCTAAATGAACCTCGGCGTCATTCGAAGCCTCGGCATGGACCGGAAACGAAGAAAGCTCACCTCAAACGATGCGTCGTACCGACGCAAAACCGCTGGCTCAGTGCATTGGCAAAAAAAAGTGTAGCTCGCTCGCATGATAAAGGCAGTAAACGTAGTTGCGATTTGTAGCCTTACAGATATGCTTATTTGAGAACTACTCGACTCGCAGAAGCCACCAGTTCTATTTGATTGTTTCCTGCCAGATTGCCCTCATAGCAGTAATATGCGCATTTTGGATTTTTTTTTTATTTTGAACGATACCGTGAGGCCAGCACAACAGGTGCCCCTACCAGCATATCGTACCACCCAGAACAGGCCCCTTGGTTCCACTTCGATCACGTTTTTTCCACAGAACTCATCTAGTCCCATAGAACCTGATGAAGACTCCAAAGAGGAGGATCATGTTGAGCAGAGCTCAGAATCCTTCACATCATTTAAAAGACATTTCTAGGGTAAAAATTGTTCACCTCAAAAGCTCATACGCCCCATGTCCTTGCATTACGATGGTGTGATTACCAGATCAACCATCCAGGAGAAATGCATTCACGCAAGTGTTATTGATTGGAAAGGCGGATAGATTGGCTTAAAAGTTTAATATCTGACCTGCTAAAGAAAGAGAAGAACAAAGAGGGTCGTGACTTGATTAAAATATATACAGAATCCTTCACATCATTTAAAAGACATTTCTAGGGTAAAAATTGTTCACCTCAAAAGCTCATACGCCCCATGTCCTTGCATTACGATGGTGTGATTACCAGATCAACCATCCAGGAGAAATGCATTCACGCAAGTGTTATTGATTGGAAAGGCGGATAGATTGGCTTAAAAGTTTAATATCTGACCTGCTACAGAAAGAGAAGAACAAAGAGGGTCATGACTTGATTAAAATATATACAGGAATCTTGCACCACAGTCACGAGTCAAGTCCTGTGTCATGCAAGAAGCAGCAGAAAGCCTGCACTGCCTGTAGAGCCTTCCATTTCTGGCCAACCGGCCAATAAGTCCTCTGAGAGAGGCCTGTTGCCAAAACACTTCAAAGAAGTAACTCGAGTTATTGTTTTGCACGCATATACTGGGACACACCACTAGTACACGCTCCAGTCTCCGTAATGTCACATGTGGAACATTCTGGGCAGTCCGCCTGTCCAATTAAGTATAAATATTTGCGTGTGAAACCACATTTAGATGCAGTCTATGGAGAAAGCATGCATAATGGCATATAATTGGCAAGTGGGTATGGATCCACTAAAGCACTACCTTGTGGCCTTGAGCACAAGTAGATATAAGGAACTCAGTGATGTGTAGTGCCAAAGGCTGGTAAGGGTGTGGTGTTGAAAACTTCCAAAAATTTGTAATGCAGGCTTTGAAACTGTGAATTCACACCACTTCTAAAGTAGTTTCCCACAGATGTGGAAAGCCTCTTACCAAGGGGCTACAAGCTCAGCAGCGGTTTGTGGAGAATTATGCCCTTAAAAAAAAGATGAGTCATGTTCTGAGCGGCATCACCACAATTGTAGGCGACGCTTGCGGTGATACAGATCTGTGTATACATGGATAGAGTTGTAATATTCTCACCAGATGTATGTCAGATTAAGTTGCTTGAATCTACTAATTGATATCTTGGATTTCTCCAGTATCCCGAGAACATGCAAACGCACCAAAGGTTGAGTCATTACACACAGAGGTTGGGTGGGGTGGTATGGGAAGTCGTAGCGTGATAGCATTTGTAATTAATGGCAGCGGAGTGTACGTGAAAAACTGCTGTTCAGCTGCTCATCATCAGTGGGTGGCAATGGTGTTGTGCAAGTAGTCGTAAATGCACACAAAGTGGTTCGTGTGACAATTATGTAGATATTGGGCAGGCACGTGACATTCTGAAGTAACAGCACAAAACGTGGATGGGAACACAAGACGAGAAGACGACACAATGTCTCATCGTCTTCTCGTCTTGTGCTCCCATCCACGTTTTGCGCTGTTACCTCAGGATGGAAAACCAACAAGCCCAACCTGCTATTCTGGCTAACATGCCATTGTTTGAGGTGTATTGCAGCAGCCAAAGTTTATCCCAAGCACCTGCACTTCTATGTACATGTTACAGAGTGCTGGGAGTGGTGCTCATATGGGTGTGTACCATTTTCCTAGCTCGGGCAATCAGATTGCAGGCGGGCTAGCACACACAGCCCAAAGCATATGTAGTAGAAGTTTGGACTGTCGAACCGCGAAGTCTTCAGTTCAATTCCTTCCCTTATATTTTTCAATTTGTATGAGTGTCATAGTCTGTGCTTGTATGGTTAAATTGCGAGGGTGTACATATCACCTGCGCTCCTGACCAACCTCACTCTGCATAAGTATTCACCAAGCGGTTTTCGTTCCATCAAAAGGCTTTCACAATATTCAGCGACACAAGCAGCTACTCAAACAGCATCAGTGTAGCATTCTTGGAGCTTCGCAAATCTGTGGTTACATTGTTTACTAGCAAAACATGCACGGTATGTAGATATGTGTACTAGGACGCATAAGATGCCGTGACAATGTGGACTGCCCTTACGTCTACAGCTGCCCTTTAATCCTGTTACATTCTAGCCTGCAGTGAATTCAGCAGCAAGGTTTCACAATTAAATCATCCCAACTTTATATTTCTAGACTTGACCCCAGCACCGACAAAGTTCATTGTATTACCAGCATTTTGGTGGCATATTCAACCAGAAGGCCAATTAACTCAACGTCATGCAGGTTCTAGTGCAGATGTTTTCATGCAAACTACGGGTATCATCAACGAAGGAGGCTTTACTATACATACCTTTTCAGCACGCTGTTTTATGACTGGTTAAAGTCTGGTACATTTCAAAGTATAAGGCACATATTATTGTATGCATGTCTACAGATTGCAGATTATGCTGGCTTGCTTCTGAATGAGACTGCAAAATGCTGAAAACAGTGGCCACCTTTCAAAGCAGCTTTTGCAGAAAACGGTTTGATTTTTCTATTCCCCATGAGCCACTATTTTTCAAGGTCGTGTAAAGGTGAACGCGGCAACTAGAAAATCTAGGTTTGTCAGTGCCACAAGGACCACCACTTTGTAGTACATTTGGGCATTATCTAATGTTGCCAAATGAGTGTTAGAGACATGTTGCTTTCAAAATAATTTATTGGTTGGCCGCAGGTTCATCAGTGCATACAAAATTTTTAGGCTAGAAGGAAGTTGACCTAGAGCAAGGCATCTTTTATTCACGCTTCTTTGCTGTCTTCCTCTCTCCTAAATATACAAATGTGTATATACAGCTTCACAATCATGATGTGTTGAGGTCAGTGCTAAATAAAAAAAAAATGCATCCGACAAAGGTATAGTTAGAGATTGAGTACACAAAATTCATTCTAAGTGAGCCTATATATGTCTTGTAGATTCCAAGGGAAGGCAAGTATAGCAGGGGGCAGCGGAAACTCAGGCAGGCAGATAAAAAGTTTGCGGGGATCAGATGGATGCAGCTGACAGAGGATCGGGTTATTTGGATAGATATGGGAGAGACATCTATACAAGCAGGTATATACACAACTGCACAATTATGATGCATTTGCGGTCAGTGCTAAAACAAAGTCCACCCATCAAAGGTATAGGTGGGGAGTGAACACACAAAATTCATTCTAAGTGAGCCTATATATGTCTTGTAGATTCCAGGGGAAGGCAAGCGTAGCAGGGGGCGGCAGAAATACGGGCAGACAGATGAGATTAGGAAGTCTGCGGGGATCATATGGATGCAGCTGATGTATCTGCGGTCAGTTCCAAAAGAAGAAAAATTCTACCCGTCAAAGGTAAAGGAAGGGAGTGAGTACACAAAATTCATTCTAAGTGAGCCTATATATGTCTTTTAGATTCCAAGGGGAGGCAAGTTTAGCAGGGGGCGGCAGAAACTCGGGCAAGTAGATGAAATTAGGAAGTTTGCGAGAATCATGCACCTGGCACAGGATCGGGTTATTCGGATGGATATGGGAGAAGCATTTACCCAGCAGTGGGTGCAGTCAGGCTAGTGATATCAACAAGACTAACAACTGGATGAGTTGGTACTGATTCATCTTAAAACCAGCCAGAAGACAAAACACGTGAGAGGAGCACAAGACAAAGTTTGACTAACAACTGAAATGTTACTGAAGGACAGAGGCAAAAGAAGATTCGCACAGAAATGCACGTGCACGAAAAACCCCGCAAAGCAGTGAAAGCGTGGAAAGCAGAAAGGGTCTAAAAAATCAAAATCTAAAAAAAAGCAAATTCCTTATGGTCAAGAACCACTCGTTACAAAAGGGAAGCCACAGATCCGTCCAAAGGCACACTATACTGCAAAGGCTAAGGACGTGTGTGTGGCTAAGAAATCGGTCAGTCTTTTGGGGCCTTTTTTACATGTGCATCTCTGTGCAAGTCTTCTTTTGCCTCTATCCTTTAGTAAAATTCCAGTTATTAGTCCAGCTGTCCTGCAATTCTCTCTTCTCATATTTTCCGGCTTGTTTCAGAATGAATAAGGTGATGACTCTACAAACCTTGCACAAACTGGAAACCAGTGTAACTGTCAGATGGAAACCTTTCCCTTATTTGGCTTGCATTACAAATAGGGAGGACTTTACTGTGATGTCTGCTGAGGCATCCCCAAAGCCATGCGCAAGCTGGCTGTAGCAGATGTAGTGGTGCCTCCTGTTGACAAGAGAAAAAGCAATATTCACTTTTCAGCATAGCAAAATGAAAATATGATTTAGGTCTTTTACAAATTTGAAAGTTATTCATGCATCTGTACAATTAATTCCCGTCTAACAGAAGCTGTACAGTGTAACTTTCACTGTCAATTTATTCTCCCTGGAAGTATGGCAAACTTTGAATTCTGCTGCAGGCGATTGAGAGAGAATGAGACCCACCCAATATTAGAACTCCAGTGCAATCACAATTTGCTACTGCAGCAAAATAATGCCTGAAGGCAATGC
Source organism: Amblyomma maculatum (assembly GCF_055883805.1). NCBI lineage: Eukaryota > Metazoa > Arthropoda > Arachnida > Ixodida > Ixodidae > Amblyomma > Amblyomma maculatum. The sequence goes on along the minus strand of NC_139346.1, from coordinate 161,018,234 downwards.
AGCTTTTGACTGACAAAACCTGGTAGTCGTCTTACACCCTCTATACTAGTGTTGTGGCCGATGTCAATGTGCACGCTGATATCATCCGCATAGCACGAAGATGTTAAGTATGCGACTTATGCATTAAGCAGCTCCGTGCATGGAGTCATTCTATTCGAAGGAGCCATAAACTACAAGTGCACTTCTGTCAACAGCTCTCCGTTGTTTTCCCACAACACGGCACGTGCCAAACTTTCTGCAAGTGCCGCAAAACTACTCTATAACTTCATTTGCTAACTGTAAAATTTCCAACACTTACTCAAACTGTGGAAGTTTCGGTGTACTGGCCTTTGGGAGAACGTCTTTCTTTTTTTTTGGTTGTTACATTTCAGCACATGTAAAATGTCAGTGTCAAAGCATTTTGGAGAGGTTTACTGTGTGCAGGTGTTGATGATGGTATCAGTGAAGTCAATTTTTTTAATTATATTTGCACACTATACAACACTCACCTAATGCAAGTGGGTAAAAAAAAACTAGCAAATAAAACTTTGAGTGCTGGTATGGTGATTGTTCTGGCAGCAAGTGGGGACAGGCTATAACAACAGTTGTCGGGCTAGTTAGTGATCGTCTGCAGAAGCCAGTCCTGCTCTGTGTGTTTTTCTTTTCTGTGTCGTTTTTTAGTGCATTTTCCCACGGCTTCCGCAGGAGACAGGCTACTTCACTGCATGCAATTTCACTTAGCACAGAGTCCTCCGAAATGAGATTGCTTTTGTACTTATTTACTGCATTTCTTGTGGCATTCCTTATGTATTTATGTTTTGAAGTGCTGCACTTGCTGAAGGTCATACCTGGCTAATAAAACAAGCAAATGTGTCCGGACAGCGTCCCCCGCCCCCCTCGTTACTTCACATCAATGTGCATGCCCTTTCCATTTAGCAAGTTCACACTATCAGATGATGCGTGTTTTCTCATTTACTCGTGCATGGAATTAAGCAAACCAGTAATTTGCATGGTGAAACGTCATGCTCATGCGCTTCTACGAAAACAAGAAAAATATGAAAACCAGCGATGTGTTCGCACTAACGTGGCGCAATATCAACACTGTAGACAGTGTAGATGATCGCAGGTAAGTAACGTTAAAGGGGAAGCTTTATTTTATTAACACTGCCTTCCGCAATAGATTTCATTACAGCATTTCTTGCTCGAGAAAATGAAAAACAGGTGCCGCTTGTTCAAGTTATGTCGCCTTTCGCTCAAGGTTCTTACCTTGTGTTCTCAACTAGCAGTCCATGATCAAGAAGCATTTGGAGTAAATGCGGATGATCTGTAACACCCAGACGGCTGCTTCAACTACGTAGTCGCCGCCGGGATCTCGCCAGATGCTCTCAAGAGCAGTCGGCATCGGCACGCACCGCCCGCAGCTGCACCTGTTCGAAAGCTTCGGTTAGCGATTGCGCACTCGCAACGGTCAAACGTAGGCTAGGCTGCAAGACTCGGACATACATACCAATGCGTAGTTCCGAAACGGCTGGGATCGGGAGGCTGACGGTCGGGGCTTCTGCAAGCCGGAGTTGTGCCGCGGTTACCGCGGCCTTTCGACACAAGTGTTACTGTACCGGTCGCTCGCAGGGTCCATCTTCGCCGACCTGGCACCCGAAAAGTTGCGTCGGCGTAAGACTCAAAGCCCACGATGTAACCATGTTTTAACAGTAGCGACTATATTCTAGTTCACTATAGCAGCACAGCGACGCTGGAACCCACGGAGCAACCTAGGCGTCGGCCATATTAAAAAACCCTGTGTGAGCGTAGAGTAGGGCACAATTAGAACCTCTAAAATACACCGAGCTTGGTCAACTTTGGCTCAGCAGGCTCCGGCAACGGGAGCTTCTCATTGGCTTAGCGCTATGACGTATCTGTTGAGTTGAGGAGAACGCGCGCTAGGAAATCGAAATTCTGTTTTTGTCGCTATTAAATCAACGCGGGCGATGAAACGAATCGAGGTATATTATATGATGCAGGACAAGGATTCCATTTAACTAAGCCGTGCAAAATTTCCGGAAAACGTCTCACGACCCCTTTAAGAAGCGGATATTTTTTTTTGCGAGAATCGTTCATCTTTGCCATCTTGCTGAACTTGCAACAGCGGCTATGGCGGCTATGGAATTTAAGAAGCAATTTTTTTCTTTTCCCAGAGTTGTCCTTACTTGTGCTGAACGTGCGGAGCAACGTAAGCTATGGCGGCTGCGGATGTTAACAAGCGGCAGAGTTTTTTTTTTTGCGAGAATCGTTCATCTTTGCCGTCATTCTGAACTTGCAACATAGCATATGCTATGGACGTTAAGAAGCAGCAATTTGTTTTCTTTTGCCAGAGTTGTCCTTACTTGTTGTGCTGAACATGCGGTGCAACGTAAGCTATGGCGGCTACGGATTTTAAGAAGCGGCAGATTTTGTTTGCGAGAATCGTTCATCTTTGCCATCGTGCTGAACTTGCAACATAGCATATGCTATGGACGTTAAGAAGCAAGAATTTTTTTCTTTTGCCAGAGTTGTCCTTACTTGTTTTGCTGAACGTGCGGCGCAACATAAGCTATGGTGGCTGCGGATGTTAAGTGGCAGATATTTTTTTCGAGACTTGTTCATCTCTGCTGTCATGCTGAACATGCAACATAGCGTATGCTATGGACGTTAAGCAGCAGCAATTTTTTTTCTTTTGCCAGAGTTGTCCTTGTTCTGTTGAACGTGCGGCGCAGCGTAAGCTATGGCGGCTGCTAATGTTAAGAAGCGGCAGATTTTGTTTCTTTTTGCGAGAATCGTTCATCTTTGCCGTCGTGCCGAACATCTCAACATAGCGTATGCTATGGCGGCTATGGACGTTAAGAAGCAGCAATTTTGTTTCTTTTGCCACAGTTATCCTTACTTGTGCTGAATGTGCGGCGCAGCGTAAGCTATGGCGGCTGCGGACGTTAAGAAGTGGCAGGTTTTTTTTTCGAAAATCTTTCATTTTTGCCGTCGTGCTGAGCTTGCAACATAGCATATGCTATGGACATTAAGAAGCAGCAATTGATTTTCTTTTGCCAGAGTTGTCCTTACTTGTGCTGAACGTGCGGCGCAGCGTAAGCTATGGCGGCTGCGGATGTTAAGAAGCGGCAGATTTTTTTTTTTGCGAGAAGTGGCAAATTTTTTTTTTCGAGAATTGTTCATCTTTGCCGTCGTGCTGAACTTGCAACATAGCGTATGCTATAGCGGCTATGGACGTTAAGAAGCAGCATTTTTTTATTTTGCCAGAGTTATCCTTGTGGGGCTGTACGTGCGGCGCAGCGTAAGCTATGGCGGCTGCGGATGTTAAGAAGCGGCAGATTTTGTTGTTTTTTTTGCGAGAAGTGGCAAATTTTTTTTCGAGAATTGTTCATCTTTGCCGTCGTGCTGAACTTGCAACATAGCGTATGCTATGGAGGCTATGGACGTTAAGAAGCAGCATTTTTTTTTATTTTGCCAGAGTTGTCCTTGTGGTGCTGGACGTGCGGCGCAACGTAAGCTATGGCGGCTGCGGATGTTAAGAAGCGGCAATTTTTTTTTTGCGAGAATCGTTCATCTTTGCTGTCGTGCTGAACTCGCAGCGTAGCGTATGCTATGGCGGCTAGGACTTTAAGAAGCAGCAATTTTTTTTTCTTTTGCCAGAGTTGTCCTTACTTGTGCTGAACGTGCGGCGCAACGTAAGCTATGGCGGCTGCGGATGTTAAGAAGCGGCAGTTTATTTTTTGCGAGAATCGTTCATCTTTGCCGTCGTGCTGAACTTGTAACATAGCGTATGCTATGGCAGCTATGGACTTTAAGAAGCAGCAATTTTGTTTTTTTTTTTTGCCAGAGTTGTCCTTACTTGTTGTACTGAACGTGCGGCGCAGCGTAAGCTATGGCGGCTGCGGACGTTAAGGCGCAGATTATTTTTCTTGCATTTATGAATCAACGAAAGCATGCGGCCAGCTACGATCATGACACCGGGTTTTAGCACTGTTCGCTTCGAACAGCATTTGTAGTTATCGCGTTTTCCAATGATTTTGTGACAGTGGACTGAGCCCGCCCGAAGTGCGACGTGATAAAGAGAACCAGGCTTGTGCTATCAAGCCATCACAGCCACTCTGCCAAGTTCGCTTCTTGCTACCGCAGGTTCTATGAAAATTAGTCAAAAGATAAACACGCTGTGACATTATCGCTGCGTAGCATCTTGGCGCGCTGCCAAAAATGAGCTGTGGTTGCGATGGTCGAAACGGCGGGATGCGCCACTGAACGTTTTTCTTTTTCAAATTCTCGGGGGCAAAAGTGGAGAGTGGGTTCATTATGAGTGGATTGACTACGCGACAAATACAGTAACACTTTTCACGATCGCAAGTGGCATCTCAAGCCAATTTCTGTATATTGAATTATCGTTATATAGAACTATTCGCGCTCCCCTTCGAGTTCAATATATCCGGGTTCGACTGTGTACCTAACCAGTGACACGGGCAGAGGCTCTTTATTTTTCTTTCCTTTTGCATGCCTCAGCATAATATATGTGTACCTAACCACTGTGGCTGCGTGAAGAAGCCACAGGACCAAATGGATTTAAATGAAAAATGAAATATTAGGAATGTGGACCCAGTCTGCAGCATAACAATGCTTACCACATTGATTTTGAATGTTAGAGCAAAGCAGAGTTTTCTCCCACCTTACACATGCTTGTTTCACTAACAGCTGGAACAGCTTTGCGCACTGTATATTCATAGTGACAAGCAAAGTATTATCAAATTTAATATCTTGTGCGCTTAAGACCAGAATGCAGTTGGAGACAAAATATAGTTTCACACTACTATGACAATATACTCAGTGGCTCATCACCTGCCAGTGACCATGTGCATGAAAGGCATTTTTCTAACATGATTCACCGCAGCTTTTGACAGTCTTGAAAGTGATTCAAAATTCGATCACTCTCTTCAATTGCACACATCAATCTTGTCAAGTATTACGCATATCGGGAAAGTTTACTGCTTGGCTGCGATTTTTTAGAGCATAGTAATATCTAAAAACACCAAAAATAAAGCACTAGCAGAACACAAACTACCATTGCTAAAGACTAAGATTGGGCTTTCATGTTTACTAAAAAGCGGACATGGTTCGAGAACCATGAAGACCAGCGGTCTTCCTGGAGTGAGTTCAAGCGTCATCTTGCGGCTGCTTACGGTAGCTCAGATCGCCGCGAACGGGCCGAACGCGCTCTCCAATCTCGGGTTCAAATGCCTAACGAAACCGTCGCGGCATATATCGAAGACATGACACGCCTCTTCAAGCGGGCAGACCCTACAATGTCCGAGGACAAAAAGCTGCGCTACCTCATGCTTGGCGTTAAAGAGCAGCTTTTTGCTGGCCTGGTGCGCAGCCCACCGAAAACTGTCGCAGAATTCCTTGCGGAAACATCCACGATAGAAAACGTGATTCAGCAGCGAGCTTCGGCACAGAATCGTACCGTCCACGCCACCTCCGTCTCTGCCGAGTTACCATCGCATGGCATGGACGCATCGGTGCTACGTGAGCTCGTACGTTCGATTGTGCGCGACGAACTCAGACTGCTGTATGGCGCGCATCAACCAGCTTCTACCTCCATTGCGAGCGTTGTCCGCGACGAAGTGCAGCAAGCGCTCCGGCCTCCGTTTCCAAGCTGTGAACCTCACCCTGCTCCTCCTCTTACGCCACCTGAGTGCCAGCGTCCCACATACGCCGAGGTGCTACAATACTCGCCACCCCAGTCGCCGACCCTCATTCCTGCTAACGTAGCTGTACCAAAAACACCGGCCCCCGTGATCCAGTACGTAACGAATTCCCGACAGTCTAGACGGAAAGCAGACGAGTGGCGTACCCCCGACCGACGGCCTTTATGCTTTCACTGCGGTGAACCGGGACATGTCTATCGGCGCTGTCCCTATCGTCGACTGAGCCTCGAAGGTTTTTCCGCCGATCCTCCGCGGCCTCGCTACGACGAACGGCCCCGAGCCGTTGAAGATTTCCTCAATGACCAGCGCCGTGGTGTTCCGTCTCGTCTGCGGCAATCTCGATCACCGTCGCCTAGGGCTCGCCCTTCGCCATCTGCTGCGAGGTCCTCATGGGCAGCGCAGGGCCGATTGCCAAGCCCCCAGCGGGAAAACTGAAACCAGCGACCTTCGGCGGTAGGCTCGCTGGACATCGCTGCGCGGGAGACCCCCCATCGACGCGGACACGGAAACTCTACGAATCGACACTGGAAAGGTCCGTAGTTGCCGATTATAACGCTACCTCGACGCCACCACGACGCACCCGCAACGACGACGAATTGCCGGTGGAACCGACGACGCATCAACGCACCCGCAACAACGACGAATTGCCGGGGAAACAGACAACGCAACAATGCACCCGCAACAACGACGAATTGCCGGTGAAACAGACGACGCAACAATGCACCCGCAACAACGACGAATTGCAGGTGAAGCATACCGCGTACACCGACGCAGAGCACTCAAACACTCAGAAGCCTGATATTCGCGAGAAGCTGTCGTTGGACATACCAGTAATACTGGATGGTCGCCATGTTCGAGCTTTGTTGGATACTGGCGCTGATTATTCTATTTTGAGCAGCCAGTTTGCCGCGATTCTCAAGAAGGTTTTGACTCCGTGGGCTGGCACACACGTTCCCACTGCGGGTGGTTTACTCCTCTAGGCATGTGCACGGCCAGGGTTCAAATTCAACAGTCGACATTTGTGGTAAGCTGCCTCGTTCTGAAAAGCTGCTCACGTGGCCTAATTCTGGGAGTAGATTTTCTTCGTGAATATGGCGCAGTTATTGACCTCCGGGATTTTAAGGTCTCGTTTTCAACTGAGAAAGCAGTGGCCCTCAGCAGTACACAGCGACCACTCAATGTGCTTCGAGTTTACGCGGACAGTGTCACGCTTCCACACCGAACCAGCACCTTCGTTAATGTCAAATGCAATGCACTTCACGATGGTGATGCAATAGCCGAAACTAACCTCTCGTTACTGTTGACGCAGGGAGTCTGCGTGGCTCGCAGTTTGATCCATCTTAACTGTGGTCAGTCCAGGGTACTTGTTACCAATTTTTCGCACGAGTATCGACACCTTTTTCGGAATACTTCCGTAGCTTTCGCGGAACGCATATCTGAAGTCTCCGAGTGCTTGTCCACAGAAACCGTGCCACCGCCCACATCCCTCGACAACCTCGATATTAGCTCAGAGCTATCGGTGAGCCAGCGTGAACAGCTGTTTTCATTGTTACTTGAATTCAGAGAGTGTTTTGCATCATCGTCAAAAGTGCATCAGACTCCCATTGCCAAGCACCAGATCGTGACGTTCGATGATGTGCGCCCAATTCACCAGCACCCCTACCGCGCCTCTTCGACCAAGCGCGAAGTTATTAAGTCACAAGTTAAACAAATGCTCGAAGATGATGTTATCCAGCCTTCAAATAGCCCATGGTCCTCCCCAGTCGTTCTAGTTAAAAAGAAAGACGGCACGTTACGTTTTTGCGTCGATTACCGCAAGCTGAACGCCGTAACCAAGAAGGATGTATACCCCTTGCCGCGGATTGACGACTCTCTCGACCGCCTTCGGCGTGCGAAGTACTTTTCGTCAATCGATCTGAAAAGTGGCTACTGGCAGATTGAGGTAGATGAGCGAGATCGTGAAAAAATGGCCTTTGTCACACCCGACGGACTTTACGAATTTAAAGTTCTACCTTTCGGACTTTGTTCCGCGCCGGCCACATTTCAGCGGATGATGGACACTGTGGCAGTGTTGCCTAGTCTACCTAGATGACGTGGTGGTCTTCGCAGAATCGTTTTCACAACATCTTAAGCGCCTGCGGTCAGTACTCGAAGCCCTTCGATCCGCTAACTTGACACTTAAGCTACAGAAATGTCACTTGGCTACCAAGAGCTTAAATTCCTCGGTCATGTCGTAAGCGCTGCCGGCGTGAAGCCTGACCCTGACAAGCTTACTGCTGTTGCGGAATTTCCGATTCCACGTGACAAGAAAGCTGTTCGCAGATTTCTCGGCTTGTGCAGTTATTACCGCCGTTTTATCGATAACTTCGCTGATCTTGCTGAACCGCTGACTCGGCTCACCCGGGGAGACACCCCTTTTGTTTGGAGTCACGAGCAAGAAGCTGCTTTTACCGAGTTGCGTCTCCGTCTCCAATCGCCGCCTATTCTAGCCCATTTCGATGAGCACGGTGAGACAGAAATCCACACTGACGCCAGTAATATTGGCCTTGGGGCGGTTCTCGTGCAGCGTCAAGAGGGTGTGGAACGAGTTGTCGCCTATGCCAGCCGTGCTTTATACCGCGCCGAGATGAACTATTCAACTACTGAGAAGGAATGCCTCGCCATTATTTGGGCTGCTGCAAAATTTCGCCCCTACCTTTATGGTCGCCCATTTAAAGTGGTCACTGACCACCATTCCTTGTGTTGGCTGGCCAACCTGCGTGACCCATGCGGCCGCCTGGCGCGATGGAGCCTTCGCCTACAGGAGTTTGACTTTACTATAGTCTATAAGTCCGGACATAAACATGAAGATGCTGACGCGCTCTCTCGTGCGCCCGTCGAGCTCGCTTCACCACACACGGGTGACTCTGGCAGTTTTCTCGGAGCTGTTGATGCTCCAGATATGTCTCATCAGCAGCGCGCTGATCCAGAGTTACGAGCCCTGATCGATTATTTAGAAGGTCAGCCAGCCACAATACCTAAGTGCTTTTCTCGGAGCCTCTCAACTCTCTGCCTGAGAAGTGGTGTACTCTATAAGCACAGCTCTAGATCCGATTCGAGAACCTACCTCCTCGTGGTACCCGCAGCTCTGCGAGAGGAAATCCTTTCCGCGTGCCACGATGAACCAACTTCTGGCCACTTGGGCTATACTCGCACACTTGCTAGAATACGAAAAACATTCTACTGGCCCAACCTTGCCACTGTCGTTAAGCGCTATGTTAAGAGCTGTCGGCAATGTCAGCGTCGGAAGGTTCCGCAATCAAAGCCTGCAGGCCTTCTCGTGTCCATAATACCACCACGCGCACCGTTTGATCAAGTCGGCATGGACCTTCTCGGTCCTTTCCCTCGATCCTCCGGGGGCAACCGCTGGATAATCATCGCCACAGACTGCCTGACTCGATATGCCGAGACCAAAGCGTTACCTAGTAGTACAGCATCGGAGGTTGCCCATTTCTTTGTACACCAGATCATGCTGCGGCACGGTGCTCCGACCTGCATTATTACTGACAGAGGGACTGCGTTTACTTCACAAATGATGGCCGAAGTTTTTCATCTCAGCGGTACGGTGCATCGAAAAGCTACTGCTTACCATCCGCAGACCAACGGGCTGACGGAAAGGCTTAATAAGACCATTGCGGACATGCTGGCGATGTATGTCGACGCCCAGCACAAGACTTGGGATGCTATCCTACCATATGTGACATTCGCGTACAATACGGCAGTACAAGAGACGACACGCTTCACGCCGTTTCGCCTAGTTTACGGCCGGGAGGTTCGGACGATGCTGGACGCAATGCTCCCTTGCGAAACAGATACCGAGCTTTCTACCGACGCCGAACACTTTGCCCAAGATGCTGAGCAAGCACGCCAACTAGCACGCGTCCACATCGCCCAGCAACAGGACAAGGATTCACGCCGGTACAACCTCCACCACAAACAAGCTTCCTACAACACCGGGGACCAGGTGTGGGTGTGGACTCCTGTTTGACGCTGTGGCCTATCAGAAAAGCTGATTTGTCGTTACTTCGGACCATATAAAGTCTTGCGGCGCCTCAGCGACGTTAACTATGAGGTCCTCCCAGATGGCCCAGAGCAGAGAGGCCGTCGGCTACCTCGTCCAGAGACAGTTCATGTCCTACGTATGAAGCCGTATTTTACGCGGTAACTGAAAGACGGCATCTGCAAACTTTTTTTTTCGTTTGCTTTTGTCCACCTGTGTGCACATGTGCCGTGTGCGTCACGCTTAAGGAGGGAGGAATGCCAGGGGGCGCTCGGAGCGAAAGACGTTGAAGTGGCGCTCGGAGAAAAAGGGCGAAGTGAATCGGCTCCGGACTAGAAGGACGTACCTAAAGCTTGGACCTTGTAATTCCACCTGCACCGGCTCTGATAACCTAGCCCTAGTCGCCAATATCGTGACAATATTCTCATTTGAAATAACGTTAAATTATCTGGAAGGGATGGACAGCATACAGGTCTTACGGTATCTTAGCTCATTCTTAAAAAATGCAGCATTCAGTTAAAATCGAAATCAGAAACTACACAAAAATGACCAGTTTTGGTTAGAACCATTTTTTTTTACTGGCACATGAATACTGTAGAATAACACAGGTTAAACAAAGATGGCAATTTTTTCAGGTGCACTGTTCTGAACTTCGTGGGGGTTCAACGAGGCCCACGAGCTTTGATCTCAGAGCAAACGCCACGCTGCTAGCTCGGGCCACCTCCGTGTCAGGGAAGAACACAGCAGGCCAAGCTGTTTTTGGGACATAGCCTCCTATATTATCCATGCCCAGTCATGGATGCCAAGATCAAAGGATGCCAACCGTCGCATTCAGTCGTGGTGGAAGAAAGAAAAGTGCTCCTTCAACGTGCCCGCGCTGCGGTGAGATATACGCTGAACAATTTCTCACCCTTAAGGATGCAAATCAGCTTGTCCCCAGACACTCACCCTTTCTTACCTAAAGGGCACAACCAATAGGGTGCAGATACCGCACCCTTAAAGAAGTGTGCCAAGTTTAAAATTTTAAGTGTGCTCGAAAGATGCTCCACACAGATTCGACCTGAAGCAGAAGCCTGGGATTGATGTGTGGCAGGAAATGCATGCATAACTATAGAATTCTGTGGGCCCATATTCGTTTCCATCGTTTTCGCTCTCAACTGATTGGTACAAACACAGGAACTTTTTGTCAATGCTGACAGGCAAACAGACATCTCTGCAATGCTTTTACCAGCGCGGAAGACTTCGGACAGGTCAGGGGTGCATGAAAACTAGGGCGAAATCTTATAGCGATTCCAAAACCTATTCAATTCCGTTGGCGATGATGTCAAAATTGCATATGAGGTAACGACTATGTGCACTTAACTTACTTCCGATGTCCAGTGAAGTCCTGCAATGCAACCTCATTATGCACAGATTCAATTTTATTTGACCAATGGCAGAGAAGGCGATGGAATGGAATAGTTTTCGGATGGAATAGGATCGTTACATTATTCCACCCCTGATATTCAAAGTTTTCATGTACCCCTGACATGCCCGAAGCGTCATTTTTACTTTCCCCGGCACTGGTTACAGCATTGCAGAGATGTCTGTTCGGTTGCCAGTCAGCATTGACGAGCTCATGTGTTTGTACCAATATGCTGAAGGCGAAAACGATGCAAACTAAGAATACGGGCCCACAGAATTCTATATTTGTGCATGCATTTCCTGCCACATATCAATCCCAGGCTTCTGCTTCATGATTCTATGTGGAGCACCCTATAAGCATCTAACAAAAATACTTTCCATAGATATAATGTTGTAGGTATATGTAATTTTGCTGAGACACAATTAGACATGTATAGTGCTCCATTTGAAGGCCTATCTGCATGTCATGGTACCTGGCATGTCATGGCCTATCTGCATGCCTGCATGCTTGGCAATTGTTCAGACAAATATGCCAACCAAGAACATATCAAGAATAGGGCAAGGCGATTCCTGAAACAGTAATGTGAAAAATTGGGTGCAGCAAGGGCAAATATACACTTGACTACATTTTACTCAAAGCAGCTTTACAATCATATACAAGTGACACAGTTTTGGTAGCAAAGTTTATTCACACTATCAGCAAACTACAGTAAAACCTCATTAATTCGGATCGCAAGGGACTGGCAAAAATGTTTGAGGTAACCGAATTCCGGATTATCGAATTTACCATGAAAACAAAACAAAAATGTACTGGGCATACACATACCTTTATTGCATGAAAAACTGCATTATTTTTGTGTTTTTTTCATTGTCATTTGCATGATAACATTTTTTTTTTCAGTCCCATCAAGTTGTAGTGCGCACGCTCATTGTCGCGTGATTTGACGCAAAATTCCCCAGTCCAGCGAGAGCCTCGGCGGCCTCTTGCACAGCGCGACATCGGCTGCTCATGACTTTCTTTGCCAGAACAATTTCAGTCTTCACCGAGAACTTCCGATAATGTGTCGTCAACGGTCAGCATGCCAGCAACAACAACATCGTCGTCACTTCACTGGAGTGGCGGTCACCATCGTTGTGGAGCGAAGCGGCAGCGGGCCCCAAACACAGTCGAACAAAGCAAACGGGCACTTATTTTCATGATTCGCGCGCGGTCCCCATCACATCACAAACAATCAGGTCAAAGAACAAAGAAATCAGGCGTGCAGTGAGTGCAGCCGCGGGACAGCAGTGGCAGTCATTTTTGACAGCAAAATACAGTCTCGCCACCCTGATGATGATGATATGGATTCTCCCTTTGAAGCGCATGGTCACCAGCGCCACCTAGCCACTGCTTATATGATCCCCTGTAGTAGAATGAAAAGCTGGGCGAGTTGGTATACATTCATTTTTGGTGAAAAGTGTGGTTTCCTTATCTTTGCCTAAAAAAAGCGCTCGTTTGTGTGGTTTCCTTATCTTTGTCTAAAAAACAGCTCTCGTCCGCGCGGTTTCCTTATCTTTGTCAAAAAAATTGGTCCGTGTGGTTTCCTTATCTTTGTCTTACGTCCCTGTGTGCTGTTTTTCATCCAAAATGAATTACATGATCCGCTATTATCATCATCACATTTCGTGCCCTTCAGCTTTTTTTTTTTGCTGTTTGTTTTTGCCAAGTAGCGCGGAGACCAAGTCGTCTCACATAGGATTTCCCGTTGCCTGCCTGCTGTGTATGCACATCCATGCTGTATTGTACGGTAACGCAGGAAAGTCAGTAGCTCTCATCCTCAGAGTTAACTGATGTGCAGGTAAATGCCTCCGAGATAATGAGCGTCTGCCGCCATTGAACTATACTGTCTTGCCGAGACAGCGCAGTGAGTACGAGTTAACCAAACCTCTGAGTTAATGAGATCCCGATAAACGAGCTTTTACTTTTCTTGGCAGGTTTATAGAGTTGGACATTTCAAAATTACTTAGGCTGCAGGGATGTCTACAATTTATCACAGTGCATATCACAATGTAAAGACATATCAGAGCAAAATATTGCATCACTTATTTAGTGAACTGGACCCTCTCCTATAGGAATGGCTAAGAAATGTGTAGATATAAAAAAAAGACAAGTAAATTTATGACAAAACAACACAACATACAACTCCTAGCAGATTAAAATTGACATACTTTATGCAAATGTTCCAGAACTTTGTAGCCACCACTCTAGGTACACTAAATGCACAATGAAAGAAGTGTTGAACAGTTTGAAGTCATACTGGATGTTGAAGACCATTTTGGTGGACAAAACAGCTGCCAGTCTCTCCTCCCCTTGTCAAAGACAACAGCTTTTCACGGTCCACCCGGATGTGCAGCTGGTTGGCATCTTCAATGTTTTCCCCGAAGTATATGCTGACAGGAGTAGCTGGAACAGGAGTCCTGTGGTGGCAATAAAAATTGCATCAGAACTGATTGCTGAAGAGATATTCCTTCAAACCCACTCTTTTTAATGCTACTTAATTGCTATAGATTATTTCACTGCAATACAAAGGATGTTAACGTTACAAATGGCTTGATTGATATTTATGCACACAACAGCTGTTTAAGCCAAATGTAAATTTTTGGGCAAAGGCCAGCATATCTATAATTTCCAAATTGGTAGCTTTCATTTTTTTTCTAATTATTTCAAATTCTCACATTATGTTTGTAATTTAAATTAAACACAGATGAAAACAAACACGACACAATTGCCTTGCCAACTGTAATCTGCAAGCCATTTAGAAATGTCATTAACAATTTGTTATAAGGCAGAAAAAAAGGTTGCATGAGTACAGGTAGAATGCTGACAGATAAGTATGTGGGTAAAGACTTCACATTTTAAAAATTACCCTTTACTTGAAAGCAGCATTTCAGTTTTTTCATGTTGTATGATCAGGAAACTACTTGATCTGCAGATACAGTGTAGCACCCGCTCTTGCTCACAATTCTAAGGCTCTTTGATGCTTCTGTTCCTCTTTAATTTATCACCATAGCTCTAAAGGAATTATTTTCTTCTGCACAATACGATATTTAAAGCTAGTGATTAGAGACTTTTAGTATAGCGCACAGAAACACATGCAGAGAAATAGCGCACGCCAAAAATATTGTGATGCGCACAGCGCACGCGCTATACGATAGCTGAGAACGAGTTCTCACAAATGATCGGCCAGCGTACGCGAAATTTTGAGTTTATCGTGCCAGGCCCTCACGTACGATGGGGAAATAGCATTGGCAAGATGGCGGCGTCCAGGTCACCCGCTTCAGTGTGAATTTATCTTTGTTAGCGTGTTTTTGGGCATGCTGATGTCTATAAATAAATGGTACACAGAGCTTTCGCTTTGCCTCATGTTACCTTCAGCGCAAACAGTTAGTGATTTATATGTTGTTTTCTCATTTTGCTCAGCGGCTGAGCAGTCCCTAAGCCTGAAATTGGTGTTTTGTTGGCATGGCAATGCCATGAAGTTGATTGCCTTGGCTTGCACTGCTTACACGCTTGCTTCCGTGAACAGAAGTTTTGAACGGTACGCACCATAATGACAACACAAATATTGATGCAAAATGAAATTGGCAGTTTGTGATGTGTTATCCTGGCTCTGTGTTCAACACAGGAGCAAAATAACTGACTAAAGTACCGGCGCGACTTGGCTAGTTTTGGCTCCAGAGTGAAAAAAAAATGCGCTCGTGTTTTCGTACGGTCAACTAAATGCGCCGAGGCGACACACGGAGTAACATCCCGTAATTTGCTGGCGTTTATCGTATGAAAGTCCATACGCTATACTAAATGTCTCTATTGTAAAGCTTATAACAAACCCTGAAGACAGTGTGCCACGGAATCAAAATGAAGTTTAGCTCTCCATGGAATTTAAAATTTTCCCACCTAACCTGCAAAGCATACGCGGATTCACTCCGTATTGACTGGCCTTTTTTCTGGCCTTGATGGCTCTGTCAACAAGAATGCTAATCTCATCTCATCCGTGCTGCTGCTATAAAGAAATGTAAGATTACACCTCAACTATCATGCTGCAAAGCGTTTTGCTTATGACTAATTATGTGAACATTAGAAAAATGGTCTTTTAGAACTAAGTATTGTTAATTTTGTCATGAAGGAGAAAAGAAATAATATAATTAAGAACTGGATTGAATAGCACAGCTCCTCGCAACAAAAAAAGATATGCAGGATATAGAAAAAGTTCAGCAGTCACTAGTATTCTATGAAATTGGCAGAAATAGTGAGTTATTCCACTTTAAGCAATCATCAACACTGCCAACAAGCAGAAAATGACAAGCACTGAGAAGGCTATGGATATCGCATAAGTTAAAATGTAACTAAATTCAGCAAATACTAAATAGGACTTTTGACGCCGATTCCTTAAAGGGGCACAGTGACGTTCGTCAGGCCGCTAATTTCAGCCAACCTCTAGGTTCTTTTTGCAACAACGGCTGCTTGGGCGTGTTGATTATCCATTAGTGAAAAAACAGCGCAACAAAAACTTTCTAAAAGGGCAAAAATGGCGTTTTCTACCTGTAGAAACATACAATTTTTTTTCCCAAGAAAACTATGCAGTATCTTGCAAAACTAAAGCTAATTTCTTTGTGTTGAAACGTTTGCCTAACACGCACACAACTTTCAATGAAAACAATAAATGGTCATGGGACCTCTGTAGTTCTTATCTGAACACATCCTTATCCTTATCATCTGTGATGGAATAAAGTTTGATAACTGCGTGCAACTCTCAGTGTTGTCGTGTGTTTGTCACTGAGAGTGAATCTCCGAGTGGACATTTTCTATACTTTTCATCAAGGTGCAGAAAGAAACCGATATCAGGGGTGCAACATCAGAAATAGGATTTGTAGCAATTTTTGGAGCAGCAAAATCTTAGTTTTGGAGCAGTAAAATTCGTATTTGGAACAGCTCACAGGAAAAAAACCTGCACTTTGCAGCATGAAATTAAACCTTAGAGCTGTTAAACCGAAAACAAACCTTACCTTCGGGACAAAAAAAAAAAAAAAAGATGTGAATATCGGACCGTATGGATGTGATCCAAAGAAAATCTAGCAGGGGCCACCTATCACAGGCACTTGGCATATTTTGTTCAGGAATCCGGCAGCACATCTTCCTGTAAATAAGCGTATTGTACTGCAATGTGTGGTATCAAACACACAAAAAAAGAATGTGAGCCATACAGCCAAGGAGGTTAATTTTTCAAACTTCGCGACAAAAAAATAATAATAATAAAATTTAAAAAAAAACGAGAATATGCCTTTTTTTTTTCCATCTAGCGCAGTTTGACAACCTCAATCAGGGGTTTTTGCTTGTAAGACTCTTAAGACGTAAGTTCCAGCCACAATAAAGCTTTCAAGATAAATTCCAAGGAATGCAGGCAGGCTCCTGTGTGTGGTCTAGGGTTTAGTTTGATGTCTCCTGATGGGCCTTGTAGATGCCTTAATTATAATAATCAGCAACAAATGTCACTGTCAAAGGAGGTGATATACCAAAATTAATAATTATTTACGTCTCATAACTAACCTGAGTTGAAAAGCATGACTTCATTCACTCTAGTTGTATGCTCCAGGCAGTTGCAGGAGGGTGATGGCTTGCATAAATATACCAGAGCTCAGAGAGTGTGCAGCAGGGCAGCTGACAGGCAAAAAATGGTCTGAAGCTGGATCCACAGAATGCACTGCAGCTTGAGCCACCTTGTCCTTGTCAGTGATAAGTGGTGGCATAGCAGAGGGTTCCGAAGTAGCTGCAGGTAAATTAGACAAACCTGTATTAAAAAAGACCGATTAGCAGTAATAATGGCATTGGCATGTCTTAAAGTGCAATCGGTTTTGGCAAAAAGGTATTTTGAAAAATATAAAAGTAACAGTTCCATATTCAGTTCAATAACCACTGGCATAAATATCCAATGTTGGTGCACTATTCTGCACAATATTGCTCCATTTACTGAATTCTTACATGAGATAGCTTTTTGCTTCTGAGAGAAAAAAAAAATTCAGAAATGGTATTGGCATTTTGCAGCTACACTGAGTGCCAGAACAACACAGGCATTTCCAGAGTTCCGAAATATGCAGATCTTTGCATACTGGCACACAGAATGACTGAAAAAAAAAGCACCTATTGAAGAAATTTTAGAAAGTTTTTTTTTTAATATCTTGGCAGAAACTGTGGAAGAAAACAATTGATGAGATGTCACCCATTAGGTTCAAAAAACAATAATGACAGCATAAAATTTAAATGTGAATGTGTTCTTCAAAGCTCACGAGTGTGTCTTTGTGGGCTAGTGGGTTGAACATTGCGCAGTTCCCCTTTTTATCAATCTCCAAAGCCACCGGATGACACCTAACATACTGAACCCATGATATTCAGACGAGTGATGATGGTTGTATAGAACATGCTGTTGAGATGTAATTTTTCAAGCTGGGAAAGTTGCATGAACAAACACTTACACAAGTCAGAGTGGGACGAAAAGCATCACAAACTGAAAGACTAACTCCAGACAAGCGTATACAAGACCCTCACGATAAAAACAGCTCATATCGAGATTAAAAATGTAAATCCTGATGCGGGAGGAAATGCGGGCATAGTAGAAACCCAAAATAATGCTTTGTAAATTATGCGGTTTAACTTCCCGCAGAGGCAAATGGACTATGATCATACGGGATCGCCCAGGAATATTTTTAGACCCCAGTGAATCCGCTACGTGCACTCAAAAGGCACTATCTATGCGCTTCTCCATATCACCTCAATCTAACCTGCTACCTTGGGATGATTAGCGGAGCGGAAAAGCCACGATGACGGATGGAAAAAAAAAAGTGGTTTGAGTTCCTACGTCCGCAAAGTACTAGCATTACCTTGAAAGTCAGCTAAACATTTTATGTACAAACACAGTGTCAGTGTTTCCTTTTTTACTAACGTGAGCTAGCACGAACAGAAACGCGCAGAACGAGGCCGACTTTGACAAATCAGCGCTCATCACCCAACTGCCAAGAAAATCATTTCGTTTCATGAACCCCCTGCGCGTATTAAAGGCAAGAAAGCACAGTACGCATATGCTAATTTTTTTTTTTTTTTAGGAAAGGAGTCCCATTTTCTTGCGGCAAATCTGCGGAAACAATCGGCGCGACTTCCACCTTGATGAGCGATGACATTTTGGCTGCCAGCTGAAATCAAGTGCGTTCCAGACTTTTCCATTTCAGCCCGTTCTGTCACATTCCAGAACAAACGGCAGCCAGTGCAACAATGCGGTCGGCCATTGTTGCTCTTCCCACACAGCCGGCCTCGGAATGTGAACAATATGCTTACCTTTTGCCTTAGACGTCCTCCACGAACACTGCAAACTTGTCAGCGCGATAAATGCCCGTTTGCATTAAACGTCAACTGTCTACAGCATTTCACAGGCGTATACACTTACGTATAATGAACTAGAATTCTAGTTACGACCATGGAGGAAGAACTTCCTCCATGTTTACTAGTTCACTATAATGTTTACGACGCGCAAGCAGCCATGTTGGCGAGAGCAATTAAGGTAGCCTGGGTCGCCTGGCGGTGAAATGGTGAAACCATAGAGTTTCTGTTTTAGTTTCGTTACAAAAAGGACACTTGAGCGTATTCCGAGTTTTAGTAGTATTAGTGTTATTTGTAATGCTGTACTTTGGCATAAGGGCATATTGGCGACAGCAGAAACCAGAGCAATACCCAGGAAATTTCTAGTTGGGGACAATATGGAATAACGACCTGCTGCTTGCTTTCAGATGGCAGCATTTTCCACTGATTGATCAGCGAAGCCGAACAAAGCGCACAAGAAATTTGTTGTAGAACATCAGTAGAAAACGAGGCAACTATCTCAAATTTATGATCGGCAGCACTACAAATGAAGTGGCAGAGTTGGAATCCGAGTAGAAAGTCCGTTGTCTATTGTGCGCAGCCGTGTCTCGCTATGAGTGCAGATTTTTATTTATTTATTTATTTATTTATTTATTTATTTATTTATTTATTTATTTATTTATTTATTTATTACAAGTTCCTGCAGCGCCCGAAGGCATTATTGCGAAGGCATTATTATAAATACGGTGCACAAGTTCGCGTGCTCCGTGTGCCGTCTCTCCTATGCTGTGGGCCTGGTGCGCTGCAGCTTTGGGCGAACATGTGGCGCCGTCAGAAGATGCTGCCGCGCAGCTGTGTTCCGATTTCTTTCTGGCTCCCTGTAAGAATAAAAAAATAAACGCCGACTGAAACAAGGGTCTTATACTTACTGTTAATGACTGCGACATTGTAACAAGCGTGGAAAACCACAAAGGACAGGGACAAAAGGTAACGACGGGACAGCACGCTAGTTACCTTTTGTCGCTGTCCTTTGTGTTTTTCCACGCTATAGTTGCAATGTCGCAGTCATTAACGAATACACACCAACTAGCCCAACTGTCTTCCATGATCGATCTACTCACTGTGGCCTGTATAGTCATTTCCAACCTCATATCGCACCCATTGCTTTTCGTTTCGGCTGCGTATTTCCCAATTTCTTTTCTTTTTTTTTTTTTTTTGTTCAGTACTGCTCGCTAGATTTCTTTCAAACATGCACGAACGATCGCTTGTTTGTATCGAGCGCGCAGCACGCGAAAAAAACAAAAAAAAAACAAACAAGGTAGGGTTTTTTGTTTTTGTTTTTTACTTCTGAGCCCCCAGCTCGAGCTCTAGAGTCCTACTATGTATGCATGGTTGGAACCAGCGCTCGGCAGGTCTTCGGACACAGCCTGTGTTGTAGAGAGCGCGGAGCCTGCCCAGCGGAAGTTTTTTTCTTTCTTTTTAGCCACTTCCTAATTATAGTTTTCGGCTGTTCTCGACGCTCGCTTTTGAGAAAACTAGCCTTACGTGGAAGCACAACATCAAGAGCGAAGCACATTGCAGGATCGTGTGCGCTTTCTGTCTTGCCACTCGTTCATGGCTCGCCGCAAAGAGAAAACGTCCTTTTAAACTAACTGCTCGATTTACTGCTGTGTTTATGGGTGTGATAATAGATATAAAGAAAAAAAAAAGCGTCCGGAAGCAACAGAATGATCAAGTTTCTCGGTTTCCTTAAAAATCATACGAGAGCGATGTGACTCATCGTTAACAGTGGCACCCGGTCTTGCAGATACAACTGACATTCGTGATATTGCATGCGTTTGCCAACAATTACATAAAAAAGAACGAATTATATATGTGGTGAAGAGACGCCGAAAGGGCCGAATAAAACTCACCTCTGCACTGTGAAGTTCCTCGTGTACTCCATATACGGGCAGGCTTCGTACAGTTTCTGACCGCGCACCAAGCAATTATTCTTAAATTAAGTCTCAACATTCTCGATCGCCCGAAATCCACAGAACAGCCCGAGCTGCGGAGCTTGCTCAGCCATGCCTGTTTTTCTTTTTTTCTTTTTTCCGCGCACTGCACTGTCACAAGTCACCGCACGTTTCGACGCACCGAGTAGAAAATAAAAACTACGGCAGAACTGCCAAGCGCCGAAAAAGCACGTGCACGCATGGCCCCGCGCCTTAGGACGCATCTCCAGACACAGCCTGCTCGTCCCATCCTGCCGAAGATTTCTTTCCTTTTTTTTTTTTTTGTAGGAGCCTTTCTATTGACCGACGGAGCCCAGCTCTTGGCTCTCGCTTCGGGGTGGGGGGGGTGGGGGGGGGGGGGTCTAGCATGCCGTCTACACATACACTTCTACCGAGGGGAAAAGCCAATGCTGCGCATTGCACACTGGCTTAGTTTTTGTTTTATTTATCTCCTTACTTTCAATGTGCCATATTGCTCGGGTTCTGAATTCCTACTTCAAAGAAAAGAGAAACCGAAGTGCCGCCGGTAGAAGCGCCCAAAGCGCTGGCGGCCTTTTACCAGACGGCATGAACGGGTAGCGGCTTTCTTCGCTTTGCTTTTTATTTATTTTTCAACACACACACACACACACATGGCACAAGTGTCTCTGTAGTACGCGTGTGGCACGAGGCAGGAAATGACCGAAAAAGAACTTTTGTTCTAACACGTTGTTCTAACACGCGCGGCCGGCCACACACCTGTGGCCGGCCGCGCCGCCTCATCGCCTCTTTTTGTGCATGTGCTCTCTCCTTTCCAAGCAAGGACCGCTGGCAGTATATCTCCGGAAGTCTTTTGTCTTGTTGATTTATCTCCTGTGCCTTTCTCGCTCCTCGGCCCAGTCACACATCCGCCTCACACTTTCAAAACGCCGAAAGGCACGGGATACCTGTTGCTCAGTGGAATGACAAGTCTGGTCACTACGCGCTGAATAGATGATAATAATAATAATAAGAAGAAGAAGAAGAAGAAGAAGAAGAAGAAGAAGAAGAAGAAGAAGAAGAAGGAGCTCGGCTCCTTTAGCAAGGCCAGGTGCTTTAAGAGAGGAATTGCTAGTAAATTTTATTTATTTATTTATTTATTTATTTGATACTGTGAATCCCATCAGGGATTGTAACAGGAAGGGCTGTGAGCATAATATTGACACATGCCATCCATAGACGACGAAGATTTGAACGGGCGATTCGGAGAAGACGACGAAGCGAAACGGTGCTCCGCTTTTGTGCTGCCCTGACTGACTGTTGGTGTTCTTCGGTGCCAGAGTGTCAGAGCGCCTTCTGTGTAACGTTACGTTACAAATCTGGTGGAGGAATTGCCGGGTACCGATCCAGTCCTGCATAATCAACCTGCCAATACGGAGCTTACCCCCGTACATCAACGCCTCGGCCGCCGCCTACGTGGAGAGCCTCCTGAATTCGGACCGCTTCCGGCCGCTACCAGGACGACGCACCCTCAGACGGCCGTAGAACCTGCTGCAATGACATCTGAGAGCAGGCTTCCCACCAACATCCTGTGTCATCAGCCGCGAACACCCCCCTCTTTTCATGGCGACGTGTTCGAGGACGCCGAGGACTGGCTTGAGAACTACGAGCGAGTTGCGCGTTACAACGGGTGGACTAATGAGCGCAAGCTGCACAACGTGTACTTCGCTCTTGAAGAGTCTGCACGGACATGGTTTGAAAACCATGAGGCTTCCTTTCCATCCTGGGCAGCCTTCTGTCGTGATTTGAAAGCCACCTTTCCTAGCGCCGACCGCCGGGAGCGAGCAGAAGCTGCGCTACACTCGCGCAATCAGCGCCAGAACGAGAGCGTGCGTATGTTCTTTGAGGACATGACACGCCTTTTCAAGCGTGCAGACCCACAAATGCCTGAAGATAAGGAACTGCGTCACCTGATGCGCGGCGTTAAACAAGAACTTTTCGCGGGACTGGTGCGCAGTCCACCGTGCACTGTGGCGGAGTTTCTCAGCGAGGCAGCGACCATGGAGACAACGCTGCAACACCGAGCCCGTCAGTACAACCGTAACGTGAACGTCATTGGGTGCATGTCGGCAGCGACATGGACGCACTACGAAATCTCATCCGTTCTGTCGTGCGGGAGGAACTGCAAGCGCTCCGGATGCCTTGCAACACAACAGCTTTTCCTTCACTGGCTGAAGTCGTCCGGGACGAGGTGCGTATGGCAGCTCAGCAAGTTGCTGACGTTCCCCAGCAACGCGTTCCCCACCAGACGTTCGACGCGAGGCCCACCTACGCGTCCGTCTTGCCTAGGGCTCCCCCGCCGGACCATATCAACGCCGCAGCTCCAGCAATGGAGCCGCAGGGTCATCGCATGGAGGGACTCGCATGGAGCCGCAGGGAGCCTCACTACTCCCCTCCGCCAATCTACCAGCCAGTAAAAGTCAAGTATGGCGGCCCCGGGACCGTCGGCCCCTGTGCTATCATTGCGGGGAAGCCAGTCACCTTTACCGGGCGTGCCCGTACCGCCGCGTCAACATGAGGGGTTTCGCCTCGGAGGAACTCTACCCTCGGAATGACGAACGGCCTACTGAGGTTGAAAGCGACCTTGCAGCGCGACAGTATCCCGTCACGTCCGGTTACCAAGAGCGTCGATCTACGTCCCCGACGAGCTACCGTTCGACAAGTCCCCACTCTTCCTGACGCCGCTCCTCTCCCAGCCCTAGCCGGGAAAACTAATACCAGCGGCCTTCGGAGGCAGGGTCGCTGATGTCGGGAAATGTGAAGATCCTCCGTCATCGTCAGGCCGACCCGACGAGATTTCGCTTGTGTCAGGTAGCGACAGCATCAGGCATACTACCTCCGATTTATGTGTAACGATTGATGGAGTGGATGTCACCGCGTTACTCGACACTGGTGCCGATTATTCAGTAATGAGCCGTGGTCTCGCCCGAGAACTGAAGAAAGTTTTGACACATTGGTCCGGCCCGAAAATTCGCACGGCGGGAAGTCACTTGATCGAACCTGCAGGCAAGTGCACAGCGCGGGTCGGCATCCGTGGTTTTGTGTATGTCGGAGAATTTATCGTGCTTCCTGAATGTTGGAAAGACTTGATCCTTGCTCTAGACTTCCTGCAGACCAACGGCGCTGTCATTGACCTGAAAGAAGCGCGTGTTTCCTTTTCGACGAAACGAGCCGTGGCGCGCATTGAAAACGAAGATCCGGGTCTGAACGTTTTGCGTATAGTCGACGATGACGTGAGGGTTCCGGCACGTTCTAGTGTGTTGGTTCTTGTAAAGCATGACTTATTCCACGATTACGAGGGCATCGCGGATGGGCACCTTCCGCTACTACTCGAGAAGGAATTAGCCGTTGCTCGAGGACTCGTACAACTTCAGAACAGCTGTGCTACTGTCCTCCTGACAAATTTTGCTAAGGAGATGCGGCATCTCGCAAAGGACACGGCTGTTGCCGTCCTTCACGATGTTACTGCCTTGCCTCATTTATGCACCGCCGGAGCGAACCCTAAAGAAGAGGCCGCACCTTGTCATGCTCTGCAAACCGTTGTAACGTTACGTTACAATATACTAAAGCATAAAAGCATACACAATAATACATGGTGTAGAGTGTTACATGCAGCTTACCATGTTGCTGATGATGTCAAATGGGTCAGGAGTGGATCCGGTGGCAAGGAAGGAATCATGAATAGGTTGCGACACATCTGCTGCATGAGGAAGCACGTCTGCTGCTATGGTATTCAAATTTGTGTTGTCTTGAACCCAGAGAATGATTATAGTCACTGCGTAACGGTGACAAGCAGCATGTATAGTCTGTGCGACCCTAAGAGTGCCATGAACTTTCTTTAAATGCTTTAGGGCTTCTTTAGAGCGAGTCATTATATGTACTTGTTTAAACGTAGGGTCGGCAGGTAACGCTTCTATGGCGTTTAAGATAGCTTGCAGTTCGAAGGCGAGAGTCCCTAGTACGGGACCCCAGTGGCGTCGGCCGCTGCACCTAGACTGGACAAGGCCTGCGCGCTCCTCCTCTCCACAGGGGTCTACGTCACACTGGTTGCCCGACCGCGAACGATAGTAGGAGTTCTGTGCAGCGCAGGGGGAGGCAACGCATGCAGGTGCGTCGCACCTGGAAGGCAGCACAGGTGGATATTTCAGCTCTATCTGCCTATGTTTATGTTAGGCAGCGAACGTGCTGGCATTTCTCTTTTCCGACGTCTCGGTTTTCGAGCTTCAGGAAGTCAAACTGCTTTACCTTGGCTTTATTGTGCGCGTTGATACCATGATGAACGTGGTGCTGAAGACAAGCACGCGCTTTTTGCAACCGCCACGACATGGGACGATAGTGTGTGCCTGGATTACGACGGGAGCCCATAAGTCATTAGCGTTTGGTTTTCCCAGCAATGAAGGTCCCAGAAAAGCTTGGAGCTCCTGCAAGGATTTTATTACAACCGTATACAATCCAAGCTAAGTAAATAAAATTTAACCCATTTTGATAGATTTAGCTTAGGCACGCACAATAAAAACCAACACACAACAAAAACCTTTTGTAAATTTAAAAGTTTTTGGATAGTAGTTACGATAGGATGATATTATATTTAAGTGTCGTCATGCTGGTACTTGCACTCAATTTTCATGAGCAAGACTTCATCACCAAGCTATCATATCCTAATAAACAAATGGTAAGAACCATGTCGCTCAAGCGCGGTCTCAGTGCCTTCGAAGTTCCCTAATTGGTCATCGTACATTTCTTCTACACCTTCTTTTACAAGACCCCAGCAAGAAAGAGGGCGCGTCGAGAAAATTACACCATCAAGGAAGCCCTTAATGATTCCTACAGAGGCAAGCGGAGAAGAAAAATGCTAAAATCACCAAGCTAGTAAATGTTTGCGACACCAAGTTCTCGACAGTCACTGGAAACGAAAAGTAAACTCTTCGGGAAGGCAGCTTTCAGCAATTTGAAAAAATTAAAGAATTGAAATATTTTAATGAAAAGCACAGAGCAATATAATGTTCATTATGGCTTCATGCTACTGTTTTGTACGGCTTCATGAGTTTTGTTTATTTCGATATTTAACAAGACATCCGCTTTCGAAGTGTACAAAAAAAAATAATGTACGCCTCCTTAAAAAGTCGCAAAATGCATTTGCACATTGATTTCATATATTCTTGTGCTATATGCTGTCTGGGAAATAATGCTTGTGTTAATGTGATCTGCAGTAAACTCAAGTTCAGTAATTATAGCAGTGCAATGGTTATTCCCAAGTTTTCGCATGAAACTATAAAAACGAAGCACTTAGCTGCAATAGGATGTGCATCGGGAGGACTACGAAAGAAAGCACGAATTATAAATTAACGCGGAAAATACATAGAGAAACAATGCAAGTGGTTAAAAAAACATTCTTTAGAAGCATTGCTATAGCCATTGTACCTCAGATATTGCAATAATGCGCTGAAAACTGCCGCGGAACCCTCCCAGCCGCGAGCGGAGGCCAGCGGAAGACGGGCAACTAGCGTGACGTCACGGAGCAAGCGGAGAGGCCTTGGGTAGTTAGGTGGCTTTGCCGCTGCCCGGGCGGGCACCACCAAGGCCTTTTGGGCCCGTAGTTCAGAGCAGCCAAGCAGGGCTGCCTCCCAGCGAGTACGCGCGGTGCAAGCGAGTACGTGATATCCAGCCACGAGGCGTGGGTAAACAACGCCGGCAGCCCGCGGCGGTGCGTCTGGCCTTGGACCGTAGTCGATACCTCGAACCGCGCTGCCTGCTTCCTTCCCCATCCTCTTCTCCCTCTCCACTTCTGGTTGCACCTTGTACGGAGTATTGTTTAATAAACGTTAGCCTAGAATCGGAACCCAACGAGGGTGCATCGTTCCTTATGGACTCCAGCGCGCGCGGCCACGCCGTCCGAACGAGCTAGTCTACCCGCAGTTTAGACTGAATATTACTGCGGCTGCTTGCCCAGTGCCGTGGCAATGATGAGCGTGCAGCGTAGTAAGAATAACAGGCTTGGTAGAGAAAGAGTCTCTGAGAGGGCAGGAAGGCGTTTATATACCGGTTCTCACGTTTTCTTCCCTGATTCTTTTTGCAAGTCTCTAAATATGTATGTCATTGTAGTATTTACCACTTCACGTCTTTGTTATATTTGTGCGCATAGGGCTACGGTGATTGCACACGCTTATTTACAAATTGCGAAGTTCATAAGTCTCATACTGGGCAATCACTTGTCTTAAGCCGCTTGCTCAGTAAATTTCCTCGCAACTTACACGTGCTAGTGTTTCTGCCTTTTTCGGAATTATGTGCTTTTGATGTGATGTTTTGTTGAATTATCAGTTATTTACACCTATTATTTACGCCTAGACGATCGCTGCGTCTAGGTGTAAAAAAAAAAAAAAAAAGCCATTTCACTCGCACTGCGTGGTTGGGTGCAGAGCGAACTTGGCTTCAAGCAAACCATTAGGACAGAGGAGACAGAAAGGAAGTTGCGATCCTCCGCACCAGGTGCGGGTGATGCCGCTGATGACAGCATTGAAATCCAACAGCACAAGCATTTATTCTGGCAAGAATGGAAAATGCACAATGCTAAAGAAATCTTGAGCATGCAATTTTAATTAGAAATACCATGTGGTGATATTCAAGAGTTTTAGAGCACCAGTAGTGCAAGGAATAGCTCAAATTGTGCTACTAGCGTGATCATAAAAAATATTAAGCCACTAGTTTTCCACTCAGCAATAACCTGCTGTCACTACAATACAACAGAGTGGTCATATCATACCGAAACATTAATTACACGAAAGGTAATCAGGAACTGATGCACTACATCAGTCAGTCAAGCGAGCACAACTTCATTTCTTTGCCATCTTCCCCTATCGGTCGTGTAAGTCTTCGTCTTTTTCTGTGGCATGCGGTCATTATAATAGATGTCTCAGCCAGTGTCATGCTTTGAAATGATGGACTGACGGAGTTTTCTATCGACCAGTACCATTTACCTTGCTGACAGGCAGCTGTGGATTTTTTTTCAAATCACAACTGTAGATGATATACACAGCCATGTAAAGGAGTCGTTCCATCTCAAGCGTCCTAGGTGTGATATTCGACCACATCCATCCTCTCAAAAAAAAAAAAATCATGATAATTGTGGGTATAAATAATATATAGTAACGTGCCTGGTTACTTCTCGTGATTTTTTTTTTTTTTTTCATCGTTTAAGCCTGTCTTGAAATAAAAGGCTTGGAGTGAATGCGGGCGCCATAAAAAAAAAAAAAGGTTCTTTAGAACCTACGTTGAGTATACTATTAGATTTATTATTTTTCCTATATCTTGACATGTCCCTTTATACTCCAGCATAAATCGCACATGAAAATGCGCATTCAGCAATTTTCACAATTATTTCAATATCTGCAAAAATGTGCGAATATATTTGAAAAAACAAAAAACAACATTTCTACGGCTCAATAAACATTCCTTTAGGATTGCCACGATGTTGTACTAGACAGAAAAGTAAACTGGGTCATGAGCTGTTTTTTATGCAGAACCAATTATAGCAAATACGCAAAAACCCCAGCCTTCCACAACTTTGGCTGCAGACTGCATGCACTAACGGTCCATATAAAAATATCAAGCATAACTCAATTCTCTGTAGTCTAATTATATTCTTTAAGATTATGTGATTTTCTCGAAAATATTTTCGCTTCATAGAAGTATATAATTACGTTTTGAAGCTGAACAGCCACCGTGGAATGCATATGACACGGCGCCGGTAATTCAATACATTTCATTTTGCATAATTTTGTCGTCACTTCTCACCAAACTAAGCAATCAGTTTTGAATCTCTTGGTAAATGACAATGCCGTACCAAATTGAAAGGAAGTAGCTGATGCCTTAAACCTCTATTTCTGTTCCATTTTCACCAAGGATGATGGCGTCACTCTGCAGTTCAAAGCATTTGCCGAAATTCCTCCGTTAAATAATCCATCTATCAGCAAGCGATTGGAAAGGCTTCTTTTTTCTTCCTACAATCCCATTTCATTGCTATGTAATTTTGCAAAGACATTTAAACACATTTTATTTGAACACATTTCTACTTTTGCTGAGGCGAACGGCATTATTGATAGCCGACAGCATGGTTTCCGTTGAAAACATTCCACGGTAACACAACTACTAGAAACTGTCCATGAACTCGCAGCAGCATTAGATTAATGTAGTCAAGTAGTAAACATTATATTTCTGGATTTTGAGAAATCAATTTTGATCGCATGTGTCATAAAACTGCTTTTAAAACTGAAACCTATGCTTAAAAATGATTCATTGTTCTCATGACTAGCGGCATATCTTTCAGTCCGACGTTAAACTGTATCTATTGACAGAATCAGTTCGGATTCCATGCCTCTTGACTCCGGCGTTCCTCGGGGTTCCGTCCTCGGACCATTACTTTGTTTTGCTTTTTATAAACAACATTGCTTCCGATATATCAATTAAAACACGCCTGTTCGCCGATAATTATATACTTTATCATGAATTTTCCAACCAAAACGATCAGGTGCCGTTCAATATATCCTTACGTAAAATTCAGGTCTGGTGTAAAACTTGGTGAATGTGCATAAAAAAAAAAAAAACAGTCGCTATAACCGCGACACGAAAAGCCAATCCCCTAATGTTCTGCTACACCATTAATAAGAACGCCTTATATTAGGTAACCAATTACAAAACCTAGTGTTAGACCAATTACAAACACCTGTTAGAAAAAAAAAGAAGGGAAATTATGGTAAAGGAAACATTCAACACACATTAAAGATAAAAATGTATGAAGGTTATATTCAAAAGAGATAACTTGATTACAATATCATTCTCCGTACATTTTCTTCAACCGTCGGCAAGTTCATGCCGCACTGCGTACTCTTTCGCACATTTCCTCAACGTCCGCTCTCGACGCACCGCGCACTGCTGTTCGGAGTCCCGTGATCGCACTCTCTCGCACCCAAACATGGACGCTGTATTCGCTGCGTACTGGCCCATTCAAAACACCAGAACCAAAATAAGGTAAACACGGACGGCACGACGCCAGCCAACACGGCGCCGATCCGTCGGAGGCAGCTGCAAGCGGGGGTTGTAAGTTTACATGTTCCAAGACGCACTCACGGGACGCTCACGTGTGGTGCAAGGTTCATACAGCCGCCGCCCAGGCGGGAATTCCCGGCTCAATAAGTCAGCCGCTAACACTATAGAGTCATAGTCACATCGGATTTAACATGGAATGACCACACATATTGTACACTCTAACTAAAGCTATGAGGCAACTTGATTATTAAAGGAGAACCCTTGGTAAATCCTGGACAGAAATCAGGCCACTTGCCCATAGACATTTCATTATACCGGTTTTAGAGTATGCAGAAGCTGTTTTGGATTCGTACATAAAGATCAATATCACCAAACTTGAGAATGGCCAGCAGCATAAATGTGTCAGGTTCATATACAATTGCTATAGCTGGAAAACGTCCCTATTGCAAACAGATAATTTAGAAAGCCTACAGGCAAGACGATGCCAAGAAAGATAAAAATGTTCTATTTGGTCTACCACAACCAACTTGGCATGAATAGAAATGCATATTTTCATTCACTTACCCAGCGAAAAACCCGTTCTTTTCATTCAAAGAAGGTGAGCGATTTTTTGTGCCGAACAAATATGTTCAAAGCCTCATTTTTTGCCAGAACCCTCCCTACTTGGAACGATCTACCTGCAAATATGGTTGAGTGTTCGAAGCTCACTTCTTTTTTTAGTGCATTCCGTGATAGATAGCGATGTTTCACACTGTCATATCATGGTGCTTATACTTCATGTTTTGTTTTGCTCTCTATGTGTGATATATGTTCTTTTCGTAGTTGTCCTTAGCGAGACTGAATGTATGTAGATTGTTTCTTGTGAACTGTACTCCTCTGTACTCCCCCACTCCTGCCTAAAGCCTGACATTCAGACTGGCAGTATGCAATAAATAAATAAATAAATAAATAAATAAATAAATAAATAAATAAATAAATAAATAAATAAATAAATAAATAAATCTGTGCTGCAACGCTGCATTTTGTTTGGTCATACTGAAGTTCTGACTTTTAGATTATGACCGGATATTGTTAACGACTGATGTGGAACGGTTGCTTGGCGGGCTAGTTGGTTCATATCTAACTTGTATTACAGCGCGAACCACAAGAAGGGCTATTACAGCGCTCTTTTCACTCTGTCTGTCGTCGTCCTTTCTTGTGGTTCGCGCTGTAATACAAGTTAGACTGATGTGGCTCCCCTCGCGAGTCCTCGTTGGCTTGCATGCACGTTTCTACTCACTTAATCGCTATATCGCTAACCCATTATCTCATGCATTGCCACAGCCTCCTTTATACTCTGTGCCTGTCAACGCGCCGCGCGAACAATAGAGCGGCGCCGTCGAGTACATTTGCGCTGTCCCCTCGCTGAGGGCGCCGCTGACGTAGGGGTCGAGCCGCACGGGTACGAACGTCGGCGCGGGGCGGGAGCGCTGTTATTCGCTAGCGGGATAACTGTTCCTAAGCATGAGTCGTGCATACTCAGCATATTTACTTGTAAGGCCGACATCCACTAAGCATAAAAAGTTATCATGATACTTGTTAGGCAATAACACCAACGCTATATGACATTTTATGTCAGGCAGTTTCAAGAAATTGCGCATGGCTCGAAAAACTGCATGACTGCTCCGCTAGCGTCAATGGTAATAGAAAAATTACAATGCTAGTCTACGCTTCAATTAAACAAAATTTAAGAAGAAAGGCACCAGCATTTATTTACACATTTCACAACAGCAATTGTGCTTCAAGAGTACCATGCAGAAGTGGTGTGATGAATAGCTGCCACAAGTAGGGAAAAAAGTTCACGGTGACTGCTGTCACTGATAGCACTTCAGAAGCCAGCTTGATTTACAGATGATTGGAACAACTGCATCGCAGTATGCCATTGAGATCTAAGAGAACAATTTTGGTATCAGCTGTTACTTTCAATGATTCAGCGCGTCGTACAAACGTTTTTTTTTTTTTTTTAACTAGAAAAACAAAGAAAGACAAATATACGCGTTGCATCTTTCTGTTTCGATCACTCCAAAATAATTGTCACAATAGGCAAAGCTCGTGTTTTTATTTTTTCACAGAATTGCGCAGTTAGCGAAACAAAAAATACTGCGCTGGAGCACATGTAACATACCACACAGACGAGCTAACCAGGGAGGAAGTTCGCATCGCAGTCCAGAAAATACACGTGCACATTTAATATTGTTATTACCTTACTGACGCGTATTAAACACACTTCTGGTGCTGTCATTATTTCTCACAGGCCTTAATGCGGTTGTGTGCGAGAAGGGAAACTGATATAGGCTTTGCAAGATTTGGTTTAACTCACTTTAAAGTAGTCATCTTCACAATAGGTAAATCTTGTGTTTCTATTTTATCACAAATTTTCGTAATTAGCGTATACTGCAAAAAAAAAAAAAAAGCTTCGCAGGAGCACACTAACACACTACGCAGACGAGCTAGGCAGGGAAGCAATTAGCATTGCAGTCCAGAAAGCACAGGTGTGCATATAACATTACTATTGCAGTATTGACGCTTAATAAACACATTGGTGCTGTCACTATTTTTTACAAGCCTCAAAACAGCTGAATACTACGCAGCGATCGCCGGAAGGACAAAGCAAAGCTGGCACTTACCACTTGGTGCAATGCTGTATTCCTGCAGCACCCGAAGACAGAGAAAAGTAGAAGCATGACCTTGCACACAACAGAACAGTCCACGAAACAGCGAGGCAGCGGCAGCGCGTGGCTATCCGGACCGCTTTGCAACACGGCGCACCCGGCACACTCACGGCGCACCCGGCACTCGCCTGGCGAAGGTGACCCTACGTCGCTGTCGCCGTGTGTGTGCGCGTACGCGCGCGCACACACACACACACACACACACACACACACACACACACACACACACACACACACACACACACACACACACACACACGCACACACACACACACACACACACACACACACACACACACACACACACACACACACACACACACACACACACACACGCAAGGACGTCACACAACTTTCCCGACTATCCTATTTTATTCTAATAGTTTCGGACGGTGGTAGAATTGAGAATGAGTTCACACATTTTGGCCACTGTTAAGAGAGGGAGTTAAGTAATTCTCGCTCTCTGTCTTTGGAGAAACACACATCACTGAATAGATATAAAGGGCGAAAAGCTCTAGTTAATTAAGGGCTAGGAATGCAACAAAGAGAAAAAAGAAGAAAGTGGACAGCCGACGAATGTTACAGTCGCGAAGTGCTTCCACGAAGACACTAAAAGCAAGGCTACTTTCTTTCGGAGGAAGCCAGAAATCGATAAAATGTTAAGAATAACATTTAAAAACAAAATGAAAACAGATAATGTGAGCATGCATACCATGCAGGACGGCTCCCCAGTGGTGAAGGTGTTCAAAAAACCATTGGGATAAGAGTTATGTGTTTCGCTCCACCCCGCGACGCGCCAGTGATCGGCGCAGTGGCAGCGTGCTGCCGCGGCATACCACGACGACGAAATAGCGATCGGCCAGACGCTGATCCGAAACCCGATCCCGCAGTCGGGCATCCTCGCGGCAAGTTGTTCCCGCGCGCGTCCCAAGCGAAGGCGTTTGCTGCACGAAAGGAAACTGGCCTGAGGGAAGGAGGGAGGGGAGGGGGTAGAAGGAGCTAAAAAACAAACAAAAAAGAAGAGTTGCCCAAGATTTCATTAATTCCGTGGGTTGACTCTGAAATTTGTATATGAAGTGCGATTCTCTTTGTCGACTTGTTTGGAAGCCTGACTGAAGGAGGATGACCCGAATGTCTTCGAAAGTATGGTGTGGAAGGCGTAGGTGCTTAGACAATGGGAGATTTGGCAATGTGTAGATTTGGGCCTTGTGGTTACTGAAACGAAACCTGAATAGCGTTTCGGTCTGGCGGATGCATATATTCCATGCCGCATATACCGCAGTACGGCGATGAGAACTAAGATGGCACCGGCCTATATATATTCATGGCGGCCTTCGAAACGGAATTCCTGAACATTCAGTATCGGAAACCCCTCCTCTACAAGTGCTTTCTTGACGATATCTATTCCTCATTTGGCCCCACTACGAAACCAGCCTGTTAACGTTTATACAAAATTACTATTCATTTCACCCGTCCATATAATTCACCCGATAATTTCTAAATCTTTCATTAACTTCTTGGACGTTGCAATACCGGAAATCCACCGACCGCCAGCAGTACCCACATTTCAAAGGCAGCCACCCACACCACTGAAGCATACCCCGCTCACAGGCCCACATATTCCGACGGATCTGTTCTGAGCTCGAGGACTTTGACCGCCAAGCGGAGAAACTAAAGACAAATCTTCTGCAAAAGGAATACCTCCCATCTATTGTTGATGATGCTATTGGGAAATCTCGAGGCTGAGACCGCAATAATATAATCAGCTTCCAAAAATCACATGAGCGACAGGCCAATAAACCTCGTTCTTATTCATGATCCTCAAACATGCCACGGGTATCAATCCTATCGAAACATTCCAATATAATCCAGTAAAGCTCTCACTTGTCTTTCATTTTCAAACAGCCACCGAGATCATTATAATATCGGCGCTCTAGAAACTGAAATGACATTTTAGTTAAATCTGAAACGACCGCCAATACTAACCCTAAACCCGGATGTAAACCGTACAGAAAAAGGCTGTAAAGTTTGCAGCCATGTGCATTATCTTATCTTTCACACATGAACACAGACCGGAGGCGCAGCAGTCTAGCTCTCCAGGACTGCCCGTCCGGGGGCAACAATAGCTCGGTCAAGTGACGGCACCGAGCCCAGAGGAATGAAGTGGGGGAATGTGGTCTACCGCTTCCACCGCAGCGGCACGCATCGCCCGACCTTGGATACCCGTCTCGGATGGTGTTGTGTTGAAGGAGAATGCAACCTCGACGAATGACCAAAAGTGCAGGGAGCTGGCGCCTCATGGTCGCCTATTGCTGAGGCGGCATCAACGGCACCGCTTGCTGGGCACGCTCGGGTTACTAGGTGTGACTGCTTCAAGAAGCAGCGGTGCTGTTGATAGCAGAGGCGATAAATCGCCGTCTATGAACCGGCAACGGCACCAATCTTTTCATTTTCTTTCCTTCTTTCCCCTCACCCCTCTGGCTATATAATACCCCTTGATCCGAAAATAAAGCGGCTTTCTTTGGCCTGGCTACGCTGTCTGATGCATCACCCGGGAGCGGCGTTCCCATTGACCACGCTTTCACAACAGTGGCGACGAGGCTGAAGCAAGGATATCGGGCCCAGGACAGCGCCAGACATGGGTCACAAGCACGGTTGTCACAAGCTACCGGACTTCGATGAGGATAAAGATAAGTGGCAAGCTTACCTGGTGAAAGTAGAAGCGTACTTTGAGGCCAATGAAATCTCAGCTGATGCAAAGAAGAGGGCTTTACTCGTAGCCGCCCTTGGGACAAAGACCGTTCAAGTTTTATGCAGTAAAGTAGCGCCAGCAAAAACAAGTTCGTTGAGCGACGACGAGGTAGTCGAGACCTTGAACAGCTACTATGATCCTATACCAAACGAAATAGCAGAAAGTTTCAAGTTCTTCAACCGCTATCAGAAAGAAGAAGAATCCGTGCAGGAATTTATTGTCGCTATACGACAAATAGCACAAAACTGCAATTTTTCGTCTATGCTAGACAGAATGATCAGAGACCGCATCGTGTGTGGCGTCAGATCAAAGAGTTTACAAAAGCAGCTTCTGGCAATTAAAAGACCTGTCGCTAAAGGAAGCAGAGGCTCTAGCACTAGCTGCAGAAAGCGCCGAACTTGATTCGCGAGGCATAACCGGGGAGGCTCGGGATCCAAACGTGTTCCAAGATAACTCATCGGCGCCAACCAGAGATACGAACGCAACCACGAACGCAATGCCAGTGCTGCGGTAACTACGGCCACAAGACTGCAGTGTGTCGCTTTAACAGACGGCAATGTTTCAAATGCAGACGATACGGGCATCTAGCGAAGATGTGCTCAGCGGCTGACAGCGTTAACAGAACTGGTACCATGGAAGCACAGAAGCGGCAGGAATCGGAAGACAGTGATAGCAGTACATCGCAGATATGGTCCCTCCGTACGGCGGCGCAGACGCTGCTACCGCCCATTCAGCAAACATTCACATGGAACGGCGTTGACCTAAAAATGGACATCGATACAGGATCCCCAGTCTGCGTCATTTCAAAAGCTATTTATGACAAACATCGCAATGAATGGCCTCCGCTCGCGAAATCGCCGATAAAGTTATCGTGCTATCTCGGAAAGCTACCAGTGCTTGGCGTCATGAACATGGACGTGCGTTATCAAACAACTACAGTGGAATGCAATCTGGCGGTGTTAAACTGCAAAGGCCCCAGTCTTTGTGGCCGGGATGTAGAAACTGGAGGACACCGGAATGACTCTCCTGCACGTAAAGGCGCAGACTAACATGGCCTGCACAGTTCCGCCAGCTGCCCATCAACCTGCCTGGGAAATGCTGAACAACTATGCTGATCTTTTCAGCGAGAGCACCGGACTCTTGAGAGGCCCGCCAGCACGGATTCATCTCAAGAGCGGAGCAACCCCAAAGTTTTTCAAGGCAAAGAAGGTTCCTTTTGCGTACAAAAGAAAAAGTTTCACAGGAGTTGGATAGGCTTACGGAAGCAGGGATAATATCGCCTGTACCATATTCGGAATGGGCCACACCCATTGTTCCCGTCTTGAAGAAGGACGGCTCAGTGCGCCTTTGCGGAGATTTTAAAGCCACTCTAAATCCTGTGTGTGAGATTGAGCAATACCCGCTACCAGTTATTGACGACATGTTTGCCAATTTAGCGGGAGGAGAACGGTTTAGTGTGCTAGACCTGCGAGATGCCTATAGCCAGGTCGCGTTGGACGAGGAGTCGCGGAAGCTGGCCGTCATCAACACTCAAAAAGGGCTATACTGCTACAATCGGTTACCATTTGGAATCTCTTCTGCGCCAGCAATCTTTCAGCGGAAAATTGAACCCGTGCTCCGAGGGTTAATCGGCGTGCAGGTCTACCTTGACGATGTGTTGATAGCTGACAAGAGCCAAGATGACTCAAACCTGAAAGCAGTACTGCAACGCTTCAGGGAAAATGGCATTAAGCTGCGCGCTGACAAATGTCGCTTCGCCGAGCAAGCAGTAACACATCTCGGTCACCGCATTGATAAAAACGGGTTGCATCCGGTTGAAAAGAACATCGATGCTATCAGACTAGCCCCTTCTCCGCGTAATGTTACAGAGTTGCGTGCTTTTCTTGGGTTTATCACCTTCTACCATAAGTTTCTCCCTAACCTGTCCACCTTACTTGCGCCTTTGTATAAGCTACTGACGAAAGGAGTCAGGTGGATGTGGAGCGATAAAGAACAAGCAGCATTCGAACTGTCGAAAAAGGCTCTTTGCGCAGCCCCTGTGTTGACATATTTCAATCCGAAGCTCGAACTACTTTTGGAATGCGATGCCTCGCCTCACGTTGTGGGAGTGGCGCTTTTCCATCGCATTAATGGGGAAATTAGCCCCATCGGATTTTGGTCCCGGACCTTCGGCCGAAAAGAAGTATTCTCAGATCGAACGTGAAGCATTGGCTCTCGTTTTTGGTGTTTCACGTTTCCGGGACTACCTCCTTGGCCGGGAGTTCTCCCTGGTGACGGATCATCGGCCACTGCTCGGCCTTCTACGAATGGATCGTCAGACCCCCATCATGGCCGCCGCGAGAATACAAAGATG
The DNA here is from genome assembly GCF_055883805.1 of Amblyomma maculatum. Lineage (NCBI taxonomy): Eukaryota > Metazoa > Arthropoda > Arachnida > Ixodida > Ixodidae > Amblyomma > Amblyomma maculatum. The sequence continues at coordinate 160,980,817 of NC_139346.1, read as the reverse complement.
GGCTCTTCTGCTGGGAGCGTACAAATACAAGCTGCTTTGCAAATCCGGTAAAATGATGGTTAACGCGGACACCCTAAGCCGTTTACCTCAAACTTTGCAGGAAACGAAGGCCGCACCGGAAGGAGACGCAGAGTTTGTCCTCGCCATCGACCAGTGGGACCAGTCGGCCATCACTATAGAGGAACTGCGTTCACTCACAGAAACGGACGCGGTACTAGCACTTGTCCACAGGTACGTCCATGAGGGTTGGCCCAAAGCATGTTGCTTCGGTAACACTGAGATGTTGCATTACTACAAAAAGCTACATGAATTATCTGTTCAGGATGGCCTCCTACTGTGGGGACATCGTGTAGTAGTCCCCAAACAGGCGCGCGGTAGACTGCTGATGATATTGCACGAAGCCCATCAGGGCGTCTGCACCATGAAGAAGGTAGCACGGTCCAAATTTTGGTGGCCGGAGATCGACCGGGACATTAGCCGAATAGCCGATGAATGCAGAAACTGTGTCCAGGCTTTACCAATGCCTCCAGCACGTGAGCCAGTAAACTGGCCAGCTACAGAAGAAAAATGGTCCCGATTGCACCTCGATTTCGCTGGACTTATCAGGGACAAAATTTGCTGATTGTGGTTGATTCCCATAGCAAATGGATCGAGGCCATTCCACTCTCGCGTGCAACGTCAAGCAGCACGGTAAACGCGCTGCGTACGCTCTTCAGCCAGTTCGGACTACCGCGCACTGTAGTAACTGATAACGGCACGCCCTTTACCGGGTCGGATTTCGCCGAATTCATGAACAGAAACGGCATTGCCCACATTCGAACACCGCCCTACCACCCACAAAGCAATGAGCTGGCAGAACGCGCGGTCAGAACGGTTAAGGATGGGTTAAAGAAGATGCCTGGCGTGGATCTCTCAACCGCACCCGCACGAGTTTTGTGTCGATACCGGAATGCCCCAAGGCAGTCGAGCCTATCACCGTCAGGAGTACTGTTAGGTTATCGACTACGCACCAGACTTGACATGTGTTTTCCTCTGAGGAACTAACCTGTCCAGAGCAGAGCAGCTACGCCAGCTTCGGACGACGCCAGCTGGAGTTTCGCTCCGGGGGACCCTGTACTAGTCCGTAACTACGGTGTTGGTGACAAGTGGACACCCGGAAAGGTGACGTCAACAACAGGCGCTCGAAAAGTCACCGTCAGGACGGAGGATAATGTGGTGGTCCGTCGTCGTGCTGATCAAATCCGCAAGCGCAACGTCGAGGGATTCACACTCACGGGTACAGACAGTCCAGCAGCAGAACCAGTGGACCCTCCGCTGGCTATTCAGAACAACGCATCCACGTCAGAGCCCGCAGACCCTGCTCCCCAAGAGACACAGCTGCGCAGGTCAACCCGGGTCAAGAAACCTGTGGATCGCTATGATTATTAGGAGGAAGGGATGCTGTTGATAGCAGAGGCGATAAATCGCCATCTATGAACCGGCAACGGCACCAATCTTTTCATTCTTTCTTTCCTTCTTTCCCCTCACCCCTCTGGCTATAAATACCCCTTGATCCGAAAATAAAGCGGCGTTCTTTGGCCTGGCTACGCTGTCTGATGCATCACCCGGGAGCGGCGTTCCCATTGTCCACGCTTTCACAACAAGCGGCATACACGATCTCAACACTCTGCGAACTTCGTGCGGCGCGCTGGAACGCCGACGCTCCGTCGCTGTGTTGTACCACACGCAGCGAAAAACTGCGATTGGCGGCGCCGGCGCCCGAGTGAGAAAACGCACGAGCTGGTCCGCTTCAACAACACTTTTCACACTAAATGACATTTAAGAGCAACGCATAAAATAGGCAGCACCCAACAGAGCTTGTGTACAGCCTGCGAGTACATCCGACGCCGCAGCAACAACTTATGCAGGCGCGTCTCTCTGAGGGAGGGCTTGAGCGAGTGTTGTGCGGAATGTCGAAAAAGATCCCGCTTCAGCTGCATCATAAAAGCATACAAATTCACGACGCTAGCGGTGCTGCCGGCTTGAGCGGCGGACGACAGTGCTCTGGCCATGCGCTGCTCCGTAGTCGTGTCCCCGCCGGCCGGATGCGCCATATGCGCGCAGTAGGTGTGCGGTCACTGCGGCATTAGAGGCAGCCATATATAAGGCCTTCAAACTGGTTACTGTCATATGTTACCTGCTTCCCAATGGCAGTCCTCGCGCAAAGAGAGCTAGTGTTCCCACCAGACTTGGCACGCGCGCCTGTCATCAACTTGCGTGTGGATTATATGTGGCCCGCTAACGGCGGGTGTGCCACGGACTATAATCTAGTGACGCCTGCCTAGTTGCGGCACAGTTGAAATTGGAGGACTTCTACACGGCGTTACGATGCGCAAAACGTCTATAAAAAGGTGGGCATCATACCCCCTGTGTTAATCTCTCCCTCTCTCTTTCTCTCTCTATATATATATTGTTACGGACTTGGTCTCAAGCAGAGCACGGAGGAGGGAAGAAGGAAGAGGAAGAAGCGTTTGTTTCTGGGGCTAGCAGGCTTCACCTGGTCCGGCTGCTACAGCACTGTACATAAACACCCCTTTGCTTATTGCACCGTAACTAATATATATATATATATATATATATATATATATATATATATATATATATATATATATATATATATATATATATATATATAGTTGCGCCCTCTCGGACGACCTATAGACCTTTTCACGGGCGCTCTTCTGACGTTCTGGCGTCGAGAGTATGCATCAATGTTTCTTGTTTGGGCTGGACTATGACTTGCCTCGCGCTTGCATTGTGAAGTGGTAGATATCCATCGATGTCTGCATTTATTTTAGTCACGAATGACTTACTCTCGTAAATAATGGCATATGCCAATCGAAAGTCTACGTATGGGTGTACGAACAACCAGCGGAAGAGAACGATTTTAGGGACTAAAATGTATCCACAACACAGCTCACCGCGGGAGCACTGCCGATATGAAATGTTTACGCTGCGCCGGTTTCCTGCATCACCCGAGCTGCGAAGGCAGTGGATAGCTGCAGTCAACCGCAAAGGTTTTACAGTGAGTTCGTGGTCGCGGGTTTGCTCACAACACTTCGTCGGCAGAATAGAGACTGACGTAAACGCTGTGCCTGCGCTACACTTGGGCTTTCCTTTCTGCGGACAGAAATCTGTGAACATAGCGAAGTAACGCTTTCGCGTTAATAAATAAAGAGTACCTACCGCTGACTAGCACGCCAGGCCTCGACGAACCCGACGCGTTTGACACCAATGCCGACGACGAAGCGCCGAATCCGCTGGCTGGGTTTGCGTTGGCCATTACTTCACATTGGTGGTTCATGCGAGCCTGTGACAGGGGTGAAATGGAAGGAAGAAGCAGTACGAATACGGCGCCTTGAAGGCACAAAACAGATGCGCGGCAGTCCGGCTATGGTCCGGCTCAAGTTCAGCTTTCACAAGCACAGTCCAAAATGGCGGCATAACCTGTTTCGACGCTAGACGTCGCCCGTATCGGGCATTGGCGCTACTGAAATGACGATTTGTGATACCCCGCCATGGTCTCTAGCGGCGCTGGCCATTGATCCGCCCTAGGACGATTAGCGACTAGGCGCCTTACCTCGGCTGCTTTTAAGGCGAAAACCTTTCTTGGCTCATCGGCTCGCAAATGTCCGCAGGAAATGTTCGCACTAACTGACACTAAAGAAAAAAATTGTCTCCATCTGGAATCGAAACACTATCCCTCCGATCTCCAGCCGAGCGCGCAAAACTGCACGTCGGACTTGCGAGAAGCCAATCGTAATTCTTGTCGAGCATGAGATTATAGTGCCGATGACAATGACAATTCAGTTAGTGATAATGATGAGAGGATGATAATTACGCTTCAGCTAGTGATGACGATGACGGTAGTATCGATGAACATTGCGGTGGATTTAGTTCTTAATGATGATAGTAGCGATAGTTATGATGCTGATGCTGATGCGGTCATTCCCCTTTGTATCGGGGGATCACAAAGTTCTGGATCAGGCCAGGAGAAACGGGTAGAAAAAATTGAGGAGTGAGAGAAACTGTGAGAGAAAGAACAGATGATTATAATGGGGATGACAATGACGATGCAGTTCAGTCAGTGAGAACAACCCTGTTGTGGCCATCACCATTTCGGCTCTTTAGTAGACTTAAGCGCAGTCCTGTAATATTCTTTTTTTTTTCGTTGATCTGCGCGCGGAAGAGAATGATAGGACATGTCATGCGCGTACGCAGCTAGTGTTCTGTACATGTAGTCTAGCATGATTATAAGGTTATCGCGGGGACGTCAATCAAGAACAGAAGCAGCGCCATTTCCGAGAATCCTCGAACGCGGTATAAGGCAGATGAGAGTCTTCTCACTCGTGTAGCTGTTTGCAGCGTTCACTCCTTTCTTATCGAGGCTTTTATTTTATTTTTCATTCTCAATCGCGCTTCAGCGAACAAGCAATAATGGTATTGATATTTGGGACTGCGCGTTCCTATGCTACACCAGTGGCGCGTGCAGCGTCAGGGTGTGGTTCATGGATAATTCGCTCGCTATCTTACACCATGCTCGCTGCTGAGGCAGAGCCGAACACCACCGTTGTCAGATCATGTCAAGCGCGCATGGTTGTATCGTTCGTGAAGAACAGCAGCTCGCCACAATGACACATGGTCGCAATTAACATATACCTTAAAACAGGGAGAGAGAGAAAGTCATGGCGCTATGTTCGTCGCTGGGACGATTGTCGTAGCACAGAACAGCCAACGTTTCTGTAATGGGCTGTACAGAAATCACGCAGGATGCTGTTCTTTTACACTCGGTCTTCATCGAAATGCGGCTGCCGGCGTACATGTCGTAATTGACACGTCACAGTTCTGCGGCAGCCTTCCACCGCTGCCTTTGCCGCCGGAGGGACCACGAAATTACGAGCGATACCTAGCACCCGCTTACAATGTAGAAACTTATTGACGCTATTTCTCTACGCTCAACTTGCCGCTGTTTCACTAAAATCTCTCCACTCTTTTCCGCATTGCCTGGAACCCTTCCCGGCAACTTTTTATTCTCTGTTTATTTCTTTCTTCTAAAACATTTGCGTTGCGTTTCTTCTTTGGTTGTCCTGGTCCTTTGTTGTTTTTCGCTTTCCTTTTTTTACTTTTCTTTTTCCCGTTCATATTTAGGAAAACAGCACGGTCATCCGCTACTTTCCGACTGCACGAGTCCCATAGATCAGGAACAAGGCTCTATTAGATTGAGGAAAAGCCAGCTTGATGCTGATGGTGAGGCGCACACAGTTGTCAGTGCGGTTTTCCCACACAGTGGATTGGGTCCGCGGCAAGCTCAAGGAACACAGCATTCACCACGTGTCTACACTCCCATTCAAACAGACAATGTCCGCATCCTCCATTTCTTAAATGCTTCGTGAGTAAGAAAACGCTTGAGAAAGTTACTTTGACTTACAGCAACATTTATATAACATTAAGCAACCAGCACTTCAAACAGTACAACATTGTCAAAATCACATAATGACAGGATCATACTCCGAAAGCGAGGATTAAACATTCCAACTCGTAAGTGCAACGCTGAAGTCAAGTCTGCACGCTTTCGGAGTCTCAAAGTTCATGAAAACTCAGCCGGGGCTGCGATATATCTGACGCAATCGTTCTCGGCCACGCAATCCCGCCATTTCACCAAACTCACCATTGCCCACCATGGAGCTCGCGCGCAAACGCTGAAGCAAGGCACTGAAACCAACATAAGCCTTCAAAAACGAAATTCGAACAAGATTCTAAATATTGCAAATAGCAGCCGATTGACCGCCTACTGTGAACCTGCTCAAAAGCGAGACTTCACTTTAAAAAAGGAACACAAATAAAAAGAAAGTACTGGCCCTCACCCAACCAGTCTGAGGACACAGACTTGCACTTGCCAGCGAATACATATTACGAAACGTAGCTCCTCGCGCTTAATATTGCGCTGATAAATAAAATTATTCTCTCTCTCTCTCTCGCAGCTATTTTCTCTCTTTCTTTTTCTGCCCAGGCTTCGACGAATGTCTTCATGGTCCTCACTAGCCTCACTTCTCTCTCTCCCTTTTCTTTCGCGCCGGCCGCAGTCGGGTGCTTAGGATATCAAATAGCAGTTGCAGCGGCCGACAACTAATTCTTTTCCTGGCTTTTTTATTATTTTAATGAACACCTACCATTACCACAAGGCCTGAACACCTGCAAACAATCTCGGCACGAGGCACGAACTGTAGCAAAGTACAGAGAAGGGAAGAAGGAAAGAACTTTGCACTCTGACCTCAGTGGGTCCGCCACCTTTTCCCAGAAAAGAGGCATCCGCGGACGACACTTGGAACGACCTTTGTAAAAGTACTTCTAGCACTGCAGCGGAAGAAAGAAATGTCATAACCGGATTGAGAAAAAGTTTCGCGCTCTTTGCCGGGTGACACCGAAAGTGTACGTTATCGACGAAGCGGTTTAAGAAAAAAAACCGCTAATATTTTAATAATTCAAGCATTGCAATTCGAAAAGACACTTTGAATCAATAAAGTGCACTGTAGAAGACAAAACGTAACACGCAATAACTTACTCTCCTATCGTACTAGAGGCGACGCGAAGTGGCTCGCTCATTTAGACGAAGGCCCCGTTAAACGAGCTTTGTTCTCAATCGAAGATACCTGTTGTTAAAGGTGGGTTAACCCGGCAGTGGATGTTATGTGGGGATGAACTGACAGGTCATCCAAAGGCGGTCGTTTGCTGTCGTCATGCGTGCTCGTCAAGATGTGAAACTGACGGACTTTTCAATTGTTACGCCCACAACAGTAAGCAATCAAATGGCAGCGCAGCATAATATACGCGGATAACCGAAGAGTAGGAATGCGCAGACGAAAGGAAGGACATTTCGTGCCATCTCGACCTTGCAGTCAGCGCGCAACAATGTTAGATGGGGCTATCCGAAAAGGGAACAAGCCTGTGGATCGGTCCTCGGCACTTCGAAAGTGGGAGCGAGTGCTTTTTAGGCCGGTCATGCTGATCGCTATCCAGAGCCATAGGCGCTGGAAGTAGAGGGGCCAAACTAAAATGGGACGCTGCCCAGTTGAATGGTTGCTATATTCTCTATATTCGAGCAGAACTGTAACTACACACCACGGCAAGCCCTGAGGTTGCCAGCTACGTCAGCAAATTATATCTGGTATAGCCTTCACGACTATATTTCCGCCCTCAAAGAGCACAATGCAACGCAAGACAACGTTCGCGCCTTCGGCGCTTATCGCAAGAACAGCATTCATCTAATGGATGGTTCTCTGTACACATAATCAAATTTCAATTAACGAAGCTTTAAAATAAACGAAAAGTAGTTTACTGTCCTATACCATGAATAGGTCCCTTTCGTTTAAAGCTACAAACCCCGATTAAAGCTACAAACTCGCAGTGGTGTTAAATGATGAACTGGCGGGTCTTGCCATCAGAAGCTGCGGTGATTACTCCGCCTGTAGCCGGTAATATGCGAAAAGCGCCCACACCTGCCAAGTAGCCTAGTGTCCTCTAAAAACTCCACACAGTATTCTGTAATTTCTCTTCGCGCACTTCGCGAACCTTTGAGAAACTTTGCAGTGGAGGTGTTGCCAAATGAAAGAGTAATTTTACTGAGATTGTACACAACTGACTTTCGTTCACAAAAAAAAAAGACATGCGCTGTCAGTGCAGGTCAGAATGTGCTAGCAATGTTGTACATTGCTTATGAATGCATACTTATAATTGTCGACTGTTCAGTCGGCTCTTCTGTCTGCTGCACTAATAGCTGTACTTATGGCTGTAAGCACGGCAGGCGTGATGGGTGTCATGGTGGACTCTACTTTTGGTCCCCTTGGCGTATCACTTCGCAGACCGACATGCCACATGCACCACTTAAATCATGCATCCCTACCCAAACAGGTATTTCCAACACAGCTACGAGAGGAGTTGTGATACCTAGGTTGCCCACACCGAGTTAACTCTCGCCACTGATCATTAATTTAACTGCCCCTTGCCACGGTGGCCAGTTTTCTCATAATCTAGTAGTCAGGCTCATAAATCACGAGGAGTTCCGTGATCGGTCCTCGGCATTTCGATAGTGGGAGCGAGTGCCTTTTAGGTCGGTCATGCTGATGGCTATCCGGAGCCGAGATCAGGGGTGCAGTAGTTAAGTGAAGCTCCACTTGTCCCTTGGAAAGCAAAACAGCGCACTTCAAAACACAGACACAGAAAGGGAACAACAACACAGCGCTGACTTCAACTGATTTTTTATTAGAGAGCGACACAATATATATATGTACGAAAAGTGAGCTGCTGAGCTTGCACGTGGCGGAAAGACAACAAACGCAAAGTTAAAAGCCGCACGATAACAATACAGGTCAAAACAAGGCAGAACAGTAAGGCTATGAAGAAGCGAAAAAGGGAAAGGCCAATAGGTAAAAACAATTACGTTGTCTTTCCGCCACGTGCAAGCTCAGCAGCTGTTATCAATTCTTTCCGGCCCACTTTTTGTACATATATATTGTGTCGCTCTTTAATAAAAATCCAGTTGAAGTCAGCGCTGTGTTGTTGTTCCCTTTATGTGTTTGTTTTGAAGTGCGCTGTTTTGCTTTCCAAGATGATTTACCAACTAGCCCGTTCCTTCCCCCTTGCCACTTGTCCCGTCAGGTGGCCAATTCTGAAACCCAAGTTGGACTTCCCTGATATGCGCAGCTGATGCCATACACAAACAGCCCAGCACAGGCCCTCACATTATCCTTGCAATGCTAGCGCAATAAAAGATAAGGGCAGGATCCTAGCTGCCCCAAGGGAGAATAGAAATGAGTATTATGCACTTTGCAATTCACAACAGCACTGGAAGGGCAGAAACTGGACTGCAGTTTTTTGCCAATTTATGCGGGCTACACCAGTCAAATGTTGATGATTGGTGCGCACACGAGTTTAAAGGCGTTTTAGCCATATAGCGTGCGTTCGGTCCAAACCACTCGAAGATAAACACTAAACGTTCGTTGCGCGCTTACGCTCTTCCTCCAAAAGAAAATCCCTACAAGAGGTCGCTGCGCATCTTCCTGTAGCTAGCGCTCGGACTCAGATCTATACCTACCGGTAACCGGCGCCAACCTCGTCAGGACTTTCTGATGTCTACAGGTTTACTTCAGCCGCACACACCTTCTGTATAGAAAGTTCGTAATTTTTTAGAGCTTTCTTAAATGCCTGTCAGCTTGGTAAATTCGATTTTCAATCTTCAAACTGCCTTTTCTACGTCTTTTAGTCAGGGACATGAAGTTAGATTGGTTCATTGAATGACTGATTGATTGACTCACTGAGTGAAATCAAACACTACATGTGCTCAATATCATCGTTCATCTCTTCAATCATCATCATCAGCAGCAGCAGCCTGATTATACCCACTGCAGGGCGAAGGCCTCTCCCATATTTCTCCACTTAACCCGGTTCTGTGCTAGCTGCATCCGCTTGACCCCTGCGAACTTCTTAATCTCATCCGCCCACCTAACTTTCTGCCGCCCCCTGCTACGCTTTCCTTCCCTTGGAATCCAGTTTGTTACCCTCAGCGACCATCGGTTATCCTCTCTTCGCACATGTCCTGCCCATGTCCATTTCTTCTTCTTAATTTCCACTAGAATGTCGGCAACTTGAGTTATTTCTCTGACCCACTCTGCACGCTTTCTATCTCTTAATGTTACCCCTACCATTTTTCGTTCCATAGCCCTCTGGGTTGTCCTCAACTTAAGTAGAACTCTCTTGGTTAGCCTCCACGTTTCAGCCCCATAGGTGAGTACAGGTAAGATGCAACTGTTGTATACTTTCCTCTTAAGCGATACCGGTAAGCTGCTAGTCATAATCTGCGAGTGCTTGCCATCTCTTCAATATGTAACTGTAACTAGAAAGCTTCTCCTGTAAAGGGGAGAGGGGGGGGGGAGGTTCACATAGACTCAAATGCAAAATTTGATCAAAACATATCTAACATCAAAGGAAACTGCGTTTGAGGTCAATATATTTATAACACCTCGCCCGTAATACCATGTCAGCCTTTTGCTGCTCGTTTTTTCACTCCTGCATTTTTTATTACACCACCGACTGGGTCAGTTCATCGCATATGCCATTAAGATTCATTCTAATCTGTTCAGTCAGGCAGTCTGGAACATTATGGGGGACACTCAAGCTGCGCCTTTAAGAGTATGACGCGATAGCGTAAGCTACCAGCCCACGTGTCATGTGCGCCGTTGCATTGCCCTGGCCGCGGGCAGCACGAGCGGAAAAAACGACTGCCATATGGGGATGCGTGCGTATTAGTGAGTTCGTGCGATTGGATCGGCCATGGTAGACATGCTCTTCTGAATGGCTCAAACCGCTCAAACTGTTGAGGAAGTCTGCTGGCTGGTACCTCTCGAACGGCCAGCGCAAGATAGCGATGCTGGTAGCAGCAAAGCATCGCCTTCGAAATGAGACCAGGCCAGCAGGAGGGCCCTCCGAGAATTGCGCTCGCGGCCAACAGCAGTAACGGCGACGAAAAAAGGACGGCTGGGAAAGAAGGAATCGGCGGAGCTCGAGAGGCCATAGACAAAAGTGAAAGGAGAGCAGGGAAGGAGGACTCGGAGGGGAGGACTCGAGGGGAGCGGTGGCTCTGAACAAGGCGGCGATGTGGAGTAACTGAACTCGAGTGTTTAGACGAAAGGTCGCGCTCTTTATTTATTGGTATCGTGAATGCAACGGTCCTTGCAAACAACTGTCATACCCCTCTCACCGCAAAACGAAGCTCCAAACCCACGGCACAAAGCCTCCGCCTAGTACCGGCACCGACGAGGCTGTTAAAGAGCGCACCAAACTAAAAGAGAGAAGAGGCAAGTGCGACAGTCATTCTTCCTCTAAACCACAGCCATTCGCTGTCGAATGCATCCCGCTCCTCTCGCCACCAGCCATCCGGACACCCTCTTCTTTCCCCCGGTGAAAACAACAGATGAGAGGCGCTGTCTCCTCTAAACATGGTCGCGCGCTCCAGCAGTCAGGTCCGTGGCATCTCCAAGGACGTCATGTCTCCGCCTTCGAGGAGCAACCAATCTCGCGAGACCCCGGCTGACAGGAATAAATTTTCTTACCAGAAAAACAAGAATAGGAACCTCTCCCCTTCAATCAATTGTAACCAAATTTAAATTGCTTTCAAGGAAGAACACTACACTACCTAAAAGTTGGGGAAACATTTTATATCTTGTTAATTGGCGCAGAAGTCAAAGATTGAATAGCGAGAAGTGGTGTGTTTTTGACGAAATTCTCATAGGCTCCATACATTGATGTTTCGATTGCCCGGGAAACTTGTGTGTTTTATCTAGGTAGATAAAATGTTTACAAGAAACTCCACGAAGCTTATAAGAAGTAATCGAGGGAAACAACTGCTAACTCTTATGTGTGACGAGCTACCGATTTTTTTCAGCGACATTCAGTTATGCAGCATGGCGCCGCTGGCTGCCGCAGGATGGCGCGAGGCATTTTCGGAGGCGCGTGAGCCAGAATCCTGGGTTCGATCCCCAATATATACCTGCACTGTTATGATGAAATGTTATCAAAGTTCTTTGTTGTTATTTTCCGAGCGTCCATTTCCTCGGCCAACCTTCCTGATGAATGGCATATGACTCGTATAGTCCATGCGCTCAAAAAAGGCAACTCTGCCCTCCTCCAGAATTATCGCCCTATTTCATTGCTTTCATCATGCTGTAAAACGTTAGAACACGTCATTGCCAATCACGTTACTGAATTTCTAAACAACAAAAGTTTTCTAACTCCACTTCAGCATGGCTTTAGGAAAGGTTACTCAACTATAACTCAATTAAGCTGTGAGCAGCTTCACAGAAATCCTTGATACATCAGGCCAAGTAGATGTAATTTTTTAAGATTTTACCAAAGCATTTGACCTCATTTCACATAACAAACTAATTTGCAAACTCAAATTAGCAGGTCTACCTTCTTTCTTAATGAAATGGATTACTGCATACCTCGCTAACAAAACCCAGTTTGCTTGTGTTGGTGGTCACTCTTCACGCTCCTGCCCGGTAACATCTGGAGTCCCTCAGGGAAGCATCCTTGACCCTTTATTATTTCTTATCTATATATATGATATTGTAAATGTTACGACTGATCAAGCTCAAATGAGGTTTTTCTCAGATGACGGCGCTTTATTCACAGAAATTAAAACTTCAGAGTATCAAGCAGTGCTTAACTCTAACCTGAACAGCATTAACGATTGGTGTTGCAGACACAGTATGAAACTAAGTGCAAGCGCAGGCAAATTTCACATGGTGGTTCATGTTTACTGTCATGCAGTTCCGAAGCACAATTAGAGTAGAAAATATTGTCTCCACTTCCGCAAAACAAGCCTACCTTGCAAACAAATTTAGTACTGTGCACTGGCTTTTGTACCACGTAACTTCATGCTCGTTTCTGATGTTAGGAACTATGGACAAGTAATTCAATGACAAGAACATGCAAATTTCATGTGGTGACCCATGTTTACTCTCATGTGCAGTTCCAAAGCAGGCACAGCATCTGTGAACAGATGAACAAGACTCCAAACGCTCGTAACACATACGTGGAACCTCCTTCGACATTTACTTGACCTAGCTGGAGGCAAACTCCAAATACACCAACAGCTCGAGCGAATCTTTCACCAGTATCCTGGCACGTCTGACGAGCTCAAACAAGAGCTTATAAATACATCCACCCCGAACCAGCAACCAACCTCCCCTTCTATCAGGGTGCGGACAATCTCTGTCTAGATGCTCCAATCACTTTTGTGGAGGTCTGAGCAGAACTCAATCGCCTCAAGACGAATTCGGCGGCCGGCCCTGACCGCATTTCAAATAAAATGCTTAGGAATCTAGATGACGCATCCATTCATGCTCTTACCGACTATTTTCAAGAATGTTGGGCCAGCGGTACCATCCCTCAGGAGTGGAAATGCGCCAATCTAGTCCTCATCCCCAAGCGCGAGCAAACCACCAACCTCCATCCCATCTCTCTCACGTCCTGCGTTGGGAAGTGGATGGAACACATTATCCAGAACAGACTCTCATGATACCTTGAAGACAACCATCTTCTAGCAGACACAATGTTCGGCTTCCGCCCTCATTTAGCAGCCCCGGAAATTATGCTTCTCCATCAACAGGTAGTCATGAGACGTACACTATATAAACACGAAAGTCATCGTCGGCCTCGATGTTGCCAAGGCATTCGACAACATCCTCCATGAAGCGATTCTTCAATAACTTCAGGCTCTCGGTGTTGGACATCGCACGTATGCGTACATCCGAAACTTCCTCACTGACCGCACAGTGAAACCTAAAGCCGGCACGGGAGATCCTTCCATCATCTCTCCGGGAAACCGTGGCACACCGCAAGGCACAGTGCTTTCGCCGATGCTTTTTAACGTCGCACTGATAGGCCTGCCTTAGCTACTGGCCGACAACCCCCACCTGCATCACAGCATTTATGCGGACGACCTCACACTTTGGATCACGTGCGGCAGTGATGGTCTGATTGAAGAGACTTTACAGACCGCTATCGAACGGATCGGAGATTATCTAAATACAGTTGGCCTCACCTGCTCGGCGACAAAGTCCGAGTATATCATCATCCCTTCCCCGGAACGACGACCTCCAAAGATACTTCCTGACATCAACATCCAGGTGCAAGGAAACCAGATTCCTCGAACAGATAACATCAGGATCTTGGGCTTGCACCTGCAGGCTAATGGCAGCAACATCACGCTCGAACGCATCGAACAGTCGGTGGTACAGATCGGACGCCTCCTTAAGCGAACCTCCAACAAGCATCATGGCATGCGAGAGTCCAACTTCCTGCGCCTCGTTCAAGCTTTCATCTGCGCCCGCATCACCTACTCTGGACCTTATGTCTCACTTGTGCCAAAAGCGAACAGCTAGAGGCGTCACTTCGAAAAGCATACAAGACGGCCCTAGGTCTTCCCATGTCCACAGCTACCCTTAAGCTCATGGCTCTCGGAATCTCCAATACCATGAGCGAACTGATCGAAGCAACGCTTACCGCCCAGTATGAGCAGCTCTCACTCACACACGCTGGCCGAGCGGTACTGCAGCAAGTTGGGATCTCCCCGCCGATATCGGCCCCAAGTTACGCTGAACTTATACCGGAATATCGCCTAAATCTCCGCATTCCTCCCCATTCCCAAACGGATGCACCCGGAACACCATGCCGAGAGACGGGCCGACAGGGCTCGTCAATTCTAGAAACGATTCAGCGGACGTCCGGACGTCACGTATACGGACGCCTCTTACCATCCATCGAGGTCAGCGATGGTGGCGGTAGCTCTCGCCCCTCATCAGCATTCGCAATGCAGAAACAGTCACCGCAGCTGAGGAGGTTGCCATTGTGCTAGCGGTAGCCTGCCCTAATACCAAAGTCGTCATCAGTGATTCTCAACAGGCTATTCGCAACTACGATGAGGGCCGTATCTCTTGCCAGGCATTACACATTCTACGTTCTACAGCATCCTCTTCCCCATCTCACTTCTTTGGGCTCCAACCCACGAGTCGCTCAGCAGAAATGCCCAGGCGCACACTCGCTCGAGACCTCAGCTGCCGAGCCGAGAGTACGATCAGCTACCCTGCTTCCGCTGACACTAATATCTCATGCGCTTGTCTACTCACCACTTACACGGACATACTCCAGCACTACCGACTCCAAAGATGCACATATCCTCCCGCACACCGCGATCTAAAAGACGCGAGGCCGTCAAATGGCGTAAAAACTGGCAGCTTCTCACACCCCATCTTATACAGCAGGATCTTTCCAGAACAGATAGCCCCCATGTGTAAATACTGCTAAACTTCAGCCACTATCATACACATGGCGTGGACTTGTACCCATTACAACACAGACAACTCGAACATCCCAGAGGCGTGGGAGTCTCTCCTGCGTACCTCTGAGCCAGCAGACCAACGCTGACTTATCCAGCGCGTGGTGGAGGCCGCGGCATCCCCGCCGACCTCCTCTAAGCCAGCGCAACCGGTACTCTGACTGGTCCCGTTTTTGGGCGCAATAAAAGGGTTCACCATCACCATTAGGAAATAGTGCCTCTACCTCTTCAGTAAAACGAGCTTAACGTAACACACAACCAACATTATGGCATCACAAACATCAGGACTAGGTTTTTCATTTTTTACCTTAAATTGAATCACATAAGTGCTCATATAACACCTTAGACAATTTTGTATATTCATTCTCAATGTTAGGGCAACTAGCATGCCTATAACAATTACCCCTATTTAGTGACCATGAATTCATATTTTGATGACATACATGAAGTGCTTGCCATGACTGGCTGCCATTTTATACAAGTTCACAACCTCCCTACATTAAAACTGAATACCAGTTGTTAATGCCAGTGTCACCCAGACCTATTACAGAATACATGTGCTTCAGTTCAAGAAAAGCCTGGGGATGCCAGTGCTTCTGGGGAAGGCTTGGTAGGGGGCAATCCTACACTTTGACTGTGGTTTGGGGGCCAGCTTTTTTCTGGCTATATCAAGCCATTCCATACTACTCTTTTTAGATTTAGAATGTTAACACTACAGCTAGTTGAGCACTTGTATCAGGCATGTTGTCCTCCTGTGTATAGTCATATAAGTTATACTGTTTAGCCACTAGCTCAAACATTCTGAAATGTTACACCAAAATCAACCTATCCTTCAAGTTTAACTATGGTAACATAACAGAAGCCAAAATGATGAGCACAAAAACAAACCATAACATCAGTTCAAAGTTTATTCAAAAATAAATACAAATCTTGATTATACAGGAGGTCCCAATGTTCACTGGGTTAAAACAAGTAAAATCAATTTATTAGAACAATGCAGTCCCAACCTGGGTCATCTATACTTAAAGTTGAATTGCAGTAATATAACAGGAGCCAAAATGATGCACACAAAAACAAACCATAATATCAGTTCTCTGGAATAAAACTAGTAAAATCAATTACAACAATGCAGTCTCAACTTGGGTCATAAACAATCAAACTATACTTAAAGTTGAATTACGGTAATATAACAGGAGCCAAAATGATGCATACAAGAACAAACGATAACATCAGTTCACTGGGATAAAACAAGTAAAATCAATTTATTCGAAGAATGCAGTCCCAACTTTGGTCATAAAAAAATCAATCTATACTTAAAGCTTAATTACAGTAATATAACAGGAGCCAAAATGATGCATACAAAACCAAACCATAACATCACTTCACTGGGATAAAACAAGTACAATTAGGACAATGCAGTCCCAACTTTGGTCATAAAAACAGTAGAAAGCAAGCTACTACATTGCAGTTAAACCTGCAGAAAGTTAGGTACTGAATGTCAGCTCACTCCTTACGTTCCTTTGTAATCTCTGGAAGCCTTGCTACGTTAACAACAGGGTTCAAATTTTCTGCACGTGAAAACTGGCAGTATGGCACCTTGGCACCGCTTCTGTTCAGGCAGACAACGACTGCACTGTTATCAACTGCTCTAACCCGATCTTCGGACTGGCTTTGCTTGAACTGAAGTGCAGAATTTCTTTGCTGCTTAACATTACGCTTAAATGTTGACCCTAGTGGCTTCCCGTTGTATCCAACACACAGCACAGCACTAGCAAAGTCATCAATGCCATTTTCAAAGTGAAGCTTTACAATGTGATTAGTAAGTGCATCAAAGGTAGAAAATGTGAGAAAGCATTTGGAACACACATGACACTTTTCACTAGCTGTACTGCACGAAGAGTTAGACCCCTCAATCGGAGATGAAATGCTCATGGGCAACTGCACTACACTGTCAACTACAACTTTACCATCCACTTTTTTGCAAGCAGAAGCATCAATGTAAACTGATCGAAGTATCCTATACTTAACAGGTCTATCAACGCTGGGTTGATACTTTGTGGATGATGCACTGACAAGGCTGATACCATTGTCTTTGAACTGACAGCCCACTTCAAACTGGTTCAAACACTTGCCAGGTGGACTGTTGCTGCTGGCATTGCAGGTGTTTTCTGCCGATGGTGAGTCATACCATAGTGGACTTGAAAACGACTGATCACTCAGCATGGCACCTACTGGAGAGACAGTATCTTCATACAGCAGTGATGTCCTTTCAGCTCCAGACTCCAGCATTTGATCCTCAGATGAAACATGTGGTATGGCAATGCTCTGGGAGAGTTCTGCATGAGAAGCAATTTCTTCCATACAGGCAGAGCTGATGTAAGCAATTGCCTTTTTGAGATTCTTTAACATGGTCTTGCCCTTTGCTTTCATTTTGCTATACTTTACTGTCCCCAGATACTGTTGAGCTTCCTCTATCCACCCAGATGCGACTTGAAGACCAATATCAGTTATCCTTCCATCAGTAAGGCTGAGTACGGAGAATGGCAGACCTAAATGTAGGCACCCAGCATGCATGAGCAGGCATCTTGATCTCTTGTATGGTTTGAAGCAGTGGCCACAAATGAATGGTACCGAGTGTCCAGAATCTACATGGTACAGGTAGGCAGACAATGTGCTACACTGTGAGGAGCACATGGCACAAGCATATGTATGGAGTGTAGGGTCATTGTTTTCCAAACTCACTTCAGAACAGAACTCGTCAGCCCTGGCTTCCACACTGCATATTTCCATTGTTGATGTGGAATCACTCCCTATACTCGCATAGTTACGAGATGAAATATTTGTCATACACAGCTCTTCACTTGCTACATCAACACAGCCCTCACTGTTCTCTTGATCTCGACTTACACCAGCACAGTCCTCACTGTTCTTGTTCCGACCTCCACTTACGATACCAGCACAGTACTCACTGCTCTTTTCGTGATAGATCGAATGTGCCTCCATTATGTGTTTATCAATGCCAATCTGATCGCGACTTCCAAATACACAGTCCTGATAAGGGCAAAACACAAACCCACTGTGCTCTTCAACTAGATGCACAGAAAGGTCAGCATAGGGAATGACAAGATCACACTTCGGACAGCGGAAGGAGGACTGCAATGGATGGAACTCAGCAAGATGATTTAAATAGTCAAAAATGTTTCTGAATGCCATGGAACAGTTTTCTGTACAACAGACGAGATGCCAACCACCAGCAATACTTGAACTAGTCTGAGTTTCATGTAACGGTTGTGCTTCACTTGGTTTGAATGTCGATTCCTGTCCATTTTGATGCAAACTTGGATGCAGATGTTCCATCCCAGGCTGCAATTCTAAGCGTTGTGCACATGCTGAACTATGAGACATTCTACCAGTACTCTGGTTGGTCACACAAGCATCAACAGTAGCAGCATGATTTTTGGCTATTTCCTCTGCCCGTGGGTCCAAGCTGGATATCCAGTTTCCTGTGCAAGAGCTCTGTTTAGTCTGAAGAGAAGAGTGCTCTGAAGTCAGTAGGCCAAACACTTGGAAAGCTTCTTCATTTGAAGTCGCATTTTCCTCTGTAAATGACTCTGGAGAAAATTGTGCACAAGACTGACTTGGTTCCACAGGGTCCATTGATAAATATTCTTCCATCAAAAGTTTCAGCTGGTGGTGTACTGCATGGGCATCTCCATTTCTAAGCAACACTCTAAAAGGTTCTTTTGTGTGCTCCTCCATGACATGGCGCATGACAACCCAGTCATCATCGTTTCCAAAGTTGCAGAAAAAGCACTGCACATTGTAAAATCCATGGCCTATTTGGTAGTGGTGAAGCAGCAGACCACATGAGTTTGTGGACCCAAAACACAAATGACACCTGTAGGCACTGCAGTCCTCATGAGTCTCCAAGTGTCTGCGAAAAGTTTCATTAGTCAAACAGCTGAACTGACAAGCATCTGTCAAAGCACAAAAGTAGCATTTGCTATGAACTAAGTTCTTGAACTCTTCAGAAGTGAAGGTCGGCTCAGCATTGGAATTTCTCTTGTACCACGGTACTAGCTTGGCATCATGAGTAAAGTATGCATGAACACCTAGGTGGGCCTTTGTTGCAGATGAATATGAACACAATCCGCAAAAAAAGGTTTCCAGCATATTAGGGGAATGCTAAGTCCACTGCTGCTCAGTGTGCAGAACCAGGTCTTGAACTGAGAACCTGTACATCAGTTGGCTGCTGTTCACCTGAAAATATGCCAAATAGATAAATTACAGGTCAGATTTGTAAAAATTAGTCTTCAATATTCATAAATACTTACTCATTAGATAAGCACTTTAATTGCACCTAAAGCATAACATTGTCAATGTCTAGTTTTGCATTATCACAGAAAAAAATTGCGCTTAGAATATAATTGGTTCACAGGACAGGAAAGACAGCATCTGTTACACGTTTGGTGGACACCTGACTGCACCATAAAGGAAGGGAGGAAGGTAGGAGTGTAAAGCAGAGAGGGGTGCCATAGTGGAGGGCTCTGGAATAATTTTGACCTCCTGGGTATCCACAGACTTCATTTTGATCGTCGTTCTGGATCAAACCCGGGTACTCCAGCACAGTAGTCGGTCATATTAACCACTGCACCACTTTGGCAGGGCTTTAATCTTATTTCAGATGTATAACAAGATCAGAACATATTTATTTTAAACTAAGCTAATATGTAAAACAGATCATGACTAAAATGCAGTAACAGACTAGAAAAAGCCTGTATGCCAAGTTCTATGTGAGATCAGGAGCAAAGTAAATTGCCTATTACAGAAATATGCTGGAACGATCATGTAATCATGCTGCTTAACATCCTTATCAGGCAGGTCATTTCTGAAATAAAGAGCTATGTAAGCATTACCTGCTTCTTTTTGTTGCTGCTCTCACAAGTGCAAAACAGAAGGTCAAAATCGATACTTGCAGCATTTAGGATGGATTCTATGTTCTGTTTGAATTATTTTAGCTGCTTACAAGCATAATTCTAAGTTTTGAATAGCGGTTTTTGCATTGCTGGTTTTGACTAACTCTTTTGGCTAATTTCATGCAGTGTTTTGGTACAAGGCACACACATGAAAAGTAATGCCATAACAACTGCTGCAAGCAGAGCAGTCAAAAATTTCTTCAAAATTAAGTGCAAATGTTTAATGTGCCTTACCATGAGGTTGTGACGCTGAAAGCTTTAAGCTGCAATCGCAGGCTTCAAATGTTTTCGTGCTGTAGAACACTGCAAAAAAATCCATGTTTATGGCAATATTGTTTTTCCCGGCATCATGCACACTGCCTACACCTCGCACAACAAAAAAATCATGCCAACATCATTTCTGTAGCCAAAACAATATTTCAAAACTATTATCGAAAGCAAACATAAGCTTTACACAAAAAGGTCAGCAATGTCAGCTTTTAAAAATGACTCCCGTTGCTTAGGTTATCTTTTGCCATGTAATGAAAATAAAGTTAAGAGCGGATTTTGGTGCAAATGTTTTCTTCAGCTTCGTACACTTGACATGCCACACAGAATGTTTGGTTTGGTTTGTGGGGTTTAACGTCCCAAAGCGACTCAGGCTGAGAGATGCCGTAGTGGAAGACTCCAGAAATTTCGACCACCCAGGGTTCTTTAACGTGCACTGACATCGCACAGCACATAGGCACCTCGCTTTTCACCACTATCGAAAAGCGGCCGCCGAGGCCGGGATTCGATCCCGCATACTTGGGAACAGTAGTCGAGCGCCGTAACCACTGCGCCACCTCGGCAGGGCAATCCACACAGAATGTGGCCACAATCTCGTTCATTGTACATATAACAGTGCGCTGCTATGTATACGCAGCTAAAAGTAGAATATCAGTCATGCCAATGATTTAAGAAACTGCTATTAACTGGGCCAATTGAAAAAGCTTGTGAAGAGACAAATTCGTTGCAATAGCTTGTTTTACACTGTACCATGCAGATTTTAGTCCAACTTCACACAACTATATAAATGTCTGCCATTACATTTTCTTTACCTAGAGCAGTTCCTCACAAAATTTCATTCTTATACCTACATTCACCCAAAAGGCAATCATAGAAGATGGCTATTATGCATGATTTAAATAGACTTGTACCAGAAAAATGATGTTCATAGAAAATAATGCAACAGCAAAAGCTATAAAATCCAACACCGACAAACAAAAGTGCATGGAATACAGGTATCAAGAGTCATACATAATACAGCTATTAGACCAATAAACCATAAGAACTGGGACCATAAAGAATCCCATAAGGACATTTTCACCTGGGACAAGAGATGAAGGAAGGATGGAGACTGGTTAGACACAAAACAAATTCTTTCATCCACAAATGTAATGTTGCCAGTAGCCTTGTTTCTAGTAGCTTACTTCCTTAGTGCAAAAAACAAAAGGCCAGTTCGACTCACCTACACTGGTTTATTTACCTTTAAGGCCTTTCGGCATTACAGAGGGGGTGGGTACATGGGATCAACATCAGTCATTTGCGAGACACGAACAAAAAATACATGCCTTTCAAACATGAAGGAAATGCATAAAAACACAAAGAAAAAAAAGTGGCCGGGCTATACAGAAAGATGTTTTATCGCATCTTTGAATGCCGTGGGCATTGAAGCTAGTTCTCTCTGTGGAGCACTTTGCCATTTGTTTCATGAGTAGCCCAGTGCTCCATACACAACGCTGCTCTTTTCACACAAGTGTAGATGTCGTGCAGTCCTAGAGGAGAAAATTTCTACTCTCTCGATTGACAGTGCCGACTGCATGCAGCCAGTGCCACAGCAGATGACAAGAGGTCTGCGCGACCTCGCCCTTCAGTATGTTTCAAACGACGGCAGCGTCTTTGGCCTTGTCAACAATGCAAACACATTATTAACTTTTATCGTTCGAAAAGACTGGCAACAGCTGGGCTCAGAGGATTAATATATGTGTGCTACACTAGGTAAGGCTTCGCTCGGTCAACAAAAAGAGATGGCTTATTTATTCATCTGGTTAGCTTCTCGCTTTTTTCCCTCATTCCCCGTAAATGACCTTGGTACTGACCAAGTTCGTAGTTTGATAGCTTGACATGTTTGCTATCTGATGTTTTTAAATACATGCATGCATCGCCTCTTTTCCTTCGACCTTTGACAAATTTTATTCAAGCCTATGACCCAGATTAGAACTACCCTGGGGCCGAGTCCATGAAAGAATTCTCTGGAACACGTTAACTTTACCGCGACGTCAATTTGACGTAGACACCGGGGGAAGGGTGGGACAAATACTGGGGGAGGATGAGGAGGCAGAAAACAGCCAGTCAGCTTTGCTGGATAGTCCTATTTCGGCTGCTTGTATTTTTTAATGGGCCATATGCTAACTTCGACATGTCTTAAAGCTTTAAAAGAATGTGTTTGGCTAGAAAACTGCAAAATTTATTACTCAGAGCTTATAAACAAGATATAAAATTTATTTTGAGAAGGTTTTAATATTTCTCAATTGTTTTTTTTTTTGTGTTCTCGAGAGGGCGCTCTCGATTGTTTTGTTTTATTCTGTGTTTGAGAAGGCACCAACCATATTGAACTTGTGCGGGAGACCTTTCCCATGGCAGCGCTTTGTCAGCTTGACATTTTCATTAGTTGGTATAGTCATGTGAGCACACAAAGGTTATCGCCTAGGCCCGCACCTCTCGATGCGCCAGCATGACCTGCTCATCGAGTTCATGAAGGAACATCCCTACATGGTAAAGCCTTCGTGTGAGCTCAATCAGCAGATCATGAAGGCATGGAAGGCGCAGCTGTGACAGGAGATCACTGAAAAGTTGAACAGGCCTTGCCAGCAAGACTCGAATAATGTCAGAAATTCTGGAGAAAAGATATACAATGCTGGCACGCCACGGCATTTGTCAAAAGAATTCCAGCGTTCGCACTTTCCTGTCAACAAGTGCACGCTGTCACCCGTAGGGGCCACCAGAGGCGGCTGCCTGACGGGTTGCGTTCTTGACCTTGTGGGCTGCTCAAGCGCCTTTGGTGTGTGCGACTTACAATGAAACAGGGCAGGTAAACCAAATAGGTATACAAGAGATGCTAACTTTGATGTATCACAGGAGCTCTCAGTGCCCTTGACATTTTTTTTCATGTGTTGCACTTGCTATGTTGCAATATTCGATTAATAGAAGTCATAGGCACTGGCAAGTGACTCATTTTCTTCACAATAACCGTGTTAGCCAAATAGTTTATGACTGCAATCACGATGTACAGTGTAATGGCAGAGAAGCGGAGGAAAGGCAGGAACCAGCTCCTCCAGTCGCACAAGAGGCAAGAATTGCTCACAATTCCGAGCAGGCTGATCGTTCCGCCGCTTGCGAGTACCCCACCTCCAAAATGCCTGCTACTGGATGCATCAACAGTTATGAGTTTCTGGTGGGTGACAAGGCTGGCACAAGTAGACTGTCATGTAAGTTATAACAATGAGTCTTTTGTTGGAAGCTACCATGCATCATCTGTATACGCATGCATGTGTAGGCACAGCCAGCATTGCATTTACAGGTCATACTTAAAAGCAAATCACTGTAAATAAGGCATCATTAAAAAAAAGCACTGGGTAAAAGTACTGAATACAAGCAAGATGCTTTATTCAACCATGAAATGGCATAGATGCACACAAATATCTTGTAAACATTAACATGTCTTCTTTCAATTCCAAGAAAACTAAAAAACATCAAAAACAAAAATTACCCACATCCAATATTGACAAAAAACTAAATGAATTGTCATAATGCAAAAGAATAATGGGAAAACAAGTGTGTAGAGATGTCAGCTAGCTTAACCCGTTACTTCATACCTTGGCAAAATTGAAAATGGCTGATCCTTACTTGTAAAAATGTAGTTACTCAGTGTAACAATACAAGTGTGCTCACTGAAACACATGAACTCAAACTCATTTAGGATCAAAAGTTACCTGATAATACACTCCACATTGGCACATGACCTGCCTCAACTCATGACTAATTTCACAGGAAGTCAAAAACCAACTAGTTAACAACAAAGGAAAAACTGAGCCACACTGTGCCATACTAATAAGAACTATATTGCCATTGACCTATGCACTTTGTTGCTCTTTTCTCTTCAAAAACAGCACAAAGAAGCCATCTGCACGCCCTTGTCGATCAATATCTGCCGACCTCCTGCCAGACATTACTAAAAACTACGAGAAGTTGCTGGAGATTGCAAAAAAGCAGTCAGTTGCTGAAAATCACACCAGTAAGCCAACTGCGAAAGGTTAACATATACCTGGTACATAACACACACTACTAGCTGCATAGTAATGGCACACGTTGCTTTTACACGGCAGTTTCACAGATGACACAAAAATTTCACTGTATGGCAGCCATTATGTACACCTAGTACATAACACACTGCAAGCTGCAGTGTAATTGCGTATATGTTGCTTTACACAAGGCAGTTTCACAGGAGAGGATGACACAAAAACTACATTTTATAACAGCCACCTGTCCAAGCCTATTCCTCAGAAAAATGCTCACCTAATGACATTGCAATACAATATATTCATGTTGCTTTCTAATCATGAGATACAACTAATATGATGCTCTCTATGTCTGTTGTTTGTACAGGATAGGGAGCACGTAACCCAGGCAAATTCTGTGATAGCTGCCGGCATGGAGACAATGGTACATGAAGCCCCAATGCAGAGTACATATTTGGAGGCGATTGCTTCAGCATTACAAGCACAAGCAGCTGCGCAGATGCTGATGGCTGCAGCTATAAAATGCAGTACAGGGTGCAAGACCGCCTTGGAACGCATGGCGGCTGCTGTGGAGCAAAATGCTGCAAACCGAGAGCTGCTTTCTCAACTCAGCATGCTATCTACCACTGCACCAGCTTTCTTTGCTGTTCTGCAACTGAGTGGGCAGCGAGTAGGACTGCAGTTGAATATGACACAATGACTGCCTATAGATACTGTGTTTAGTGCAATGATGCCACGACATCAACATGACTGCAAACATATTTGTCATTGACATTTTATAGTGGGATACAAGCTGAGAAAAAAACATTAATTATGGGTCATGATATAGCTAGTGCATCACTTCGTTAAAGATTACATGAAGTAACTGTTTTGAAGGACCATGCCAAAGAAGCCACGGGTATAGAAATTTTCTGGCCTGATGCAGAGGCTTTTACTAAGTAACTAAATTTGGTATAAAGCTTTCCGTTGCATAGAAACTGTGTGCAGCAGCTACTACAGATTCGAGTTGCATCTGACTACAGCCGCAGTCAAGAAACGTTGCGATGACAATCCATGCAATCTTATGGCAGGACGATTGATGCCTGCTGAGCGAGGATAGCTGCTAGTTGCATTTTGTTGAATACTAAAAAGTGCTTCTTAACTGTTTTGTAGTACCAACTTTATGATGTCCGTTTTTAGTACTATAGCTTTAAAGGCCCCCAAGCTGCACAAAATCGGAAACGTAACCAAACACTTTGTCACTGAAAGTATGGTTTGTTACTTTCTATATTTCATTAATTGTCCACACGCAAGCTTATTTCAATGCTTTTTTTCATCATCTTACTGAATGCTTGCAAAGTATCTCTTAGCTTGAGTTTGCTCCTAATACATTAAATAATGAAGTATTTTCTTGCTGTTTCTTTCTCCACACTTACTAGGTTGCCTTCATATCCATATTTACAGAAGATGGCTGTGATATAATGACCAACCAAATGTTTTGAAATTGTGGCAGTATGGGTATTTTTCATATTCAGTTAGTGCAACAAAAGCCATTGATAACAATCTTTAGAACTGCTTTGGAAGCGGCTTGTACTGAAAGCTTTTCCAAAATAAAACATTTCAAATTAGTGATCTGCCTCAGATTCCTTCTTGTGGTGGACACCGCAGCAACCGCCTGATGTCAAGGCACCCATGTGCTGTATAATGTCAGTGCACTTTAAGAACCCTAGGTGGTTGAAATTTTCAGAGCTCTTTACTACGGCACTTCTCATAGCCTGAGCTGCTTTGGGACTTTAAGCCTCAAAAACCAAACCAAAATAAATGCAGTAAGGCTGACCTTAAGCAATATTCAACATAATCGCATCATCTGCCTATGGCTCTCTTTGCTGAGGTGTGCACAAATATTCAATGCAAATGCTGCCATCGCTGCTTCCTGACCCCACGCATGACCTGGCGTCATACTCGTCTTCGGTATTTAGAGCGCTGAATATAAGGACATGCAAACATGCTAACTATTCTACTACGAGCTTGTTTTGTCTGGTTTGAGTTGCCTCTCAGTGTTGCCACAGCTGCAGCTTGTGCAGGCTGCCTCTGGTTTGTGCTATCAGAATCGTTGCTGCTCTCATCAGCAGTTTTCAATAAAGACCCCATCTTGAAGGCCCAAGTTGAGGGCTGCACGCTCTGGGCAGTAGTGGAGGGTCCTATACTGCTGCAGGCAGTGGAACCTTTTCTTGAGGATTCCAATGTACCTTTAAACTACAACCTTCATTTTTGCATCAGCCTCACTGTAGCGGCTCTCTGGCGTCTGAAGGCTTTGACGCCTGGGCACTGACGTCAACAGTACCTCCTCCAGAGGATACCCCGTCACCTGCAGGAAAAAAATGTTTATCCCTCTGTTTTTTTGTTTTTTTTTCCAAGCAACACTTACCGAAAAGGTGCGAGATTCATGGTTACTCGCCTCAGGGCTGAATATCGCCAGACAAGAGGCGTGGTTTGAGTCCGGCCAGCATAGATCGATTGCCTGAATGCGCACACATGCATCGCGTCTGTTAGGACACCAAAACAAAAACTTAAAATACCAGAATTGCAATGTACCACCAACTCTGTAGCAACTGCCATGGCCAGGATGACCAATCCAATATTTCTTCAAGTAGGACATTAACAATTATGCAATAAGCTTGATCAAAATACCTAGAAAGCACTTATTTACAGAATAATGCAGACCATAACGGTGTATGTAGGAGGGGGTACAACCATTCTGCAAAATAGATGATAACTTGAAATCAATAGCATTATTGCATAATTGAAGTTACCCAAGAAAGCATAATAACAGAAAGTTGCAAAACAAAATGAATGCATGAAGATGCATGCCATAAACAAAGCTATTTGAACAAAGAAGTAAAGTACGGCCTTCACAATTAATCATGGTACATAAGCTTTCCTTATTAATATTGGAGAAGGGACGATTATTTTTGAGATAACAAGCTGTGTCAGTGCACAACTGTACTGACAGCCTTCCCTTAACGTGCACCAAATACCAGTGACCACATGCATTTCGGGTTATTTCAATACTGTAACTGCACGGGAAGCAGCAGGCAGCTACTCCAATTTTGAGCCGCTTTATGTTAATTTATTGACCCTTAAGGATATTGGGCAAGGTATTATATAAGGTGGGGGAGAGAGAAGCACAAAATAAAGTTCATGGTCATAAATATTTATAGAATAAAAATAAAAAAGCCATGGCAACGTTGGACCTTTCTATGCGACCAATTAAAGAATGAAAAAAAAAGGGGGGGGGTCATGTTGCCACAAATTCAGCCAAATATTGCCTATATCACATGTTTGGTTATATGGTACTATAACGTATATAATACACTTACCACCGTTGCATTAAGGGCATAGTAAACCTTGCCATAAAAGCCTGCGTCTCGCTGGGGCTCAGGTTCTTGAGCGCACTGACGGCTAATCGTTCCAACGACGCACCCGACGACGCCAGAGATATGACCACATTCCAAAAACTCTGCCTTGGTGCAGGACTTCTCCTCGGGAGCAGAAGGAAAACGACACCCAGTTTTTCTCCGTGCCGACATGCATGATTGCCTGAGCGACGGCCAAAATCAGCCAGCTGGGAGCCGCGCAGTTGCCTCACCGCTGACTGCTGCCTGGAAACCCCCAGTAACGAAGAACCGCAGCGCACAGAGTACTCTGCGCTCTGTTGTGAGTGCGCTTTTCCTCGTTGGGCCAAGGAGGGGTTTTAGCTCTTCGCATAGCCAGCGTATAAGTCCCTTCGACAGTCTGAAGTGCCTTTGGAAGGCATCGTCAGGAATGTCGAAAGGATCGTCATGCGTGCGCGACCGCCGAAGCCGCTGATCACATTTGCTGCTCACTGCGAACAACAGTGGGGTGAAGGGGCTACGTACCGGCATGTTTCTTGCGCTGAAGCGAATGCGACTTCCAGAGTTCCACGCACAGCGACTGAACACGTCCGCTTTCACTTAATTGACGTGTCTCATAATGTCAACAAAATTTGTGGTCCCGCCTTTGTGAAGCGTCACTGCCAGCGGTGAAGATACACGGCCAATGGAGTGAGTCGGCGAGACAAAGTGAACGTGTTTCATAGCAAGCTCTTTCGTGGATTCAGCCCCTGCTTTATTTAGCGGTGGTTCCCAGAACATCAATATTTATACTGTTGCATGAATGGCACAATTGTATCGGGGGTGTTGACCGACGAAACCAGTCACCAGGCTAACCATTCGGCTGATTGCCAAACGTCCACGTCACCGCAGAGCAACGTGCCCCAAAGCTTCATAACTGTTTGTTAACAGTTGGCAGCAGGTCGCGGTCTATTTCCTTTAGCTCAGAGAACACAAGGCAAACAATGACAGGCGTGATGCGCGTACATCGCAAACGAAGGAGAAGGCTGCATGACTTCTGAACTTTACAATTTGTTTCTATTTGGCACTAGTGTCACGCTATGCCTGCACGTTTGATCTGGAACTGCATCAGTGTAGCACTTGCATGGCACTTCCAGTGCACTGCATGAACTAGTATAGATCATGCAGGATGAACCAAATGGACCTTAAAGCTTTATGACGAAAAAATGACAACTTCAAACCTTGGAATTAGGTATGAATGATTCTTGTTACTTGATACTGTTTGAAAACCTCTTAATTGAAGTAAACAGTGTGTTAGAATTTAATAATGGCAATAATGAGGTGCATTAAGCCACTTCTATTTATGAAGCAGCTGATGTGTTGGCAGGAAACTTCTTCCTTCCAAGATCTGCTGTAGAAAGAATAAATCAGTGCAAGTCCCAACCCTCCCACATTTTGAGAAAACCTTCACTACACCCTGTATCAGCCAAAGTCAACTTGGCAGGCTACTTGACCTTCAAAAGCCAGAATTTCCAGCGTGGCTATATAGCTTAACCATGATACCACCCATGGTGCACCACCACTAGACCTTTGACGGCAGATACAGCATCACGTTCCATCTTTCAGTTGACAGTGCCCTCGATTCCATAGTTGAGGCAATTTAATCGCTGCAAATCATGTCTGACAAATTCTACACCTAACCAAAGCAAAACAGAAAAATGATGCCTCTCTGCCTAACCAGGTTGAGGAGGGTTAAACCTCAGCCATTTTTGATGTAGTTGTTAGGTTATGAAAGGCTCTAGAAGGGGCTGTAGTAACATCAAGACACTTGACATTGCTACAGGACTGTACTCTCCAAATTGCAGTTGTAGCCATTGAGTTTCGCACAATGTAGAGAGTTGAGATAAAAGAAAGTAAAAGGCCCCTAATCTCAAAGTAGAAATACACTGAGAAAATTTTTGGAGGCATTTAACCGCACAATGTGTTGAGAATGTAATAGCATTAAAGAGTGAAGTCTCCTGTCACTGCTGCTCAGTGCATAGCCTGGTATCCACCAACAGTCCATTCTCAGTGACATACTTCCATAGTTGTCTGGAATGAAACAGATTGCTCACCTTAAGGCATCAAGAATTGTGCTGTACATATTGCTCAACTTGTGCTTCTGGCATCCATTTCTGGTCCACTAGGCACGAACTCCTGAAACTGTTTCCACATAAAAATCATGACTTCATTATGAGAGACACTGACCTGATTGACTGAATCATACCTCTATCAGCATGTGAACTGTCTGTGATGCATCTACTCAATGCAAACAGCCAAGTCCGAAAAAACTCAAGAATGCAGCACCGAATGCCCTCCCTAAAGCATCCTCCGCAATTTGCTGGCCAGTAGGGTCCACTGGTTTTCAAGAGCCCATAGTTAGCATGGAATCACAGGTGAATGGCAGCTACTACCTTGGGCAAAAGTACATCCAGTCCTGTCACCACATACCAAACTAGATGCGAGCACATTTGATTATAGTATTGGTACTTAATATTTTATTACTTCTTTTAAATCCTTCCACCACTTAAATGACTTGTCATTCGAAGGTTACTGTAAAAAAAAGATACAAAGGACCATTTTCAACCTCGTCTCGATTTCGTTAAACTACAAGAAAGGCATGCAGTTTGGACCACCATAAATTAGGCGGTCTTTTGCCCTACAGTGTTAACAGTAAACATGCCTCACCTTTTAACTTGGGATGTCAGGCTCATCTGCCAACTTTTGAAGACGCTTCTTGACACTTCAGAACTGAACTGAAAATAGTTTATGAAAAGTTTCCCTGTAAAAACATCACCTGACACATGCCTGCTGCCGTGCTCAGTGTTTCCACCTGCCTAACAGCACTAACTATAAACTTCAAATTTTTTTTAGTCGAGCAACAGCTTAATTGGTATACGGGGCTTACAGGAGTGGAAGGCTCTAGCATTTTGGAGCAGCTTTGAAGCAACGAAACGAGTTTTGGAGCATTTGAATTATGTTTTGGAGCACGTTTCTAAAGTCAAATGCCGTTGATAATTGCAGTCTTCGTTTTCTGAACTACAAAATCTACAATCTGATTTCTTTTTATGCATGTTCAGGGCCTTTCCAACTTCACACTGATCTCTGACAAGACAAATGGCCAAAGCATATAAATATGTAACATAGGCTGACCTTAGCAACCACTTGGAACAGACCAGCAGCAAACGGAACACTTGCTAGTGCACTTCATAACTGAACACCTAGTCTGACCTAATGCATTTACTTATTTTGACTTGAAGTACTCAAATGTCGAGTCTACCACTTCGATGTGCTCGAGCAGTGATACTAACAGAGTCCAGATGAATGGGCATGACATTTATGCTCAATATCTTGTGCATATCTACCTATTTTATTTAGAATACAGCTCAAAGCCCCCAAATACAAGGTATCACATGATCATTTCTGATCCTATATCTGGCCTTATCTGATAAATTTCCGAGAATCGGTTATTTGGTCTGCCAAAAAGGCACCTTCAGACCACACTAACGCAGCTGGATAAGCTAGGTGCTAGTGCCGCTCCCATACTTTTTGCCTACCGTGGGATCACAGATGACTGCAGCGCCACCTCGATCGCCTTGTTTGTTTGTAAACATGGAGGAGGTCTGCATGGGTGGAAGCAGCTTGAGCATTTTGAAGCAGCTTTGGGGCATAGACAAATGGCATTGAAGGGTATATCATCATTCAGCTTTATTTCACTGACTCCTGCCAGAAGTTTATCAGTCATTGCTTGAGCAATGCTGGGGCTCATTTTTAATATCTTAGCAGTAGGCCATATGCCTTTCCAACACTCTTGAGAAGCTTCCTAAAGACTGACAGCTTTGGGGTTCCAACCCAAAGT
This sequence comes from Amblyomma maculatum, assembly GCF_055883805.1. NCBI lineage: Eukaryota > Metazoa > Arthropoda > Arachnida > Ixodida > Ixodidae > Amblyomma > Amblyomma maculatum. The sequence continues at coordinate 160,949,339 of NC_139346.1, read as the reverse complement.
GTTTCAAGTATGATTTTGTCTGCCGTAGGCCTGACACATGCTTCTTTGGGACAAAGGAGCTCGATGTTGTATTGGCTTGTTTTTATAGTAAAAGCACTACTATGACTTTTGTATTTTTTGCAGCTGGACAAGTTTCTTAACAGCTTGTGGTAGTTTACACAACCTACTTCGTTTGCTACTCTCTCCACTGGTGATTCAAAAGGCTGGAAGAAGGTGCTACATCACATGTACAATGCATTTTTTTCGCAATAAACTATCTTTAATCACCTGTCACTCATACTAAATTTACTTGTGAACAAATATTATGCTCCATGCTTCGTTCCCTTACAAAAATTTCATTTGAATTAAGCCCAGTGCAAATTATGTTATATCTTTGCCCCTGGCGCTGTGACATTGTTCCCGAGTTCTGCTAAATTTGATGGCAGGAAATCAAGACAGCCAGTTTGAAGCAGTTTTGGAGCAATATTGCATTTGGAGCAGGATGGAGCAGGCAAAGCAGTTTGGAGCAGAATGAAGCAATAGGCCTAGTGCGCTGGTATGGAGGCGCGCCACTGCTCCAGAACAAGTAGAACCACCTCCCGCCGGCGCACCCGTATGTGGTATATGTCTGCTCATCGGAGAGAGGCGGCAGAGTGAACGCGAAGCCTACGCTTCTCGGCAGAAAACTTGTTAGAAGAAAACTTTTGTCGGTCATTTCCTGCCTCGTGCCACACGCTTACGTAAGAGACACATGTACCATGTGTGTGTGTTGAAAAATAAACCAAAAGCACAGCGAAGAAAGCCGCTACCCATTCATGCCGTCTGGTAGAAGGCCACCGGCGCTTTTGGGCGCAGCGCATCGTCGGCGCGCGAGTGTTTCTGCTGGCGGCTCTTCGGGTTTTTTTTTCTTTGAAGTAAGATTTCGGAACCCGAACAATATGGCACTTTGAAAGTAAAGACATAAATAAAACAAAAACTAAGCCAGTGTGCAACGCGCAGCACTGGCTTTTCCCCTCGGTGGCAGTGTATGTGTAGACGGCATGCTAGACCCCCCAGAAGTGAGTGCAGAGAGCTGGGCTCAGTCAGTGAATAGAAAGGCTCTTAAAAAAAAAATCATGGCTTCCCTAGACGGGATGAGCAGGCTGTATCTGGAGATGTAAGGCATCAGGTCTTGCGTGCACGTGCTTTTCCGGCGCTCGGCAGTTCTACTACTACTACTACTAATAATAATAATTGGTTCACAGGAAGGGAAAGGCGCAGTATCTGTCACACTTGCTATGTGGACACCTGAACCGTGCCATAAGGGAAGGGATGAAGGTGGGAGCGAAAGTGGAAGGAGAGAAAGGGGAGCCGTAGTGGAGGGCTACAGAGTAATTTCGACCACCTGGGGATCTTTAACGTGCGCTGAAATTGCACAGCACACGGACGCCACTTCGTTTCGCCTCCATCGAGACGCAGCCGCCGTGCAGTTCTACTGCAGTTTTTATTTCCTACTCGATGCGTCGAAATGAGTGGTGACTTGTGACAGTGCAGTGCGCGGAAAAACAGCCATGGCTGAGCAAGCTCCGCAACATGTGCTGTTCGGGGTTTTCGGGATATAGAGAATGTTCAGATTTAATTTAAGAATAACTGCTTGGTGTGCGGTCAGAAACTGTACGAAGCCAGCACGTGTATGGAGTGTGCAGGGAACTTCACAGTGCAGAAGGGCCCTCGGATATCTTCAGAAAATGTGCTGCCGAATGAGAACCGCCTTCTACGACGTCAGCTTGGAGATAAGTTTTATTTGGCCCTTTCGGTGTCTGTTCACCACAGATGTAATTCGTTTTTTTTTTTGCATGTAGTTGTAGGCAAACCCACGCAATATCACGGATGTCAGTTGCATCTGCAAGGCCGGGTGCCACTGTTAATGATGCGACACATCGCTCTCGTATGATTTCCAAGGAAACCGAAAAAAAAAAACTTGATTTTCGATTGCTTCCCAACGTTTTTTTTTTTATAACTATTATAACACCCATAAACACAACAGCAGATCGAGCTGTTAGTTTAAAAGGATGTTTTCTCTTTGCGGGGAGCCATGGACGCGTGGCAAGTCAGAAAGTGCGCACTCCTGCAACGTGCTTTGCTCTCCATGTCGTGCTTCCACGTCAGGCTAGGCTTCCCAAAAGCGAGCGCCGAGAACAGCTGGAAACTATCATTGGGAAGTCACTAAAAAAAAAATCGCTGGGCAGGAAGGTTCCGCGCTCTCTACAACACAGGCCGTGTCCGAAGACCTGCCTAGTGCTGGTTACAACTTTTAGTAGTTCCAACTTTTAGAGCTCGAGTTTGGTCCAGAAGTAAAAAAAAAAAGACCCGTTCTTTTTGTGTTTTTCGCGTGCTGCGCGCTCGATACAAACGAACGATCGCTCGTGCATGCTTGAAAGAAACTTAGCGTGAGGTACTGTACAAAAAAAAAATGTGGGAAATGCACAGCCGAAACGAAAAGCAATGGGTGCGACATGAGATTCGAAATGACTATAAAGACGACAGTAAGTACAGGCCCTTGTTTCAGTCGGCGTTTAGTTTTTCATTCTTACGGGGAACCAAGAAGAAATCGGAACACAGCGTCGGCGCTACCCACGGTTACAAATCCAGACAGCCGCCTTTTACAGCGGCGCCTCCCAGACGGCGCCACATGTTCGGTCAAAGCTGCAGCGCACCAGGCCCATTGGAGAAGCGCTTCCACCCCTGGGCTTAACGTCCTGAACCGATTAAGGCTAGGCTATCAGGACGCAATAATGGAGGGCTCCAAATTAACTTAGACCACTTGGGGACCTTTCTTAGGCGAAATTCGTAACTGGTTAAATGGTTTAAGGAACAATTCTCAGTTGACACCACTTGGATCCCAGTTAAATTCCAGCTGGAAACAGCGTAGGGTACACGGGGACTCCCCCATTGAAACGCGACCGCCGCGGCCAGGCAATAACTGATCGCCTAACCACCGAGCCAACCAGACATCCTCAGCAAGCAAGTCATACTCGGTAACTAGGACGTTCTGTACGAATAAACTTCTCACGTGAATTAAGCATATAAAGGCCGAGTAAGTACCTCGCGGCACTGTCACGTAAGTGGTAGGTCAGCTGCTGGAGAAATGGCTAGAAATGCAGGTGCTGAAAAGATGAAAATATGCCTGCATTCGGTAATAAAACCACCTTGCGTTACACTCTTATAACAACAATTAATTTTATGCAGGCACTTCAACTAATGCGCACTGCGTTATTAGCATCCTGCTCTAGTACAAGCTATGGAAGTGAAAGAAATAATCACTGCTCAGAAATCAAAACAAAGTGTTCTGAAAGTGTTCCCAGTGAGAATGGCAGTTCACAAAACAGCTGACAGGTGGTTTAAACGAAGCGCAATTACTGAAAACGGCGTCACCCCTGAAAAGACTAAGCCCAGACGGTTTGAGATGGCGACAATCTGCCTGCGCGATGACGCCATGACAGCCAGAAAGTGGATGGAATCGTATAGTACAGCATTCGGCAGTCATTTGGAGCTTTAAAACAGCTTATTTAAGCTTTAAGCACAAGTGAGACCACACAGTACCTTTCAGCGTCATACTTTCGGTGGTAATCTCCAGAACAAGGATATATTACGCTACAAAGACTGAACAATTTTGGCGCGAAACAAGCAACGAACAACCGTCGGAGCGTGCAACCTACGCGTGACTTCGCTTCTGAAGTGACAACTTACAAGAGCGTGTAGAGAGAGTTTGTGTGTGGTGGAGATAGAGCACAACTAATGCTTTGAAGTGATGTGTTTACTCCTGCCATCTACCAGTGCCAGTTGTAAGCACCGTGGTTGTAACCTTATACCCTATTTATACTGACCCACCTTAAATGGCATCGACTAATATCGTATTTTAACCAACAATTATAAATAATAGCTGCAATATTTTTAGGAATTGTTAGTTACTTTAATATAACATGTTGATTGCGTCCTGTATCAAACACATGTAGTAAGAAAACAACCTTTTTTGCTTCCTTCGTGATTCTAGTTCACTATATCCATGATCAAACGACACTGTCACGTGATCGCCAAGGTTCGGCTTCTTTCTGTATTTAGCTTATAAGGCGATTTTATATTCAAATATTCAGTCCTTGTGTGGCTATTTCAGCTGCAATGTTACTAGAACAAACTCAATTTCCCAGCTCCCCATACCGCCCAGCATTGGGCAACTAACGGCGCTGCAGTCAACTCTTGCTCCTTGCCGGCGCGTCGTCTGCTACACCCGGCACTCAGGCGTGGAACGGTCGGTACTCACGTGGCTCTTGCGTGTTGCTATTGCACTCTGCATGGCTGCAGTAAAATTATTACATTACTACAGCTTTGGCTTTGAAGCCACGCATTACTTTGGAGAACGCGTTTGTGTGATGGAAATTAATTGTTAATGACATGAAACAAGTCAGACAGTGCCGTCGGCTTGCTCGCGCTGTTTTTGTTTGCTCCCTATCTTGTGTTTTGTAGTATGTTATTTCAGTGCATAGTCCCTATTATGCAAACAAATTAGCTTAATTTTCATTGTATAGGAGCATTTTAACTTTAGAGGATAGCGTTCATATCGGCACTCGCGATAGCAATGTAAAAAAAAAAAAAAAAAAACTTTTTTTTTTTATGTCGGATGTAAAGGATTATTTACTGAGTTTACTGAAAAAGAAATCAGTGAGCATGGGCGTGCGCACTGCGAAAGGCAGTGTCTGAACAAGCATGAGTCTATTCAAAAAGGCTCACTGTAGGTAATCACAGGAAGTCGTAAACTTGTGATTCTTGTCTTAGTCGAGCCCTTGAGAGATGCCCCCTCCCCCTTTACACGGACACACACACACACATGCACGCACAGTATATTAAAAGAAGCAACATAATTTTACTGCTTGTTGAGGAAATTAATGTAATTTTAAACTAGCACTAGACTGCAGTTCTAAAACACAATAGGTATCTACAGCGCCGGATATTAATGCAACAAGAAAAAATGAGCAAAAATGCAATATTGATTGATTGATTGATTGATTGATTGATTGATTGATTGATTGATTGATTGATTGATTGATTGATTGATTGATTGATTGATTGATTGTCCTTTATTGAATGGGAAGGCTCATGGTCATGGATGGGGGTAAAGGGGAGTAGGCAGAATCTTCATTTAGGTCGTCACTCAAATCATATTGCTCTGACCAGGCCGCTAAGGGAGCCATACTTGGCAAATATTATCTGTGTGTTCAGGCAGTATAGGGTTTGATCTCGGAGCGTCCAGTAGAAAAAGCAGGGCAATCCCCGAGTAGATGAGATATGCCGCCGCGCGTAGAGTCGTACAGTGCGGGCATGTAATCATTTCCTCTCTATACTGACGCCAGCGGGCCATAATACGTGGCGCGTAAGCTGTATAGGCGATCAGCTTGTTCAAGAAGACTCGTTGACTTCGGGTGAGGTGGGTTTTTCGCGTAAAAGGTGGGTCTGGTTAGTCTGGTGTGGCCACCTGCATGCGATGCTGACTGAGGCTACGAAGACTGATTGGGCTGTTAGGGAGGGGGGGTGGGGGTGTCTTCAACTCTTTCCTTTGCTACGGAAGCAGCCCAGCGCCCAATATGGCAGCATGCACCCTTCACCCTTCCGTAAAGTAGTAAGGACAAGAGAAGGGGTGTGTTGCCCGCCCAAGATCGAGTAAGGGTGATATTGTCAACACTAATGTATGAAAATGAAATGCAGCAAACCAGAACTTCATTTCATCAACACAAACATTGAAATATTACAATTAAGCAATGCAGATCAGAACACTATGACCAACACCGATCTGTGACGTAAGCAAGATGCGGTGGCGCTTCTGGCGCCAGGCTGGGCCGACTGGGGGTGAAAGTAGAGTTAGCGCCCTTAGGAATACATGGAACCGAAAGATTTCAAAGCAGTTTTCTCATTTCACGGGGCCCCTATGATGTCGTTATTCGGCACAGAGCAACCATGAACATCCTAGAACAGATCATGAAAGTATGAGATCTCATTACCGAGGCGAAGTATTTTTAAAACCGCGATACGTATGGGGGTGCAAAACGGGAGGGCGACCCATAGAAACACATGTGAACACAACTTGCCACAACACTTTTCTCGTTTCGCGGAGCACCAGAAGTGGTGGCCGGTCGTTAAACGTTGGCCAGCGCTTTGAAAAAGTGTGTGACAAAGTATGCTTCTTCATTGCGGAGGCAATCTACATTTAAAATCCCTCGTTGCCCAAGAATCTGAGTTAGAAATGCATTGCGGTAACGCGGCCCGTTCAAAACGTATGTAAAGAACGGTTCTCAAAGAAACTGACTCAAAGAAGAAAGCGAAAGCAGTCGTTTGTTAAGAGCTGGTGCATTCTTTCAAGACCATGAATATACGTATACAACATTTCGCGTCAATTACATCTCTGTAAAGCATATTTATCAATAAATTTGTGCGGCGCGTTGTCAGACAAAACCCCACGTATAGGAGGCGAGTCGCTCAAGCGGATTTTTTTTTTTTTTTGCGAACGTCTTGTGCCACGCTCCGACATCATGTTGCATAGCGGAAGTAAAAAAAAAAAAAAAAAAACATTCCAAGTGCTAGCGAGACGCATGAGCCGAGTAATGATGCCGTCGGCACAGTTCATTTTGTAAATTGAGATGAATAAAATGCAAAATAACGGGCACGACGTCATTCCGTTCTGCAAACATGGATCGTGGCTAAGAAGACGCGGTAATGCACATGTAGTTGAGTCGCGATATAATGTGCTGAGCAAGTTTTAAGTTAATATTTTGAGAGGCTTTATATTCTGACGTCTGTGCATGCGCTGGATGGACTGCGCCGTACGTAAAGAAAAGAAAAAGAAAGACGCGGAAGCCGCACAGAAAGCGCAGAACGATATATGAGAACCATCGAGATACCACGGGGGAAAAGAAAGTAAATTTTAAAATAGCTAACGAGCATATATGCCCGTTGATGACGTTGCGCGCACCCACCTGATTCAATATAATTGTAGGCCTCCAGGGACTTGTATGTCTTGACGATCTTTGCAGTGAAGCTACTCTCTACAAATACACTACAATGCTTGCCATGCCCAATGGCGGCAGAGCTCCCACGTCGGTTCAGAGGACTTTCCAATGCGTTTCAGGCTAGCAAATTGGTCCGGGTGCACAACGCCGCCAATATATAGCTTTTCATTGTAGCATTGTTTAGCCGATTCCGACAGCTTTTCACGCAGTCCGACATTGCTGCAGCGCACAATACATTCCCCTGCAAGTACTGAAAGTCTGACGATCTACGGGTCTGTTCACAACACGATAAACTGACCGCGCATGATTGCAGGCGACCATGCACCACCGGCGACGTCGCTAGCAGATGCTCCGGAGCTGGTGGCGCCGTCGTCTGCTGCAACGCGCGATTCACGTTCGGTACATATTGTCGTATGGCGTTTGACATTCGTTTTTTTAAACGTAATTCTGTCTAGGATGTATCATTTGAGCGACAATATTATCAAGCTAATTTAATCTATGCGGCAGCATAGCAGACTGTAAACAAAACTGCGCGATTCGCATGAGCCTTTTGGGGGTGTCCGGATTCACAGCATAGAATTTTTGAGTAGTTTTAAATGTGGAGTGCCTCCGCAATGACGCAGCATATTTTGTCACACACCTCTTCAAAGCGCTGGCCAACGCTTAACGGCTGGCCAACGCTTAACGGCTGGCCAACGCTTAACGGCTGGCCAACACTTAACGGCTGGCCAACGCTTAACGACCGGCCGCCACTTCTGATGCTCTGCGAAACGAGAAAAATGTAAGTTGTGATTACATGTGTTTCTATGGGTCGCCCTCCCAACTCGCATCCCCATACGTTTCGCGGCGTTTTAAAAATACTTCGCCTCGTTAATGAGATTTCATACTTTTATGATCTGTTCTACGATGTTCATAGTTGCTTTGTACCGAATACCACATCATAGGTACCCTGTGAAATGAGAAAACTGCTTTGAAATCTTTCAGTTCCATGTATTCCTATGGGCGCTAGCCCTACTTTTCACTTTCAGTCGGCTGCGGCGCAGCGAGCGCCGCCTTTGTTTGTAAACACGTGTTGGTCTGTGATATGATAACTTTAATTTTCTACCAGATAAGGAGGCCCCCAATCCCCGCCCCCGGCACGCAGGCCTAAGGGACGGGAGCCGAGACCTCCACGAGACCTCCAGGCAAAGAGGTCTTGGCTCTTCGTGGCTTCTTCCGCCAGGCGAATGGCTTGTTGCTGTGGATCAGGGACCTCGCTCCGCAGCAGGGCTTCCCAGGCTTCTGTACAGTTTATATTTGTCTTAGCCCCTGGGGAGCTAGCACATTCCCAATTATATGGTCGAGGGTCCCTCTCTCCCCACAGTGCTTGCATTTATCGTTTTTTCTATCGTCCATCTGTACATATGCCCAGACCGGGTTTAGAAAGTTCCCAGCTTGCAGGTGCCGCGATGTCACTGCCTCGCTATTGTTTAGACTTTTATCCGGTGGTGGCCCCAGTCTCCTGCTTAACCTGTAATTTTGAAGAATCTCCATGCCGCCCGACTGCCGGAACATGAACGAGCGTCTGCAAATTGCAGGTTAGACGAGCGTCTCCAAATTACAGGTTAAGCAGGAGACAGTGTTGGTCTTATTTTCACATGACGTCATCGCACGAGCACCGTCCTCCATTGCTTTGGTCACGTGCGCGACGCTGCCCGGTTGTCCCATACCAAAGTTGACGTGTGGTGGAGTCACACGATGGACAAAATCGTGAAGCACTATCGCGATCTGGCATTGTGTGACTATCGTGAGCTAGAATATTCTAGCATACTGTAGGAATGACCCGAAGTCAGCGATTTCCACCGCTTTGCTTCTGTCCGCGAGAAGCGTTTTCGCAGTTCGGATTCATGCATGAATGACACTTTCCTTTTGCTTTTATTTTTTTTGTAGCGGAAAGCATTCTAGCCACACCCTGGTGCCCAAGCATATGTACAGCGTAACATGTATTCTACTAAAACGTCGGAGGAAAGCGGGTTTGATGGACTGACTAGTACAGTCCATCAAAGCCGCAAAGCAGGCACGAACGGCCGTAGAACTGTTCTGTATCCCGGTCATCCCGGGGAAAAACTAGCAAAAGCTAATTAGTAACGTGCAATGGCTTGAAGGTATTCCTCGCTTTCCTATAGCGCTTTAACGCCCTTGCAGTTACGCTTCATACACATACCGGGAGCACAAGGGCAGCAGTCCGAAAGGTTCTCCTCCAAGGGTTGAAAGTAGCATGTTTATGAAGTTGTTATTAAGCACGATCCCTTGCACATACCCAACCGCGATTATATCACATCGAGCGGGACAGTAAGCACGGCAATGCTTTAGCAAAACGGCACAGCGAAAGCAACAGTGCAAGACCCGCCACAGCAGGCGTCTACCCCAAAAAGTTGACAGCTGTGCTGTTCTAGGAGTTTTACACCTGCAGGACCTATTGTCGAATCCGTAGACAGCGCAATTGACTATTGTTGCAAATTACAGTTCATAGCGCCTTGGTTCTTCTGAACTACCCAAACGAAACCTCAACATACCACGGCTATCAAGGCTATGGCGGACCGGAAGCGGAAGGGCTTAATTTTTCCCGTCGTCCACCGAGCGGCAGCCGACAGTGAATACAACCTATATGCTTCCTTTCGGAAATATTTGAGTGGGTCGCATAATCCTTTATTGCGTATGGTGGAAAATGAGCGTTAAAAACTCCCTTGACCAACTTTCGTTGCAGGTCATTTTGTATTCAAAAATATTTGCGCCAAATTTCAATGCGTGAATGAAGAGCTCATATGCTTGGTTATCTTTTAACTGCAATATCTTTTTTCTTGTCAGCTGCCGCAACTCACAGCATGCGTATTTACGCCATATGCTGTTATTTTGAAGATTTTAATTTTTGTGATCATCTTGCTTGTCAAATTTCTCTGCGGTTCTTATATCTCCTCTTCGCATTATACTCTTAGTTGCAAGCCCCATGCAAAATTTCGTTTCATTGACCTGCTTGAGAAGAGCTATTATGTAACTAACGCTTAATTCACATTCCAGGCGGCCATTGACGGACGGACGCCCGTTTTTGGAGGTTCGAACATCCGAATGATATCCGGTTATGTTCAACATACGTAAAGCAGACATCTGTCGGAATATTGTTTGTGGATTCGGATCGCGTCCCAGGGACGTCCACTAGACAGCCGGAGGCGGACATTTGGACGTTTCCCGTAATTTGCTCGCAGGTTCCACTATTGATGTAAAAACTTGCCAATAAGATTCGTGTAAAGCTCAGCAAGCATGTGTAATGAAAATTTCAGTCGCATACCAGTACTCAATGCCTTTGCCATGAGTAAAGCAAACAGAGTATGCAACAAGTGTCTTTTCTCGTCTGGTTTACTTTAACACAACAAAGCAGTGAACAGCAGTGTGCAACAGAATCTTCCATCCAAGAGGCACATATGCTAGCTGAGATTTACACAAACGCACAATCTCTGAAAACATGTGAAGCATACAAGCATGCATGGTTGTAAAAACAGCATTTTCGATTCTTGTTAGGCTTTATTGCGAAAATTGCATAAACAGTCTACACTAAAAAATATCCACGTGCAAGCGAAAATAGATGGAATGGCATGGTAAAATGGAGGCAAACTGGATTGCTAAGAATCTACTAGAATAATTTTTTAAAATATCCTTGGCCATGACAGCTCTTTCCTTGGAGAGGTGGAGGAAGAAAAGGTATTTACTGAAACCTAATATTTGGGAACTGGTGAGGAGATGATCAAGCCCCTTGGGGGCAGCCTCCTCAAACCGGGATGCTGGGAGCCGCTACTATCTTGCGCACTCATCCGATCAGCTGTTGCTGGTCTAGCAGGTCTAAGCTGGACAAAGCAGGTTGGGCTCCTCCTGCAAAAGGGAAGATGAACTGCAAGTTATTTCTGCTAAACTTTGATTAGATATCTCCAAGGGCAACTGCTAGTTTCCCTCGATTGCTTTTTCCAGATCGCACTGTACGTGTGCATCTCCATTCAGAATGGTCATATACTATAAGAAAGGTCAATTAGCTGCAGCAAAACTCATGCAGAATACCAAAAGATACAAATGTGGTTTGACCAAAGCTTGGCATACAGTATTTTAGTGTTTTATGCCGTCTTTCAACATATTGCTCTGACCAAACATAGCATGTTATGTTTGCTGCTCTGCACCCTCAGCAATGCCCAAGACATGGAGTGCACACACAGAGGAACTAAGTATAAAGGATGCTGTATATTAACATAAAGCACATCCCCATCATTGCAGTATTACACAGGTATGCATTGGTGGCAGAAACCTCCATTTTGAGTAGCTTAACAGGCAAAATTCTAGTCATTGTTCCTGCTCTGAAAAGAAGTCATCAATAATGACATCATTTAAAATTGTCACGTTTATTATGTAAATTGCACAACGTTTTGCTTGTTTCCATGTACCGTTCCCGAAAACATTCCCAGGGCGTGTCAGGAGTAATCAATATGTAGGCTAGCGAAAGTGTATAGGAAGCGTCTCCTTAGAACAGCTGTGACGAAGTAACTTATATGTTAGTGTAACTAATAATATGCAAGCCACAGCACCAGAGTATAGATAGATATTTAACAAGTGCTAAAGCCCAATGTGGAAGCATGGCCCACCACAGTGATTGTGCAGTTTTCATGCTTCTACAAGAGTTAAAAGCAAAGTTATTTGTTTACCCACAGTTGCATAAAACGCAAAAGGAAAGCTGAAAATAAGGTCCTAATGTATTACTAGCAGTATACAGCATAAACATTAGTTACTGAAATATGGTTGCACAATTTTGGCAACCAGCTGTGCACACATGCCATGGATTTCTCAACTACGCACCACAAATTATAAAAGAAAACATTATGGTTCGTATGGGTGCTGTCAGCTGTAAACAAGAAACACTGTACCCGATTTAAGGGGGAGGTTAGTGGGGGCCAAATGAACTGCCCTTATCCAAGGACAGCCCATAATTTGCCCCTACATAATATCGGGGACAAAAGTGTGTGGACCACACAAACTGCAATCAAAGTGCATAACTTTCGCATCGACCAGAAGTCCCAGACCACAATTGTTGATGTGAAAGTTGAACATTAGTTCTTTTCATGTGTGCTAGAGAAATAAGGTGACAATTCGTTTACATCACGATTCTAGTCCAAAATCTTCAGACGTACAAGATACTTTTTTTCCCCATAGTATAAGCCATGACTTGGGTAAGGGATTAGTAATAAGTGTATAAAAGACACGAGTGCTGTTGGACAGCCACAGCCAGTTTCATTAACTTTGGGACTCGGCCCACATTTTTAATCCCCAAATAACAACTAACTGACACGACTGGCTTACAAACGAACTGACATTGCCGTACTGCCTTAGGGCAGGGCCTACAAATGTAAGAGTTAGTGTCTGCTGGGCTCTATTTGAATGAAAAAAAAAGTTTGTGTGTGTGGGGGGCAATATAAATCTACCTCAACAGATAGTACTACATGTTGTTTGTGACATCAAGCCTCGGTTAGCATTAAAGATATCACGCAGTATTGTGGAAGATTTGGGAGCCCTTTGCTGCTTTCTTGTAGAATTGAATAAAAGAGCCACCATCTTCAGAAGGGCATGTAACACACAGTTATATTGGCCTCGAGATCGAGCACAGTCGCCACCTAGCGACAAAGCGGCAAACCCTACTCAGTGTGGATGCGTGTTTGCGTCGCGTGCCAGCCCGCAGTGATTTACGTGTTTGCGTGTGACGTGTACAAGAGTGCTTTTTGTTAGTTTCGCGGTTCCTGTACGCTTTTCCTTACCTATCTGCCTCTTGCAAAAGAAATATGAACAGGCTATCACCCCACACTCCATGAAAGAAAAATACTTGTCAATATTGAGCATGTCATGCTGGAAAGGACATCATCAGTCACGGTCTTCAGCGCTTTAGATTTTTTTGACAAGCAGTGTCTCAAACGAAGCGGTTCTGTCATTCAAAGTCAAAGTAAAACAGGTTGCTGCCGTCACTACAACTTAATGCAAAGGCTTAAAACTCGTATATTCCTGTTGCGTATATATACCGCAGCTACTGAAACATGCGACCGCACTGTTTCATAGCAAAATCTAGTTTGAACAAGCCACTCTGTGCCTTCTGTATCCACATTAGCGTTGTCTGAGTATTTTTATTTTTTTTTGCTGTTAAACCTCTGTCATGATGTTTGAGTGGTATGGTGCTCAACTGCTAATTTCGAGAATAGGGGGGTTCGATATCAGCCATTTTGAAAGGTGCTCCTTGGATGTGGGATTTGACTGCATGTTCAACAATCCCACGTGGTCAATGACACCGAAGCCCGCCCCTACATCATCCGTCATAGCCGATGTCACATGGCGCGTTAAACTAATATATGCATTTCGCTTCTTTTTTTCTTAAGGTTTCTGCACATCCGTAACAGTGGCAGTGAGCACATTTTGCTTTAGAGAAATGCTCGAACGTTTGAGAAACAGATCTTCCCAGCCCCTGCTACACTAAACATTACAAAATATACATAGATCAATGTACACTGGTAAACCATTAGAATAATTAGAATCCCTTTTCGTCCGTGCTGTCTTTAGAGCAAACTTGTTTCTGACAAGTGGAGTATAAGGGCTTAACCATCTGCGTTAAGTTCGGGAATAAATACATATTTATAATCGCATGATAAGATGAACTCCATTTCATTCAGAATAGTTTTATATCCGGGGCCTGTTTTGGAAGTAACCCTACATTTTGCTTCAAGATTGAGTCACTGTTCAACAATAATTACAATGATAAAGAAATGTTCAGCCTTCAAAATTCCTTGCCTGAACATGAGCGACCAAGCGCAGCTTTTACGATGACTTCACAGCTACTGATTCGTAGCCTGCACTTTAACGTTACTGGAAATTAATTGCTGATAGTCCCAAATTTTGTCAAGTGTAAGAATTCTGTCACATGATGAAATTCATTGTCATTGAAAACAATTACTACTTACTATTTATCAACATCACACACATCAAAAATTCCCTATACTTCCCTCGGTTTGAGGAAATCATTTAGAGTCACTTCACAGTGCAACTACCAGATTATCTGCCGCAATAAGAATCCACCTTGTTGTGAACTCAGCAAACTCAATCCACTCACCGCTCTACACGTGAGCAGTCAGCTTTCCTGTGTGGCTAGGTTTCCTGTACAGCGTCGGCGTAATCTCATTTTTGGGGAATACTTGTGCATGGTTGTCTAGCCAGAGTTGATGTCCGTTCAGTCTATGGCAACCCGCCGGGCAGTACGCTGTCAGTGCTACATTTACCGCCGTATTCACAAACACGCCTTCACTCGAACTTCTACTCCAAGCGGCCCTCGAGGCCTGTTTTTCGTTTCACAAAGCAATCTCCACTCGAATCGCTCCTCCAGTGGCAGAGAAAACTTGAGTTTTCTCGAGAATCTCGAGTCTGCGACGACACTACCTTGGCCGCTCCTCGACCGCCACTCCGCTTGTAAACATGGCCGACATCGCATCGCTCGCTCGCTGTGTGGAATTCGTTCTACCGGTAACCAAAAAGTTTCACGAAAGAAGATACGACAAGGATGCACCGAACCTTTCACTAAAGCATCAGCTGAGAGTGACAGTGACCCGGGACTTCTGGCACGCTATCGTTTTACGAATGTGGTCATGGCTAGCCTCCGGCCGTCCCTGCCGCTCACGCCGAACATGGATAACCGTGATCAGCCACCGACGTCTGTGTTGTTTGATCGTCGCATTGCGCGTGTGTGGCGCGGGCACAAGTCGGCACTGGATAAATGGATAACCTTTTCGGAGCCCACCGAGTGCAGAGTTGAGGCGCGATTTGGCCAAATGGTGAGCTCGCCCGCCGGAGTCGAGCTACGGCGGCGCACTTTCCGTGGCTCGCCCCGCGCGCTTCCGCAGACGGCGCCGAACTTGTGGGGGAACAGCGTGTGGTATTGTGCTTGCCCATCGCCCGAGGGTACGTAGTACGTCTGCGGACGCACGGCCGGCGCGGCGCTGTTGAGGGAGAGCTTTGGTGTGCTCCTCCTACGGAGGGATATTCGCGGCCGACGAAGAGCATGGCTTTTCAAGCACGTTTTCAATTAGGGCTCCCTACTTGTTTGCAAACCGCACGTGGCATTTTCTTCTGAAGGGTCAAATTCAGCGTGCATGAGCTGCAATGCGCTGCGAAGCAGCACGCATGTTTAGCTCGCCTCCGAGCAGGCCAGAGCCATGCTGGTAGGAGTTCGCAGCTTGTACTTTTTTTTTTCCTGCAATGTATTGTGACGCCCGGCAAAAAAAAAAAAGCATGGTAAAAAAAAAAGTTGGTCAAGCCTGTCAAAAAAAATAATAGAAAACGTCTGTCAAAGCCTGGCAATAAAAAAAGGCAAAGCGGAAAAGGCCGAGCGTAGATCTCACACCAAAAAATAAACCGAAGTATTCATGCCATTTCTCGAAGCTGACGTCACTTGCAGCGACTGTTGCCAGATGCGAAAACATTTTCAGCCATTTTTTACAGCCGCCCTTTCCATCCAGCCCACAAAACAAGTTACACTATGCTGTTAACGTCGAGGTCGGTTGCGAAAGTTGTTTAGAAGACTTGACATGTAAAACTGAGCATGTTACATAGTTCAGCGCGCAGTTTTCGGGCCAAAAGTTCATCTTAATCTCGTCCCCATATGCCACTTGCACTGCTCCGAGTGGAGGAGGTATTCTCGAGGAGAACTTGTAGGAGGAAACGCCGAGGGACGTTCATGAATCCAAATCGACCCTGGAGTGGAGTAGCGGCTATATTCTCCGCTCCAACGAGTGGAGGTGGAGCGTCGAGTCGAGGCGCGTTTGTGAATACGGGCGTTAACCTGCTTAATCCTCGAGTCAAGTATGATATAATGAACCAGGCTGCCTTGATGCATTCTTAAGTACTGCAGGTCAGAGCACTAATCTTGCATTTGCAAGGGCTTGATACTAAATTTGCTTGTCTCACTCGTGTAAGACACACACACACTGTTGAAAAGGCGATATGTCATGTCCAGGCCCAAGTATCGGGCCTGTGTGTGCAATACAATGCAAAAAATGTGCAATTCGATGTCAGTAAATCTAAAAGACGAGTGGTTGTGTGCCTTGTTTTTCTGCACATCTTTTTTTTTTGCTGCATTGGCAAAACCCAGGGACTATTTCTGCCATATTGGAACACTATAAACATTAAAAGGCTAATGCATTGTATAAGACGCATTTTCATACCCAACAAACCCGCCGTAAACTCGGAAGCAGATCTACGCCGCGTGCGTTTCTGCGAGTGTTGCTGCTGCCAATCCACACTAGAGACTTTTAGTATAGCGTATGGACGCTTTTGTACGATAAACGCTAGAAATTTATGGGACGATACTCCGTGTGTTGCATCGGCGCTTTTAGTTGGCCGTACGAAAGCGCTAACGCAAACTACAGTGGCGACATCTAGGTTTAGAATAAGAAAACACATTCGGGCTTTTTTTTTTACTCGGAAGCCAAACCTAGCCAAGTCGCACCGGAGCCAGTTTCTTTGCTGTGGCAGTTTTGTTGTACTCCCTAACGCTGGTATTCCTGGGCTGACGACTTTTACCTTGTATTGCCGTCATGCATAGAGTTCCTTACACTACCTAGAGGGAAAGCTGGGGGCGCTGCACTTCAGCCACCATGGGCGCGCTAAGAATCATGGGCCGGTGTGCTACTTGTTGCAGGACAGTCGGTTTTTCTCGGGTACGGGGAGTGGCGTTACTGCAATGTTTCTTTTTCGTCATCATCATCATTTGAAGGTGCGTACATAGACCGCGAAAGCCATAGTAGCGAAGGCGCTAAAGCAGACGTCGTCAATAAATGGTTTCTGTTTCCCGAAATTCCACTAAAAACTTTCTTAAGTGATTGTACAGCCATAAATATTTTCATAACGTTTTTTTTATTTCAAAGTTTGCCTATTAAGTGCGAAATATTGGTATTTGTGCTGCTCAAAACTAAGCCAATAGGAGAAACAGTCATCGCTTATATTGGATAAATCTCACACTGGCATTCTGTTTCTCTCCCTTTTTGTAATTTATAGTCACAATATTCAATCTTAGGACATTATTTATGGTAGAACAACGTTTATCTTTGCATTAGATTTGGCCAAAAGTTGTAGTTCTGCACTCGGTAGCTCTCCGGCCCATGATGCTTTGAGCGCCCACGGTGGCTGAACTGGCCGTCTGGAAACTCCATGTAAACTCCCATAGACGGCAGCACAGCTTTCCCTCTAGGTAAGAGTAAGAAACTCTATGCCGTCATGCTGCACAACGGCCTCCTTTCAGCCCCGTACCATGCCCATACTGCCAAGCATATTTTTACGGATACACGCGTGTAAGCAGTCAAGCCAAGACTATTCACTTCATGGCGTTGCCATACCAACAAAGCAACGCTACTCGTCAGGCTTAGGGACTGCGCTGCCGCGGTGCGAAATGAAAAATAGAGGTAAATATTTGCTAATTATTTGTGCTCAATGCTACACGAGGCAAAGCGAAAACCCCGTGTGCCATTTATAGGCGGCAGCGCGCTCAAAAACGCGGTAACGAAGACAAATTCACACTGAAGCGGGCGGCCTGGACGCCGCCATCTTGTCAACGTTGATCTCCCATCGTACGTGAGGGCTGGGTACGATAAACTCAGGTTTAAGCGTACGCTGGCCTATCGTACGAAAGAGTTCGGTCTCGGCTATCGTATAGCGCATGCGCAGTGCCTGTCACGATATTTTTGGCGTGCGCTATTCCTTTGCGTGTGTCTGTGTACGCTATACTAAAAGTCTCTACTATCGTAGCGACGGTGGCGCCACCTCTAGGTCGGCCTCGTGGAGAATAGAAACGAAAATCATTGAAGGAATGAAAACAACACATCAGATAATGCTACCATGTTTCTAAATGCAAAGTGTACTACACCAAGTCATATAGGTATGTGTACATCTCTGCACATCAACTAGACAGAAACAATGCAGAGTAAAATAATAATTCAGTGTCTCGCAACACTACATAAGGGGATAAGGCTATGGTTATTAGTACCATTTTGCCTTTAAGCTACAATACCACACTTGTTGCAAGCTTAAAATCCCAAGGTCCACATCGATCACACCCACAGCAATGGAACACACACACATGACTCAATTCTGCAGAGAAAGAGCAAGCTAGACCATTACAGACGAACCCTTGGTTATGTTTGGAATTTCTGAAGGTGAAGAATTTGACTTGTCAGTAGCATGTATATGGATAGGGATCCCATGACGTTGAATGCATCTGATTTTCTGGAGTGGCTTTTCTTAGCATGGCACAAATGAGGTGCAGTACAATTTATCCAACTTGGCATAGCTTCATGCTATGAATAACAGCTATGGGCCTAATGCACTGGTATGGAGGTGCCACTGCTCAGAAACAAGTGGTGCTACCTCCCGCCGGCGCGCTCATAATGGGTATGTCTGCTCGTCGGAGAGAGGTGGTGGAGTGAAAGCAAAGTCTATGCTTCTCGGCAGCAAACATGTTAGAACGAAACTTTTTGCGGTCATTTGCTGCCTTGTGCCACACATGCACGTAATAGTCACATGGTACAATGTGTATGTTGAAAAATAAACCAAAATCAAAGCGAAGAAAGCTGCTACTCATTCATGCCGTCTGGCAGGAGGCCGCCGGCGCGCGAGCGCTTCTGCTGGCGGCTTTTTTTTTTTTTTTTTTTTGAAGTAGGAATTCAGAACCTGAGCGATATGGCACATTGAAAGTAAGGAGATAAATAAAACAAAAACTAAGCCAGTGTGCAATGCGCAGCACTGGCTTTTCCCCTCGGTGGCAGTGTATGTGTAGATGGAATGCTAGACCCCACAGAAGTGAGAGCTGAGTACAGCTGGGCACCGTCTGTCTATGGAAAGGCTCTTAAAAAAAAAGCTCTCCCGCAGGACGGGACGAGCACAGATTGTATCTGGAGATGTGCCCTAAGGCGTCGGGCCATGCATGCTTTTTCGGCGCTTGGCAGTTCTGCCGTAGCTTTTTTCTACTCGGTGCGTAGAAACGAGTGGTGACATTTGACAGTGCAGTGCACAGAAAAACACACATGGCTGAGCAAGCTCCGCAGCGCGTACTGTTCTGTGGATTTTGGCCGATCGAGAATGTTGAGACTTATTTTAAGAATATGTGCTTGGTGCGAGGTCAGAAACTGTACGAAGCGAAGCACGTGTATGGAGTGCACGAGGAACTTCACAGTGCAAAGGGGCCCTCGGATATCTTCGGTAAATGCGCTTGCCAAATTAAAACCGCCTTCTGCGACGTCAGCTTGGAGGTGTTTTATTCGGCTATTTCGGCATCTCTTCACCATATATGTAATTCGTTTTTTTGTTGTGTGTAGTTGTTGGCAAACTCATGCAATATCACGGACGCCAGCTGCAACTGCAATACTTGGTGCCAATGCTAACAATGAGTCATGTCGCTCTCATATGATTTCCAAGAGAACCAAAAGAACAAGATTTTCATTGCGGCAGTATATTTATAATATTATGACACCCATAAACCCAGTAGTAAATTGAGCTGTTAGTTTTAAAGGACGCTTTCTCTTTGCGGGAAGCTATGAACGAGTGGCAAGACAAAAAGGGTGCACTCCTGCATTGTGCTTCGCTCTCGATGTCGTGCTTCCACGTCAGGCTAGCCTTCCCAAAAGAGAGTGCCGTGAACAGCTGGAAACTATCATTAGGAAGTCGTTAAAAAAACAAAACTCCCGCTATGCAGGAAGGCTCCGCGCACTCTACAGCACAGGCCGTGTCCGCCCGAGCGCTGGTTCCAAGCATGCATGCATATAGTATATGGTACAACTCTTAGAGATCCAGCAGAGTCCAAAAGCAAAAAAAAAAAAAAAGCTATCCTGCTTTTCATTTTGTTTTTCGCGTGCCGTGCTCCAGACACAAACAACCGATTAGTCGTGCATGCTTGAAAGAAATCTAGCGTGCTGTCCTTGAAAGAAAAAGAAAAAAACATGGGAAATGCGCAGCCGAAACAAAAAGCAATGGGTGCGATATGAGGTTGGAAATGACCATAAAGACAAGAGTAAGTAGAGGCTATTGCTCAGTCGGCGCTTTTTATTCTTAAGGGGGACCAGAAAAAAATCGGAACACAGCGTTAGTGCTACCCACGGCTGCTGATCTAGACAGCCGCCTTTTTCCACAGCGCTGCCCAGATGGCGCCACATGTACGGCCAAAGCTGCAGCGCACCAGGCCCATAGCATGTACACAGTCGTCCACTCTTACGTTGAACATGCGAATGCGTGGCATGCATTTTTCGAGATGCCATTGCGTCCATCGCAGCCGCACACCGTAGCGAAGAGGCAGACAGCATGAAGTAGCAGCCTCTAGTCCCTCTATGCAGAAGCCACTTGCCCTTATGCAGATGTGAAGCAGCAGCTCCTGGTCCCTCTACGCATAAGCCCCTTTCCCTCAATGCGTGTCTGTGCATCGTAGCAGAGGCAGACGACGTGAAGCAGCAGCTTCTGGTCCCTCTACGTACAAGCCATTTTGCCTCAATGTGTGTCTGCACACCGTAGTAAAGAGGCAGACATGAAGCAGTAGCTCATGGTACCTTTACAGATGAGCCATTGTGCTTTGATGTGCGGCTGCACACCATAGCAAATATACAGACGTTACAGCAGCTCCTGGTCCTTCTACACATAAGCCACTTTGCCTCGATACGCATCTGCACACCGGAGCGAAGAGGCAGACAATATGACGCTGCAGGTCCTGCGCCCTCCATGCACAAGCCACTCAGCCTCGATGCACTGCTGTGCACCGTAGTAAAGAGGCAAATGACATTAAGCAGCAGCTCCTGTTCCCTATACACATAAGCCATTTTGTCTCAATGCACATCTCCCCACCGTAAAAAACAGACGTGACACAGCAGCTCCTGGTTCCTCTACGCATCAACCAATTTGTCTCAATGCGCGTCAGCGCACCAGAGCGAAGAGGCAGATGAAGTGGCAGAGCAGCTCCTGATCCCTCTATGGATTAGCCAATTTGCCTCGATGCACATCTGTACACCGAAGCAAAGAGGCAGATGACGTGAAGTTGCAGCTGCCAGTCCCTCTGAGCACAAGCCACTTAGCCTTGATGCACGGCTGTGATGGATGCAATGGCATTTCGCAAAGTGCATGCCACATATTGACATATTCAGGCTAACAGTGGACGACCATGTAAACTTAAAATACTAGCTATTCACTTCAAGGAACAGTGCCAAAAAGTAACACAGTGGACATTGTGAAACGAATTTGCTGTATAAAGATTGTTTAGGCCAGTGCTACATCCTACATGTAAACAAGCTAGAAACAATTACTTTTAAAGGGAAGTCCTTTGTGTTTAAAATCTTATGATGCTCAACAACTTCAACACTGACAATCATTATTCAATATTAATAATTAGATAATGGTATAATACTCACTTTTAGACATGCCAAAGAAATGAGATGCAAAGGGATGTTGCTGTTGTTTCCACCATGGACATCAGTTAAGCCAAAGGAAGTTTTGCCCACATGCTCAAAGTGCTGCTTCATGTTGGCCTACGAAATTGGCTGTAGCAAATGGCATCTGAAACAATTTAATGAAGTCACATATGCTAGTCTTCAATGAGAAAAGCTTAGACATACAGAAGCAGAACACAAATACTTTCACAACACACCAAAAGCACCAATTGCACAGCTTTTTTTAGGATGACTAGGTACAGGTATTTAATGTAGCAAGCCAAATATTAGCCTTAGATAAGAAAAGCATTGTCATAAAGAAGCAGAACACAAAAACTTTCACAACACACTAAAAGTATCAATTGCACAACTGCTTGTAAGATGACCAGGTGCAGGTTTTTGCTGTAGCCTACATCATGTGTCCAGCGGTTATCAGAAGTCTTGCATGTGAGCAAGATGCCATAGATTCAGTTTATGGCTATCACCCTATTAACAAGCATGGGCTTAAAACTACTTCAATATGATAATCTGAGGGCATGATAAGAGCTTCCAGTGGAGACATAAGCTCAGTATAATGCACTGCAAGGTGCTGCATGGCTCTAGTGTAGCTTTGGCATTATCTCGCTGTCAATAATGCAGGGCTCTGAGGAGCCTCTGAATATCTAAGGACACAATAACAATTTTGTTTTCATCTTACTTTTGCTTTGCTCCCCCCCCCCCCCTTTTTTTTTAAGCCTGTGGCTTGCATGGCCTGCCAGTATGCCTGTTTTGAATAACAGAAGGCGCCGCTCACCAAAAAGGTCACCAAAAAAAAAGGTCACAAAAAAAAATTCAATAAATAGAATGATGGTATAGTTAACCAATCTAAAACAAAAATTATGATATAGGGAGAAAAATGAGCATGATAGCTACTGCTACCAACCCGTTTCAAAGGAGACGCTCCTATATTCCATCCATCCATCCTCACAGCCCAACTGTTTCATGGCGGCGGTATGTCAAATTTGTGCCAGAGCAGCCCAGAACAACGGGTCAAGAAACAAACAGGCGCCGTTTATTTTTTTTTGTCTCTTATCTCCGTCTTGTCCGGTTGTGCGCTGTTCGGTCACAGATGCATAACCAACATGTCCAAGGTGCTGCTCTGGTTTACCAAAGCTGAAGGAGAGCACTAAACCTTTAGTTATTTAGCAGCTACTACACAGTGCATACATCCGTTCCTTATATAAACTGCAGTTGCCGTAAAGTTCGAAAAAAATATCAACGGCTGGTCATTAAAAAAACAACCCTCCCGACGTTTCCACAAGTGTAGGCATGTCGCACTACGATAGGCTCGAGTGCAAAAGTGTTGCCCTGTAGTTTTTAAAACTCAGCACGTTACTCATGGTTTACATATATTAAGTCCTGATAAGATGATGGTATAGTTAACCAATCTAAAACAATAATTAAGATATAGGGAGAAAAATGAGCATGATAGCTACTGCTACCAACCCGTTTCAAAGGAGACGCTCCTATATTCCATCCATCCATCCTCACAGCCCAACTGTTTCACGGCGGCGGTATGTCAAATTTGTGCCAGAGCAGCGCAGAACAACGGGTCAAGAAACAAACAGGCGCCGTTTATTTTTTTTTGTCTCTTATCTCCGTCTTGTCCGGTTGTGCGCTGTTCGGTCACAGATGCATAACCAACATGCCCAAGGTGCTGCTCTGGTTTACCAAAGCTGAAGGAGAGCACTAAACCTTTAGTTATTTAGCAGCTACTACACAGTGCATACATCCGTTCCTTATATAAACTGCAGTTGCCGTAAAGTTCGAGAGAAATATCAACGGCTGGTCATTAAAAAAACAACCCTCCCGACGTTTCCACAAGTGTAGGCATGTCGCACTACGATAGGCTCGAGTGCAAAAGTGTTGCCCTGTAGTTTTTAAAACTCAGCACGTTACTCATGGTTTACATATATTAAGTCCTGATTTAAAGCTCACGCAGGCACTCCTCTATCAGAGACAGAGAAGTTGCGCGGCTTATTGGCGCGGCGTACAGCAAAGTCGAGGATGGCCCTCAGACATGGCACTGCACTTTAGCTAGCCGGCTAGTGGGTGTCCCTTGTGTTCCGTGTTCTTTGTGTCCGTGTTTTTGGCGCTAACAAAATGATTCCAACAAGAAATTGCCAACTAGCCTATGAAGTTTTCGTAGCTAGCTGGCGCGGAGCCGTCCTTTCAGTCTCACCTAAAACACTCGACCGTTCGATTGCTGTACAGACCTTACCGCGCCCATACCCACGATTAAGCAGCACCACCTGCAGTGCGTCGGTGCATCGAAACGTTCCACTAAAGAAGCAAAAGTTCGGTGAAATACTTAGGGATCGGCGAGTGAACAAAGTGTGCCAGCCGCCCAAAGCCACAACAAAAACAATGCTGGCAGCGCATAACAGCCGTAGGTATTTGTAACCGCGCAGATAGTACAGAAAGTGCAGAATGCAGAAGCGTGAAAGTAAGTATACGTGAAAGCACGGTGGCTAGCCATACCTGAAGGCCCATCGCCTCTTCCACGGTGGCCTGTTCCATGAACAAAACTAACAAAACTTGTGAAGTGGATTGGATTGGCTCGTATCAGATTTTTTGGGGGGTAAGTTCGGTTTCGTTCTTTTTGAGCATGTGGCTGGCTGCGTCTATTCAGCCTACGATTAAAGTTACCGAAGCATCATGATTAGAAAAATGTTTTATGGTCATTGTACTTTTAGTAAAAAAAAAATTGAAGAAAGAATTCAATGATGAAACACGCACGAAGTAAAAAAAAAAGTGTAAATGGAAAGCTTTATATCGCATCGATTCGCTCTGGCATCATATAATGCAGATTCGATGACATAAAAGCGAATCCAGTGGTGGACGTACGGCGGCTGTACGCTGGGCGTACAGGTGAGACCATCCGCTTTCGTACGTACGCCGTGACTCCGGCGGACGTCCGAACTCGGCCGCCGAGAATTGCGGCCGAGTTCGGACGTCCGCCATACATCAGTGGCCGTCTGGAAGTAATGTTAGGGCTGTGGCATGACCACTAAGGCAGTAGGAAACAGTTACATCAAAATATTTGTAAGAGGTGACTGAGGAAATTTCGAAAGAGAAGATATAGTGTGATAACAGAATTTTATTAACATTTAGAGACATCCGCCACTTGTTGCACCATTATTCAATATAGTTTGTCTGTGTACAATGTAAGGGTATCTTTGCTGTTAATGATAGTTCGTTAGATATAACGCAGTCATCGACAAGTAATCGAATGTTATGATGTGATATGAATAGGCAGGTTATTGATATTTGAAAAAGCAAAGGGCGTACCATATACCTTGTGGCACACAGAAGGCAACGGCGGTCAACGCGGAGCAGAATTTATTAACATGCACAAACCGTGACAGAAAGAAAGCATCGTATCTAGAGTGTGGAGATCAATCTAGAGTCCGGAGATCAATATTCAAACATGTGAGTTTATAGAAAAACCTCTTGTCGGATACTTTGTCGAATGTTTTTTCAAAGTCCAGAAATAATGCATCCTTGGTGTGTTATAACACACCAAAAGATGCATTATTTCTGGATTTTGAAAAAGCGTTCGACAAATTTGAACTGATTTCATTGATGAAGACATCTCCCATGACATACGTACCTTATCGGAAATCATATTGATTAGGACGAAATAAATTTATTGATACCAGGGAACTTACGATACATGATATGTGAACAACGTGCTCCATTAGTTTTTAACCAATGCTAGTAAGTGACATAAGACGAAGATGGAGATTTTTTTTTTTTTTTTTACTGGAATCCCCTTGCTTACCTTCCAGTTCGGTGCAGTTATTCCGGTTGACAATGACTGCTGAAATATGTGTGCAAGAATAACGCTCCTGATATTTTTCGTGCATTTTTTTTAGCAGTTTAGAATTGATACGATTAACGCCAGCTGAGGATGACAATAAGTAAATTTGTTAGTTTCGCGATACCGTTAGCACGAAATGTTATCTGCGCATGACTCAAGAGATATTAATGTAGCAATTTTAAGAGGTTTTCATCTGGTTCTTGATTAAAGAAAAAAACCCACAAAATTCAGTGCTAAATGTACTTATGATCAGGAACAGAAACGTTGTTATTGGAATGAGGGGGGGCTAATAGTTTTCCAAAATGCCTCGGGTTGATGCTTAACATGTTGGGCAACGCTATGGAATAGGAAGTGCGCTTGCTTTCGACGCTGAGTGATAGAAATGATTTATTGATTTCGTGTTTTTCCCAAGTCGGTAAGGTTTTCAGGCGTTTAGCTTCTCAATAAAGCCGTTTCTTTTTGGTATTTAGACGTTTGAGAGCAGTGTTGAATAATGACGATGTCGTCCGCTTTTATAAGTTGCAGTGGGAACGTGTGCACGGTGAGTTCCTAAAGTTTGTTTTTGAAAGGCGAGCAGTTAGTTTAGACAGAACAGCTGAAAATCTGTTAGATATAGGTGAGCTGAACTGCGGTTGTTTTTCGTTTATATTTCTGTAATCGCGTTTGTGGTAGGGTTTTACATTTTTCTTATTTTCTTTGTCTGATGCAACTGGCAATCGAATGAGGCATGCAGTATTTTATGATCATTGATTCCAGGTGAGTACATAAGAGGCGATGTAATATCAGGGTGCGAAGTTAGTATCAGGTCTAACATGTGCGATGAATTGGTATCATCTCTAGCAGAAATGGAAACGAGCGCTTGCATTAAATCGAATGTAAGGCATTGGCGAATTCACCTAGTTATGTTTTGCACTTTTTAATGCGATGTCAGAGCATATGTGATACCAGAGAAGTTAAAATCGCAAAAAAAAAAAAAAAAGAAGCTTCTGGGCACGACGAAATCAAACAAAATATGCAACCTATCATAGAAATGATAGCAAAAGGAATGTCGTCTGCATATGGGGGTCAATAGCAGACTCGATTAATAATGAATATGACTCGTCACAGATCACCAAAAAGGCTTCTAAGCCTGGCGGCAAAGGCCGACTCGCCAGCACCAACCGGGCATTTGGTCCGGGGTCTGGTGCCGCACAGCGCTTGGACAATTCTCCCAGAGGCAGCGCGACTACACCATCGCGCAGTTAAGGTTAATAAGAGTGCAATGAAGGCTGTAATTATAGTATACCATCACCTCGTATATTTTTGCGATCGCGCCGAAAACATTGAATCAAAAAAGAAGGAATGAAAAAATCTCATGGATGAATTCAACCATGTTTCTGTTAGCACGAGAACCTTGTTTTCTGTCATGTCATTGAGGCTGCGCAGTTTGTAACGCTTGGGTAGTATACTTGTGATCTTAGTGTACCATGGGGATTATTCCTGTAATAGCGCACCAAAGGCGGCTAGACGCGAAAGTCAACTTCTAGCCCCGGCGTGCCGCAGCCCTAACAGAGCTGTGACCCCCCCCCCCCCCCCCCCCTCCCGGTCTGAGAAGTATCCACTGCGGCGGGTTCGGGCCAGAGGGATCACGAGTTACGTACTCAAACAGAATTTATTCTGCCTGAGTAGACGACAAAACACAGCACTCAAATACAACCGCCGTAACAAGTAAACATCCCGCTCGCGTACAGGAGTGAAATAAAACCAGTGAAAGGGGAAGGACACGTGAGGAGATGAGAGGAATGTTCTGCTCACCAGGCGTGGCTTCGCGCTCACGGCCGGCAGCGATAAATGCGTACAACGACCGACCGATGAAGGTGACAGCGCCGGTCCCCCCGGCGGAAAGTCTGAACCGAACGCCTGCGCGATCAACCGCCGAAATACTCGAGACAATCGCGAGGGGCGCCTCTGGAGAGGAGGTGACCGGGATGCTCCGGGAGGAGAGAGGTAAACCCTCCGCTGCGTTGCTGCGGGAGACTGGGAGGCAGCGCGGGGTGGCCGATGTGCCCTCCTCTCACCATCCTCCCTATGCAGCGCACAACAAGCTTGATATTTACGCGCTTGTTGTGCGCTGCTAGGGGGGATGGTGAGAGGAGGGCACATCGGCCACCCCGCGCTGCCTCCCAGTCTCCCGCAGCAACGCAGCCGTGGGTTTACCTCTCTCCTCCCAGAGCATCCCGGTCACCTCCTCTCCAGAGGCGCCCCTCGCGATTGTCTCGAGTATTGATATTTACGCGCGATGGAGGCGAAACTAAGAGGCGTCCGTGTGCTGTGCGATGTCAGCGCACGTTAAAGATCCCCAGGTGGTCGAAATTACTCCGTAGCCCTCCACTGCGGCTCCTCTTTCTCTCTTTCCACTTTCACTCCCACCTTCCTGTTACGACCAAGCATCCGCATTTGCGCGCTCTATTGTTCGCCTGTGGGCATGGATAAGTGCTGTGAATATGTGGTGATGGTCCAATGGCTCTAAGTGAGCCTGTTTCCAGGAATCCTGTTTTGTAAGCCTGTTTTGCTTTGTGGACACTCTGCAAATGCCAAATTGACCCTGCCAAGAGAACGTCTGGAAAAACACAAAGAAACGTCCCCCTGCGGGAAATGCAGGAAGTGCTTTCTTTCTTTTGTTCACCCTTCCAGTCGATAAGCCCTATCGTCCAGTGAGGAATGCCTACTTTCCAAAGGAGACGACAGAGTGACATGTCCGCTGACGTGCAGGACAAGAAAGGAGCATGACGCATACAGCCATTAAGTGATTTCCCAGGAATGCAGGAAAGATTTGCAATTGTCGAAAACGGACAATGCTGGGAGCGGATGCGGCGCCACGTGCACTCGGGTTTCTGAGAAGTAAAACCACTTGTCAGAACCAGCCTGTGGTTTCTTTGCTGAAGAATAGAAATGTACCTCCTCTCCTAGCCGTTCCCAAGCTTTTCCCGCCAACAAGTGATCACGCCCAACGAATGAATGCCGGACCAGTCAGTGCTTCAGACCATCAGTGCAGTGATGTGTTCGATTGGATGCCGATACCTGAGGGGCGTGCCCTGGATTTGGTTGGTCAGCATCTTCAGAGAGGGGCTGGACATAGGGGGTTTTAAGGACGCTGCAGAGCACGAAATGTCGCTCTGGGCCCTGGGTAAACGGCTCATCCAGTCGCTTCTCGCTATGAACTCTCAACGCTTGCCATTTTGCTGATGTACCCTTCTTTTTCGTGTAAATAATCTTGTAAATAAGTTTCTCAAAGTGCCATTAAACCTGCTTGTACATATTTCACCAACTTCGAAGATTCAATCCTACTTCAACCCCGAGTCTCTGCACGCTACCAAGTGAAGGCCGGGTCGACATAGCCCCAGCGTCACGACAACTGGTGACCAGCGGTGGGATCTGAATCTACAAGCCACAACATCTGATGACTGGAGGTGGGATCTGGATCTACAAGCTACAACATCTGGTGATTCGAGGTGGATCAGAATCTACAAGCCACATCTTGTGATCGGAGGTGGCATCTCAAGCAACAAGCAGGCGCAACAATCGGCCAACAAGAGAGCAGCTCGGAACATCGATCGCATGTGTGGGTGAGTGCTTGGCTTTTCTTCTGATGTGGACCAGGTTCTAGAACAGGGTTAGATTTTAGAACTGGTAAAAAGTGTTGAAACGCCTTTAGGTTTGGTAGTTTGCACTGTTGTTTTGGAAGTAGCCGACACTCGGAGCGATCATGGACCTACAAAAGCTGCAGAAACCGGAACTGTTGCAATTGTGTGAGGAGTTGGGAATTGATACAAGTGGTTTGGCACGAAAACCCTTGATTATAAAGGCAATCACTGATCTGGGAACCGATGATGAGGAGCTCAGTGAAGCATGGAACCTCATCGGGCAAAAAAAGGAACAGCTCAGACAGCAGAAAGAGCGGGAAAGAGAGGAAAAGAAGCTAGAAATTGAGCTCCGGAAATTAGAACTAGAGTTGAGCAAGAGGTCGGGCGATTGTCCCCAGCTAGCGGTACCTCGTCTCAACAAGGAGGCAGATTTCAAGATGTCAAAGTACATGCAGCCATATGTGATATCAGGGGATATCGGTCTGTATCTGGCTAACTTTGAGCGAACTTGCGAAAAACTGTCCTTCCAGCGAGACACTTGGTCTCAGAGATTATTGACGGTTCTGCCCTGCGAGGCAGCGGAGGTTGTCGCGCGGCTAAGCAAGGAGGACGCGGACAACTACGAGAAGGTCAAGGCTTGCCTTCTGAAAAAGTATAGGCTTAGCGCTGAGGCGTTCAGACAACGTTTTCGGAAAGCTAGTAAGACCAGGGACGAGAGTTACCCTGAATTCCTATACAATTTAAGAGTTAATTTGGGCGAGTGGCTAAAGAGCACTGATTCCTACAGTGATAGGGACGCTGTAGTCGAGCGAATTCTTTTGGAGCAGTTTTATAGCTGCCTCCCAGAAAAAGAAAGAAATTGGTTACAGGACCGAGGCGACATTAAGTCGGCAACTGAAGCTGCCGAAGTCATTGAGGAGTACGCTTCGCGCCGACAATTCAGCAACCCAGCAGTGGATAGGCTCCGCAATCCCAAGTTGAGTGTAAATAACCGTCAGAAAAGGCACTTTGCTAGATTTGCAAACGAAGAAAGGAAGGCTTCTTCAGGCAAACGCCCTAGAAAGGACGGCAGTGAGAAAAGTGGGGAAGTGACCAACGCGCAGAACACAAAGAACAAGCTTGGGGCTAGGAAGCCGCTCACATGCTTTAGGTGTAATGAGCAGGGTCACATTGCCGTCAACTGCCGGAAAGAAAAGTTTGTTTTCTCGTATGTCAGTGACTGCGATGAAAATATGCAGCTTTTGGAACCTTACATGCATGACCTAGTAGTCAACGGGAAGCCTTGCAAGGTACTGCGCGATTCGGCCGCAACGATGGATGTTGTCCATCCGGTGTATGTGTCGCCTTCCGACTATACAGGACAGTGTGCGTGGATCCGCCAGGTAGTGGAGGAACAGAGTGTGTGCTTGCCAATCGCGAACGTGGTCATCGAGGGCCCTTTCGGCAAGTTGACAACCGAGGCTGCCGTTTCAGGAAAGCTTCCTAAGTGCTATCCGTATTTGTTCTCCAACAAATCGGATATGCTACTGCGAAAGAGGGGCATCCTTTTCGGAGACAGAGTTGTGCCAGCCTTAACACGTTCAAAGGCGCGAGAACTAGCTACACTGCTAATTCCAGAAAAATCCACCGCGGAGGAAACGACAGCTAAAACAGTGGTCGATGCGGAAGACAGTGGGTCAGAAAACTTTGAGAGCAAGGCATCTCAAATAAGTCAACTTGAAAGTGAGCTTGATGAGACGCGGAATGAGGACGTCCTTGGGAGTAACCTCTTGCCGCCAGCGTCTAGTAATCTAACGAGACTTTTAAGTGAAAACCGAGAGGACTTAGCTATGGAGCAAACCGTGGTAAATCTAACGTTAAACCTTCCCGAGGAGATGGGGGATAACTTGATTTGCCTCAGCGGAAAAGGAAGCAACGCTCAGGAGCTTCTCAGAAAGACAGAGCAGAGAGGAGAACTAAAGAAATCCCAGCTGTCCGATCTGGGCGAAATAATAACAGAGTTTGAGGCCTGCTTCGTGGACAGGCCAGGCAGGACTGATTTGACTGAGCACGATATTGAGCTGACTTCAGACGTGCCAGTGCGATCAAGGTGCTACCGATTCTCTCCAAGGCAAAGAGAAATTCTGGATAGGGAAGTAACTCGCATGCTGGAATTGGGAGTAATAAAACCCTCGGAAAGCGATTATGCTTCGCCTATGATCTTAGTAGAAGCTCCAGGCAAAGACCCTAGGCCTGTGGTAGACTACCGAAAGCTAAATTCTCTCACCAGGGATCAAGTGTATCCTATTCCGAATATTGAGGAGAGAGTAGAACAGGTCAGTAGAGCGGCATATGTGACTACGCTGGACCTTACTCGAGGATACTGGCAAGTACCGCTCACTGAACGCGCCAGCAGATACGCGGCTTTCGTCACTCCGACGGGCAGCTACCAGCCAACAATGATGAGTTTCGGGCTCAAAAATGCTCCATTTTGTTTTTCCCGACTCATGGATAGGGTTTTAAATGGGTGTGAAACATTCGCGGTGCCTTATTTAGATGACATTGCGGTTTTTTCCGACTCATGGGCGGACCATATGGTACATCTAAGAGCTGTACTGAGCCTTTTGCGTCAAGCTGGACTAACCGTAAAGGCCGAGAAATGTTGCCTGGCAAGGGCGACCGTGGACTACTTGGGTCACAATGTAGGTCAAGGTTTCAGGAAACCCAGCGAGATTAAGATTTCTGCGGTAGCAGACTACCCGCGGCCGAGCACGAAGACGGAAATTCGAGCATTCCTGGGTCTGACTGGGTACTACAATCACTACATCCCTAACTATTCAGCTTTGGCTAGCCCTCTGACCGACGCTCTCCGCAAGACAGAACCGACAAATGTAGTCTGGGACGAACAAAAGGAAGCCTCCTTCGTAAACCTGAAGGCTGTGCTGATTAGCCGTCCGGTATTGCGAGCTCCAGACTATGGCCGAGAATTCACGGTCCAGTGTGATGCCAGTGATCGAGGGTTAGGTGCTGTTCTCTGCCAGAGAGATGACGACGGTAATGAGCACCCCGTGCTCTACTTGAGCAGAAAGCTGAGTTCTAGAGAGAGGGCTTATTGCGCGTCAGAGAAAGAGTGCGCTTGCATTGTATGGGCCATTCAAAAATTGCAGTGCTATCTTGGAGGGGCCAAATTCACCGTAGAGACGGACCATTGTCCCCTGGCTTGGCTGCAAACTGCGACATCGAAGAACAGTCGCCTTCTTAGGTGGAGCTTGATTTTACAGCAGTACAATTTTGAAATAAGATACAAAAAGGGGAAGTTAAATGGGAATGCGGACGCGCTTAGCCGCTCTTTCTAAGCGGTCCGAGATGTTCCTCACCATGTATCCAAATTGATAATCAAGTTTTTTTTTTTTTCGTGCGCTTGTATATGTGTGGCTATGTAAAGCAGCACGTTTGGTTTTCTAGGAATACGTGGGTCCCGAACGTCTTGAGAGTGGGCTTTTCTCGAACAACAATGGCAGTTTTCTTTTAACCTGGTCTCTTCAGACGGGAGCCGAGTGCTTGCTTCGACATGTGGTTGAGTTTCAGACAGCTCGAGCAATTTGGCCTACAACAATCGAGACAACGCGACAAGCAACAGCGAGCTTCAAGCGTTCACGTGCAGGCCATTAAGTCGTCTCTTCATGCAGCAGCTGGGACTGCTGCCCTCCGAGACTCTTCTGGCGGGGGAGGAGGCTGTTACGACCAAGCATCCGCATTTGCGCGCTCTATTGTTCGCCTGTGGGCATGGATAAGTGCTGTGAATATGTGGTGATGGTCCAATGGCTCTAAGTGAGCCTGTTTCCAGGAATCCTGTTTTGTAAGCCTGTTTTGCTTTGTGGACACTCTGCAAATGCCAAATTGACCCTGCCAAGAGAACGTCTGGAAAAACACAAAGAAACGTCCCCCTGCGGGAAATGCAGGAAGTGCTTTCTTTCTTTTGTTCACCCTTCCAGTCGATAAGCCCTATCGTCCAGTGAGGAATGCCTACTTTCCAAAGGAGACGACAGAGTGACATGTCCGCTGACGTGCAGGACAAGAAAGGAGCATGACGCATACAGCCATTAAGTGATTTCCCAGGAATGCAGGAAAGATTTGCAATTGTCGAAAACGGACAATGCTGGGAGCGGATGCGGCGCCACGTGCACTCGGGTTTCTGAGAAGTAAAACCACTTGTCAGAACCAGCCTGTGGTTTCTTTGCTGAAGAATAGAAATGTACCTCCTCTCCTAGCCGTTCCCAAGCTTTTCCCGCCAACAAGTGATCACGCCCAACGAATGAATGCCGGACCAGTCAGTGCTTCAGACCATCAGTGCAGTGATGTGTTCGATTGGATGCCGATACCTGAGGGGCGTGCCCTGGATTTGGTTGGTCAGCATCTTCAGAGAGGGGCTGGACATAGGGGGTTTTAAGGACGCTGCAGAGCACGAAATGTCGCTCTGGGCCCTGGGTAAACGGCTCATCCAGTCGCTTCTCGCTATGAACTCTCAACGCTTGCCATTTTGCTGATGTACCCTTCTTTTTCGTGTAAATAATCTTGTAAATAAGTTTCTCAAAGTGCCATTAAACCTGCTTGTACATATTTCACCAACTTCGAAGATTCAATCCTACTTCAACCCCGAGTCTCTGCACGCTACCAAGTGAAGGCCGGGTCGACATAGCCCCAGCGTCACGACATTCCTCCCTTCCCTTACGGCGCGGTTGCGGTGTCCACAGAAATCAAGTGAGACAGTTACCGCGCCTTTCCCTTCCTATAAATAAATCAGTTTTTATTAACGCGCGGCCGTTATAATGGGACAGGGGATTCATGTGCATCCCCACAACAGAAATGAAATGGTACTATTGCTCGGAATTGGGACCGTTACGTTATCGATAATGAGCTTATCATGACGGAGCTTAAACTGTTCCTGCTCTGACTTGCCACATTCGACTAGACTTTATTTGTTGTGCTAGTGTTGACTGAATAGTCCTGAGCGGCGGAAATCTGTATTTTTTTAGACTGCTAGTGTTTGAAAGTACTGCCCTTTAACATTGAAATGAGCGAATTTCACAATGATAGGCATTGTTTTGTTTTCCTAAATTTTTTTCGGCAATGTGCCCGCTCGATATCCATTGGTGAGATATCGCAAAGTTGTTTTACCAAATCCTCAGATTGCGACCATCTTTCCTGATCATCCGTTAAACCCCCAAAAATAGAATGAAACGGCGGGCCCTATCTTCAAAATCGTCTAGCCTGGCTGTTATTTTCGATATTTATGTTGAGTTTCCTTCCACACATGCCTGAACGTTTTCAGCTTGTTCTTTTAATGCTGCAATGAATGAAAATTCGTTTTCAATTTTACACAACTTCTGCCTGATTTCATCGTTGATTGCATCGTTTTGGGACAGTTTTGTCCGAATTGTTCTCATTTCGTTCAGAATCAATGTTTGTCCTTCGCGGAGTTCGACAATTACTTCGATGATGTCGCCAGGCGCCTCTGACATCATTGGGAACGCCTGTTAGACACTGGAGTTCGGTGTCGCTAACCAGCATTAATAGCACAAACATTATGTGTGCTCAATCACGAATGATTTGTGATATGCTGTATTATTTATTTTAATGAGTGTCGGAAAGCCGAGCACTCGTATATACGTACAGCAACCGTAGCTACTGAACCGTAGGTTTCACGTAGCAGCCGATCTTGAAATAAAATAAAATAAAACCATACTTACCGTAGCCATACGATTTACTTAAACAGAGTAGGAAGCACGGACCCATTCGTTTTATGCATCTCTATTGCCAGTTAGGCGGGAAAAAAAAGTAAAAGATAAATTAAGCTAGGAGACGCTTGATTTTACGTTTTTCTTTCGTTTTCTTTTCTTTTTTTCTTTTTGGACGTGGTAGCGCCTTTAACATCGCATTCAATCCGCAAATTTTTATTTTTTTTATTAATGTTTGGGTTCTGGGGAAAGGAAGTATACAACATTTGTCTCAGTTCTCGGTGGACACCTACACTTACAATCACCAGCATGCAATCGAAGGTGTGTAGTACGTGTGCATATGAGATCGTCAGAATTATAACCCATATCGCAGACTAGCCTTCAACTTGACTAGGAAATGGATACTAAGTGGGAGGCAAAATTGACACCACCCTGAGCACTGCGCAAAAAAAAAAAAGGAAAAGAAAAGATTGCGGCGCAGTTTTCATGCGATAACTTATCACATCTATGTAGCCGAGTTCGATTAAATGGGTCTGCAAGGCTATTTTTCTTTTATGTTTTGCTTCCCGTCGATTTTTGCGTTAAAACCACGGCATCGCCGACGCCAAATTTTCTAACACTGGGCCCTTACGTTATTACGTAAAAAGGTGGATGTTTATGAGATAACGCCACGCCACAACGAGCGCCGCAATTACCTGATCGGCACCTCATCGCCGCGCACCGCGTGTGCCGGCGGCGGGCCGGCTTTGCTGCAGGTGTCGACGCCAGCGTCGCGTCGCGGAAGCTGCTCTTGCCACTACAGAGCCTTGTTACGGTGGCTGTAATACTGTAGTACAGTGGTCCATAACTGTAGGACTGTAATGTCAATGTTACTAGAACAAACTCATGGCGTCGTCTTCTACACGTGGCGCGGAAGCGTGGAGTGGACGGCGCACACGTAGCTGTTGCGTGCTGCCTTTGCGCTCTGCATAGCTGATGTAAAATTATAACTACATTACGACAGGCTCTAGCTTTGAAGCTGTGCATCACCATCGAAAAACGCGTTTATGTAATGCGAAATTCACTTAATAATTCGGTGAAACAAGTGTAACAGCGCTGTCGACTTGTTCGCCGCAGCCCTAACATGCATTCTAGTAAATTTGGGTATGTGTTAGTGCGCGTTGTATGCTCTTCGGTTTCATTTCTTTTTATTACGTCTTATCGCGTAGCTCGTTCAGGCGAAAAGATGCCGTCACTTGTCACAAAGAATTGAGAAAAACATATCTGAAGAACAGGTACGTCATTTCGTAGTACTATGAAGCAGCCGTTCATTGCGCAGTGTGGTGCCAAGCAATTTTGCTTCTTATCCACCTTCTCGTCTAGATTGAGTCTAGTTTGTGGCAGGGATCAAATCGCCCACATGTCTGCCCCCAATTAAGATGTGCCCCGAGAAGATGCATGCTGCGTCTTTCCCCTAAAATCAAACCAAATATAGATGTTTAACGCCAAACTATGTGCCAGCCACTCGACGATAAAGATTGGCGGAATGAAGAGACGGCGTCAAAGGCGCTATCGCATCCTCTCTTAAGACGAGCGTTCTCCCATATCTTTTTTTTTTTTTTTATCATCAGGCCTCTTCATGCTAGCTGGCCTGCATGCTTCGGGGAAAGTGCGCATGTCGAAAAGATTACTTGAAAGTCCGTCATTTATTCGGGTCACGGATAAGACGCGTCCTCGAGATTAAAAAGGTGAACACAAGCTCTGGATAGGAAAGATCTATAACTTGTGAGCAATTTCTGATCTACATTTAGAAGTGGAACTACATTGAAGTACTCTCGTCATTTAGTTCGGATAGCGAGCCTCTTTATTTCCTCTCTGGCACATATTTCAAACTCAAAAGGCATTATATAGGACGAAAAGAAAGCCCCCAAATAATCGCGCTGCCCACTGTGTTTCGACAGCAATGCCGGAAGAGAACTTGAAAGATTTCAAGTGCCTATCAGTGTACGTACGTATAGAGCAAATGGACTTTGACCTGGATCATTAGTTTGAGTTGGTAGCACATACCAGCAATCCGACAGAAATTTGTGTATTTTTGTGGTGAGTAAAGACTAGCAATGAGAGCGAGGAAATTTGCTTGTTGAGTAGACTTTTCTCATTGATGAGCGGTTGTCACGGAAATGATTACAAGTTGCACATAAAGCTTCATATCATGTGAATTGAGTGTTGGTTACGTAATAGCTCTTCTGAAGCAGGTCAATGAAACGAAATTTTGCACGGGGCTTGCAACTCAGAGCTAATTCGAAGAGAGGAGATATCATAAGAACTGCATAGAAACTCGATAAGCAAGGTAATCACAAAGACTAAAACATCTTCAAAATCACTGAGCATACGGCGTAAAAAACGCATGCTGCGAGTCGCGGCAGCTGACAAAAAAAAAAAAAAAAGAAAAGAGATATCGCAGTTAAAAGACAACCAAGCATGAGCTCGTCATTCACGCATTGAAGTGCATTCGCCACAAATATTTTTGAAGTAATACAAATTATCACAAGCAACGAAAGGTGTTCAGGGGAGTTAGGAACGCTAACGCTTATTTTCCATCATACAAAATAAGGTATTATGCCGCCCACTCAAATATTTCCGAAAATAAGTATAGTGTTCTGCTCTGCATTACTTAACTGTAATCTTTCAACGTTTGTCTGGGTGGAAGAAATGAATTTCTGGTTGTTTGCTGCATTCAATTTCCATACGACATTAGTGTTGCTGACAGTATTGAATTTTTGCTTATTTTTTTTCTTGTTGCTTTAATATCAGGCGCTGTAGATACCTTGAATATTGTGTTTTAGAACTGTAGTACAGTACATTATATAATTTCCCCTACAAGCAGTAAAATTATGTTGCTGCTTTTAATGGTACTGTGCGTGCATGTGTGCGCGCGCGTCCGTGCGTGAGTGCGTGTATCCGCGTAAAGGGGAGAGGGGGCAACTCTCATGGGCTCGACTAAGACAAGAATCACAAGTTCCAACTTCCTGTGATTACCTGCAGCAAGCTTTGCACACCCAGTCTCACTGATTTCTCCTTCGGCAAACTCATTAAATAATTCTTCACATCCGACATTGTCTCAGACGACAGAATTTTTTTTTTTTTACATTGCTATCCAATATGAAGATATATATATTCTACACCATATACCTGAGACACTAAAAAGGGAGCTTCTGATAAGACGACGACGGACGCCGTTTATTCGTGATCTGTGTTCACTCTCTGAAGCGAGCCTGCCAGACTCCATGCACTGCACGAACAGGTTGCCCAGGCTAGCAGCTTTTTCTGCATGGAATGGCGGCAATCTGCGCAACGCAGCAGTAAACGTGATGCCCACTGTGATACCTTGGCGCCTATGCGCTGAAAATATGGCTAATTTGTTTGAATAACAGGAACTGTGCACTGAAATAAGAAGATTGAAACAGTAAGATTGTTAGCCCGTACTAATCACTCATTTGCCATGCCGTACACACCTAGAATTGACCTGTTTAAGCACTCGTTCCTCCCGAAAACCATTATTGAATTTAATAACTTGAACCCCCACATTTTTCATAACACCAGCTCAGCTGAGGCTTTCGAGAAAAAGCTAGAATTGTATTTCTTGTTGTAATGTGCGTGCCTTTCTTCTGTATTTTCTCTTTGTTTCCCACCCTTGTTTCGCCAATATCCTGTTCCAATGCCCGGCGAATCCTCCCCCGCGGGGTCTGGAGCACCTTGCCATCTGGGAGGACTGGGAGACCCTGCTGCACTCTGAGGACCCGGTTCGGCAGAAGATCGCCACAGACTGGGCTGCCGACGTCATGAACCATAGGAACATGAACGTTTGAGTGTAGTGGGGCCGTGCGGGGGCTCAGGGCATGCATGCCCCAAACTCCTCTGTTTTAATAAAGTTATTACTACTGCTGCTACTTCGTGTAGCAAAGCTCCTTATTTCCTTGCTGGCACATATATTTCGAACGCAAAATACATTATATACCGAAGAGAAAGCACCCTATTAATCACGCTGCCCCGTGCGTTTCGACAGCATTGCCAGTAGAGAACTTGCAAGATTCCAAGAGCCTATGTGTACATAGCGTAAATAGGACAGGTGAGCTGCACAAATGGATTTTGATTTGGATCATTTGAGTTCGTCGCAGTACCAGCAATTCGAAGGGAATTTGAGTATTTTCGCGTCGAGGTAATAGACGAGCATAAGGGCTAGGAAATTTGCTTGTTGAGAAGACTTTTGTCATTGAGCGGTCAATGCCCATACTGCTTTCAATATGTCCTCTGCAGTTGACTTCAATATAGCCGCGCCAGACGCGGTTCTCGAGCAGTTGGAAGCTTCATGGCCATGTAGGTCATGGTTGCCAGCACGTGATCGGCCCTTCGCGGTACTCTGAAAATTATCCAGTGATTCTACTCGTGGTTAGAGTCACTCCCCCCTTTGTTTTTTGCTCAGCCTTTTTCAACTGCGCGCGCTTCTTCTGTCGTCTTCCGTTTCTCGTGTTTCCAGCCTATAAATAAACGCCTAGCGGGCAGCCAGGGCTCGTCCCTGTCTCTCCGTTTTGTGTCGTGTGGTTCCCGCATTGCTTATGCTTCGCTACATCACTCCTGCTGGCCGAAACGGCCACCATTTCGCTGCGCAGACCCCCATTTTTTTAGCAATATGTATTGCCTCAGGGGATCAGTAAGTAGGGTATGAGGTGAAGGATGAATCAATGATTAAATGAATGGAAAAAGGTTGGCTGATTTTATGAAGTCCAGGAGTGAGCGATGATGAGGTCTCTGCGTCCAAGCAATATATGAGGCAGGATTGGTTGCTGAAAGGCCAGCTATCGTCAGGTGCCGGATTCGTGTCGGTTTCAGTGCTGGGAAGTCCCACAAGTGGTGAATGTCAGCTTCAACATTTTCGTTTTTACAGATCGGGCACTTTGGGCGAGGATATAAGTGCCAGAAGTGAGACCACATCCTAGTGAGAGCTGGTGTGAGGGCAGTACCGACCCGGATCCTGATAAGCGCAACCTCCTCTGCACGGATGAGACTGCGGGGAAGGGATACCACACACGGAGGGATAAGTGCACGTGCACGTGCACGTGTGCGGCGTGTTCCTTTCTTGATTTAAGGAGTGTAGCGTCGTCCTCTTTAAGGAGCCGTGGCATTGATGTGTCTTGGTTCATGAGGCGGGTCATTAAATCTGCTTGACTTTGGGAAGGCAGCAGGTCCCGTGGGACCCACTCAATGCGTACTGACTGCGGGATGCGCACCGCAAGCTGGTGGATGGCTATTTTAGGGCAACGGCTGACACGTCGGAGCAAACGAACTGCTTGAAGTGCGTCAGTGCGAATGACAACATGGGCTGCAGGGAGCTTGGTTATGGTAGCCACGGAGCAGAGTGCCTCCTAAACTGCCACGAACTCAGCGCAGAAAGATGTTAGTGGTTCTGAAAGTTGAAATGTAGATGTCTAATTCAGCTAAGTCTCCATGGACAGTATTGATGTTTTTGCCTCACAGCCTTCTAGGCTTGCATCCACGTACACTACAATGAACAGTGCCTCAAGACCCCGATTTTGAAGCGAAAAGCTTCACTAGGCTAGTCAACACAGGGTCTGGCATGCGTGTGATCACTTTTAGCCACAGCTGCGCATGCGCTAACTCGCCGAGTGACGTCACTAGGAGAGGCGCAGGTGTTTGAAGCGAAAAGCTTCCCTGCGAGGGTCAGAGCCGAGCTTCGCGTATGCCGTGACATCACAGCCAAGGCCAAATGCGCAGCCCCCTCACCAAGCTCTGCCAACGTTACCTAGCAACGATTAAGAGGTTTGCAACTCCTCCTCATTAAAAAAATTAGCATCCATCTGGGAATCGAACCTCCATCCCTTGGATCCCCAGCCAAGCCCTTTACCGCTGAGTGAGTGAGGCGCAGGTCGTGGAGCGCCGCTCATAATTCCGCTTGTATACGGTGAGGATGATAGCGGGATTCCGCGCGACAGATACTGCGATTGGCGCGCAATTTGAAAGTGGTTGGTTGGTTGGTTGGTTCACAGGAAGGGAAAAGCGCAGTATCTGTCAGACTTGCTCTGTGGACACCTTAACCGCGCCGTAAGGGAAGGGAGGAAGGTGGGAGTGAAAGTGGAAAGAGAGAAAGGGGAGCCGTAGTGGAGGGCTACGGAGTAATTTCGACCACCTGGGGATCTTTAACGTGCGCTGACATCGCACAGCACACGGACGCCACTTCGTTTCGCCTCCATCGAAACGCAGCCGCCGAGGTCGGGTTTGAGCATGGGAACTCCGGCACAGTAGTCGGGCGTCTTACCACTGCGTGCCAAAGACAAAAATAATTAAGTCGCTCAATTAGGGTGAGGTCAATGATGTGACGTCACCCATCTGCCATCAGCTATGAGGACCAAGCGGGAACGAGTGCGCTCCAACGCCGCTGGGCGGCGCTTCTTGCCTTCAGCGAGATACAGATGCTGCGCCTTTCCTTTCCTGTAAACGAATTATAGAACGCCGGTGAACTTAGACGCGCTCGACATGGAAGCCAAGAAGAGTTTAGCTGCTGACGAACGGCGCAGAAGACTGGAGAAATTAACTTCTTCTGATCCCGAGGTAGTCACTGCTTTTTGCTGCGTATATCGAGGCATAGCAGAGCTCAGCCATGTTTAATTAAATGGCTTTACCACTGCTCCCAAAGCTGCTCCAAAATGCTCGAGCCTGCTTCCGCCCGTTTGTGGTGCTACGCGGCCGGCAAATCGCCATCCCTTAACGTGCTGTACGCGTCGCGAGAAGTCCGCGGAGACACGCGGCCCGCATGTCGCCAACGTCGCGATCGCCTATCACGCTGTGTGCCACGAGTGGCAAGCTGTGACCGCGTGACCGTAACAAACTTTCTCAGCTGTAGTCATATCTGCGCAACTGCTTTTCCTATGCTTCTGTATATACTTATTTTCTTTCACTTTGATGATACGATTGTCCAGCTGATACGAATTTTGTCGTGATCCCATGAGATTTGTAGCACAGAGGCTCTACTGTATCTGGGATATATAACTGGGAGCAAATGTGTTCTGTATAATTTAATGCCATGTTTAATTTTATTCCCATGGCCTCCTCTTTCAAGCGCGCGCCCTGTCCTGGCGCCCGCGCCGGCCGCTACAAAAATCCTCTGGCGCCCACTCGTGGAGCTGCCTGCCGCGAGTGTTACCCCCTAGGTTTCTGCACGGTGCTCATGCACTGCGGCGTGGAGGAACCTCCTAATACCGGCCAGGGGCGACACTCCTTCCCTCTAGCGCTGGGCTTGGCCAGCGTTTGCAGACATACGCACATGAAACACGCCGGTAGGAGGAAGCTGCAGTCATCCGAACGTACGGCGCTGAAATGGCCGAAATGCTGGTTGCTTGACTGATGCTCTTGCGTTCGCTGCATTACTTCTACCGTGTCGGTGGTCACACATGACGGTGGCGAATTGTAACAGTGTGAATGTACGCAGTGCTATGTGTAAAAATAATCTGTGAATGTGCTTGGAGACAGATATGCGAAAAAGAGATGTTTTTCTTTTGATCATAGTAGGGGTTCTTTCTTGTATTCAATGTGTTTTGCGTTCACATATGTAG
The DNA here is from genome assembly GCF_055883805.1 of Amblyomma maculatum. Taxonomy (NCBI): domain Eukaryota; kingdom Metazoa; phylum Arthropoda; class Arachnida; order Ixodida; family Ixodidae; genus Amblyomma; species Amblyomma maculatum. The sequence goes on along the minus strand of NC_139346.1, from coordinate 160,907,013 downwards.
GCCCTGCATCATTTTTTATTGTAATGTTTCTCTGAGCGTCTTTAGCTATTTTAGCTATCTGGAAGTCATGAATGCATCTTGCATGTTATTATTTCTTTGTTTTCGACTTGAACCTGTAACATCTCAGTATATATACAGGAAATTGTGTGGTGTGTGTGCTTGCTGTAAACAGGCTAAGCACAGCTGGAAATGTTACATTGTGAATTTTAATGTTGCAAAGACAGATCTATCCAAAATTTTCCTGACACAAGGTATTTTTATTCGCTCAAGATGGAGTCAGATATCTTTCCAAGCAGGGGTGAAACAGTTTCATACACTTGCCAAAAGACATTCTAGTCAAATATATATTGTGTTAGATGGACATTTGAATAATTGGCTGATTTGTTAAAGGAGTGAGCACAAGCTGTTGAACTAGTGGCTTCAGGAAGCTGTTTGGAATATACACTTACTTTTATCAGTTACCCTTGCCTTGGTAACAGAAGTTCCACAAAATAGATGCTCAGCCATTTCAAAAGATACAACATTCTAAGCAGTACACTGTCTTATCATATGCTTGCGCTGTGACTGCAGTAGTGGTAGGAGAGTTGGCACGAGGAGATGTGGTGATATATACTGAAGACATCAATCCATTATTGAAATATGCTCCTGAAAGATATAACAAAAAACTTGTAGTATCCCAAAGTTCTGAAATACCTATGTACTTTGCATGAGTGCTGCTGGTAACGGCCCCAATATTACTTTGACTACAGAAATGCTAGCAGGGCACTACTATATTTCTTTTGTTTAGCCAACCCTTACAAATATTATTCAGAATCCTGCTGGTGTTGGCAGAGTACAGTAACGCTTGGAGCATAAAAGGGCTGTGTCAAACAACCAAGAAATAACGGACACTATTGTAGATACATGTTTAACACCAGCAGAAGAAAAATGTTTCTCGTGGCTTGTTCTGTTCGCAGTCGCAGTCGGCCGGTGACAAAGGAACGATACATACGCGTACACACAGAGTCGTTCTCCCACTGTCTCAGAAGGCCTTTTTGCCCCACCCGCGCGCAAGTCTCCCGACACGACCTCTTACCGGGTGGTGTCGCCCTGGGCGGTGGCTGATAGTCCACGACACCCCCAAGTTCCGTTCCAGTGAAAAGCAGATTTTTTTTTCACAGCATACATTGAACCAAGATATAATTGGATACAGCTAAAAACAAAGTACAAATGTCCAGGCTTTACTATTAATGGTGTATGCCTATTATGACGTAGTTTAGCCCCAGGAAAGCCAAACTAGCACATCATCATCATCAGCCTGACTATACCCACTGCAGGACGAAGGCCTCTCCCATATGTCTCCAATTAACCCGGTTCTGTGCTAGCTGCTTCCACTTGACCCCTGCGAACTTCTTAACCTCATCTGCCCACCTAACTTCCTGTCACACCCTGCTACGCTTTCCTTCCCTTGGAATCCAGTTTGTTACCCTAAGCGACCATCAGTTATCCTCTCTTCGCACTACATGTCCTGACCATGCCCATTTCTTCTTGATTTCCACTAGAATGTCAGTGACTTGAGTAATTTCTCTGACCCACTCTGCAAGTTTCCTACCTTTTAACGTTATCCCTACCATATTTTTTTCCATAGCCCTCTGCATTGTCAACTTGAGTAGATTCCTCTTTGTTAGCCTCCACGTTTCAGCTCCATAGGTGAGTACAGGTAAGATGCAACTGTTGTATACTTTTCTCTTTAGCGATACCAGTAAGCTGCTAGTCATAATCTGTGAGTGCTTGCCAAATGCACTCCACCCCAACCTTATTCTTCTTGTTATTTCCTTGTCATGGTCTGGATCTGCGGTTATCACCTGTCCTGGGGAGACATATTCGCCTATTTCCAGAAACTAGCACATGCAAGATAGTTAAGCGCAATACTATGACAATAGGTTGTGGGGATACACACGCATCCCCTGCCCCCTTCATAAAGGTCGCGCGTAATTAACCCATCTGATTACACGCGCTGCTAGGGAGGACCGCGAGTAGATGGCACCCCAGCCACCCCTCACCACCTCCCAGTCTCCCGCGGCGACACCTCGCGGGTTTTCCTCTCTCCTCCCAGCCTACTCGGGAAACCTCCTTTCCTTGGTCAGAGTCGAGGAGTGTGTCTGTCGCAACTCACTGTGGGGTCTTTCGACGGTTGTGCGTGCACGCGTACGTTGCATTTTCCGTGGGGGGACCGCCGTCTTTACCCTCTTCGCCCGGTGCCGCACTCACCGCTGCGGGCCGTGAGGACGAAGCCGCGCCAGGTGAGCAGACTTCCTCACCTCCTTGCGCGTGATTCCTCATTGGGTGGTTTATTTCATCCCGTATGCTCGCTACAGAGGTTTTATTTGAGTGTTGTGCCTTGCCGTGTATTCTAGCACAATAAACTGTTCGAGTACGTAAATCGGTGTTTGTGTCCCCTCTGGCCGGAACCCGCCGCAGTAGCGAATTCTCGTACCGCGGGTTGGGGGTCACAGCTCGGTCTGCTAAGGCTGCATGTCGGGGCTAGAAGGCGACTGCATCCCCCCACTTCCTGTGGCGCATTCTTGCGAGCATAACCCCCTTATTTTTCGCCCCATGTGGGGCCAGAGGTGTCGCAAACCAAGTCTGTGTATCCGACTGTTGACATAGACAGGCCATGGAAGCGAGCAGGTCTTACTTCCAGTCCCTGCTAATGCTTTCCGATATGGCTTCCCAATGACAATCTATTGGCGTGGCTGTATCTGCTACAGCCGGCCCATGCGCAGATGCTGACGCTAGCCCCTGTGATCTTAATCGTTTGAGCCGAGCTGTGCTTCAAGCGACGCACTCACTCAACGCGCGGCGACACGGGGCACTTTTCGCCAAGCGCTATGTATGGAGAGCACGGAGCGGCCGTCGCTACCCTGCTCATCCCAGCCGGTCTTTCAGCTAGATCTCTCTGGTCAGACCAACCCCGAGAGGCTATGCTGTGCGATGCTTTGCGCCTCATAGAAAGCCTCACGGGTGTCGTGCAGGCGACTCTGCATACATCCGCGCCAACTGCGAGACCGAGGTTAGAGGTAGATTTGCCCAGTTAATTGCGACTATCATGATCGCATCAGTGCCATGTGAGTATCTGGATCGCATGCTGACTTACCAGCAGGCGACAGGGCTTACCCATGGCGAGATTCTGACACGGGTCGTGCCAGTCTCACTGACCGATCAGGCTGCCCGCTCGTTTCGCCTCACTGCAGCCACCTGCCAAGCAAGCTGGATGAGCTCCGAGAGCAGTTTCGCGATTAATTCCTGCCCGCTGATTACAAGCGTCGTTTGCGGCGCGAGCTGGAGCTCCGTACTCAGCATCCGGGCGATGTTCTTGCTCGAGTACGTGAGGGCGCTGGACGAGTTGTATCGCAGACCCCTCGGCTCCGAACGGCGAGGTTAGGGCTGCTAACGCGACAAGGTCACCCTAACCTCGCAGCCTACCCACGATGAGTTCAGTTCAGAGATGTGGACAAGGTTGCCTCAACAGCCAAGCGCGGACATATAGACCATTTTACGACCCTTGAAGAAACCGGTTTGGCTGGGCTGTTAAGAGGGGGGGGGGGATAGTCAGCACTTTGCTGCGCTACGAGAGCAGTCCAGCTCCCCAATATGGCAGCACCCTTCACCCCTTTGTAAAATCGTGTATACTAGCTTCGCGCACGTATCGGTCACCCCCGTCAGCGTCGGACGCACTTGAGCCACGATGCGCCTAGCTAGAACGGAGGCACTCTCTGCCCTCGTTTCCGGGGAGGTGAAACGGTTGCATTTAGTGATGGACAAATGAGAAACAGTTGGAACTTGTCTGACCGAGCTCTCGACCCGTACACTTAATTATGCCATGTGTACAGCACACGCTACGCCTGGCCAAAACAAGCAGAATCGGGGTCGGCATACCGACAAGAGGACGCAAGTGCAAAGCGCATATCTGCAACGGTAAACCTGGCAGGGAGGTATGGTCAACCGGCGCGCGGCGACAGATGCCCCGCCTGGCAATGGCCGACTGTCCTCTGCTATCGGTGCAACCAACCAGGGCACTACGCCAGGAAATGCAGGCGCCCTGCTGCCCGAGAGCACGCGCTTTCGGGGAGCGGAGCCGCCGGTGAGCATGACTGCACAGCCGGCGGCGTCAACAAGCGATGCTCAGTGAGTCACACAAACTCCTAGCCCCGTTGGCTTGTCGTTTTGGACCCCCACCGACACGCCTGTCATCCGGCTAAGTTCATGGTTTTGCTAGACATAGAGCGTCCGCTATCTTGTTTGGCGACGAGGTATGTGAGCATCTCCGTCGGTGTGGGATCCGATTGCGAGAGGAACATCACCTTCCGACTAGCCAGCGGCACGGCGGACGCGTTGTTGTTGTTGTTGTGGCTGTAGGAAGAAGGAAAAGAAAATGCACGGGCCTGCTACTGGCTCTGTAGCTGAGCCACCTCCGCTGCCTCGTGCAGACAGAAGAGAAAATAGAGAAGAAAGAAAAGGAAGAGGGAGAGATAGACGCGCGCCGCAACAGCAGCCGTCGTCCACCACCGAAACGGTGGCGGGTGCAATTACGGCCTACAACAGATAAAAATTCTGTGGCGGGCTAGCCCCCGCCGCAAGTGGCGGTGACCCACCTGTCCCAGCCCCATCTGGGGAGTACGGTGCCGCGCAGCTTGTGCTGCTGTGGGAGAAACGAGTTAGGCGCCAGCGCCTTGCTCATCTCCCCGGCCTGTCAGTCCCAATCATTCTTGATAGAGACTTTCTCGTTGAGACGGGCATTGCTATTGACGTCTGCAACGGAAGATATGGAGCGAACATAAGGCACTCTAAAACCTTTCGTTCTACCTCAAAAAGCATTAGAAGTACCCTTGCTATCCGATGCTACGCGCAACAAGCGTCCGAAAAGCTCCTCGAAACGCCTTCGGCAGGACAAAAAAATTCGTCGGCCGACCGCGTTGAGAGAAAAAGGTGCGGAAGGGACTGACTTCCCTCCCTCGCGAACCCCTGCCCCCTTTGTGGTTGCACTCTGCGCCGCGGGGGAAGGCAGGCCTCCCCACCCCATGCTGAACAATTCAAACAGTTTGTCAAGGGAGAAAAAGCGCGCTTGTCTCAGGTCTTGAACGAGTACGACGCCGTATTCACTGAGCGGCCTGACTGCACTATGCTAGTAAAGCACAAAACTGAGACGCGACGCCGTTCCGTGGAAGTGCAATACCCGGTCAATCAGTTTGGCAAAGGGGAAAGCGCTTGGTGACGCTTTGGACTAACTTGTCGATATAGGCGTTGTAGAACGTTCGAACAGCCCATCGGGGTTTTCCAGTGGTGCTGGTGCCCAAAAAGGACGGAACTAAGCGCCTTTGTGTAGACTATTGCCGCCTGAATGAGGTTACGCGGAAGAATGCCCATCCACTTCCGAGTATTCCCTCGATCGTGTCCAATGTTGGCGGAGCTAAGTATTTTACTGAGCTCGATGCGAGCAGAGGATACTTTCAGGTGGAGATGAATCCCACTGACAGAGAGAAGACCGCATTCACCTGTCACAGCTGGGTTCTTTTCCAGTTTACCCGAATGTCATTTAGCCTGATTGGAGCTCCGGCGAAATACCAGCGTCTTATGGACCGTGTCCTAGGCGGTGCAAGGTGGCACTATGCTCTTGCCTACCTAGATGACATTGTGGTGTATTCGGCAACCATTGATGAGTACTTACGCCATCTCAGGACATACTGGTAAGACTGAGGTCTGCGGGAATCACTCTGAACCCGAATAAGACTCAGATAGCGGCGACCCGAATAACCTTGTTAGGGTTCACGCTAGACAATGGACGCCTTCTGCCATGCGAGGAAAAGCTCCGGGCTATTCGGAAGTTTCGCTCACCAGCAGATGTAGGCGGACTGAGATGCTTTCTGGGAATGGTGAACTTTTATCGCGCTTATCCCAGATTGCGCAGCTCTGCAAGCTCCCTTAACAGCGTTGTTAAGAAAAGGTGTTAGTGGCATTGGGGTCCCGAGCAAGAGGCTGCACTACGAGGCCTCAGTAATGCGCTCGCGGAAACCACAGAGCTAGCTGCTTCTGCCTGACCTAAACAGGGAATTTGTGATCCACACGGATGCAAGTGACCTTGGCTTAGGAGCAGCTCTGCTTCAAGAGCACGAAGGTAGCCCGAGATTGGTGGCGTTCGCCAGCCGCTAATAAACCCCCGAAGAGAATTATTCTCTGACAGAGAAAGAATGCCTCGCGATTATCTTCGCTCTGCGCAAGTTCGACTACTATGCCGACGGATTCGCCTTCGTGATTGAGACTGATCCCATGGCACTCGCATGGCTGAGACGACGAGCTGAGCCTGAACCACCTAGACTGGCCGAGCGGACGCCTAGCGCGATAGGCGTACTTCTCCGGCGTTACGACCTAACCGTGCGCTACAGGAGAGGTAAGGACAACGTGGTGACGGACGCAGACGCACTTTCGCGCGCGCCCGTTGACGGCGGGGGAGGTAACCCTGCTAACCCTTCCGCTACGCCCCTCAGTCGGAGCAGCGCCGACTGCAGCTACGCTTGTTGACAGCCCCGAGGGAAGCGCGGCCGATCCGCCTTCTCTGGGCGAAAGCATTAACCACTTGGACGACGTCAGTTCAGTGGGGGAGCGTGTTCAGCAGAAGAGAGCTATTAGACGCTCAGCGAGAGGATTCATTTTATTGAAAAGTGTTTGACGGGCTCAGGGAGCCGGGCGGCGCGGCGCACATGGAGGCAGCTGGTATTGTTGCCTGTGCGGGGCGCTCGAACACAGCTGGTAATGCTGTGAGTGGGATGGATTCCTATCTGCTTGACTCTGACGGCGTCCTGCTGATGCATCCTGAAGTGTTCTCTCGTCGGAGTCTGAGGTAAAACTGTTTATTCCAGCGAAAGCGTACAAGCAGGGTAGACAGTACAGACAGAGGGAGAGAGGGAGTAAAGAGAGTTCAGTGTAATCGCGTAGCTTCGTACATGCTAGGACCGAAGAGCCGCGGGGACGAGGTGTTGAGCGAAATACGATGCTCAGGCCAGACAAGTACAGTCATGGCCAGTCTCGAGGGAGAGCGCGCTCTCTCTCGAGACCGGCCGTGGTACAGCATGGGAAGCGGCGCTTGGAGCGGCAGTACCACGATACACAACGCTCCTCCCCCCTTGCTAGACGTAGTAGTCTCGCAGGTGAGAAGGAAACCTTCTTTCATGGGCGGAGCGTCGAAGAACGGTGCCGGTTGCCGGAGGAATTCCGTCGGAGGCATCTATACGTTCTCTGAGTCGGAGCGGCTGTGCTCGGGATCTGGTGAGTCGGCGTCTGGCTCGGGCAGGGAAGTGCGAGAAGGTTGTTCGTTCTGCTCTTCCGACTCGGAGTGCGGCTCAGGCATTTCGAGTTCAGGTGCACGGCGAGGAAGATCGGGTAGGTTGTAGTAGTCCCCCTTCCTAAGGTGGTCGACGTGCCTGCGACATAACGTACCGCAGAGGAGTCTGACTTCATAGGACACAGGCCCTTTGCAGGAGCAGATGATAGCGGGAAGCCACCGAGACCCATATGGCGAAATATTCCTAGCGAAAACTGAGTCACCGGGAACAAACTTGCGGGTCGGTGTAGCGCGGAACTTCTGTGACAGCTGGTCACGTCGCGGGTCGCCCTCCTGGGAATCAGGGTGCAAGTAGTCTAGGGCAGACTTTAGCTGAAGTGAGAACAGTAGCTCCGCCGGGCTTCTTCCTGTAGTCGTGCAGGCCAGCAAGAGCTGCTGGAACAGGAAACGACTCAGCTGAAGTTCGATGTCGCCTCCTTTCAGTCGTTTAAGGGCTTTCTTCGTTTTCTGAACGAAGCGCTCGGCCTGTCCGTTAGAAGATGGATAGTATGGCGCGACTAAAGCTTGACGAACATTGTTCCTGGCGAGGAACTGTCGGCATTCAGCTGAGGTGAATGCAGAACCGTTGTCGGACACGACGACGTCAGGAAGTCCGTGTGTGGCGAACAGCCTTCTGAGTTCTCGGATAACGACTGCAGCTGAAGTAGTGTTCACCACAACGACCTCTAGCCATTTCGGGAACGAGTCCACGACAATAAGAAATATCTTGCCCTGGACTGGTCCAGCAAAGTCCACGTGCAGCCTAGACCACGGTCTCGTAGTCTGCTCCCAGGGATGGACTGCAGCGCGTGTTGGAGCGTTCCTGGATTCTTGGCAGGTCTCACACGCACGTACGGTGCTCTCTACATCGCTGTCGAGTTTCGGCCACCACACGTAACCTCGCGCGAGTCCCTTCATGCGAACGATTCCTGGGTGTGATGAGTGAAGTAGCTGAAGCACTTCCATGCGGCGTTGCGGTGGAATCACGACCCGGGAGCCCCACAGAATGCAATCACGATAAGCGGAGAGTTCGTCGCGGCGCACGAAGTAAGGTTGGAACTGGTCCTCTACTTTTGTTGGCCATCCAGTACGAATCCACTTGAGTACTCGCGACAACACACGATCCTTTTTTGTCAGCTGAGCAATCTTGGATGCATCCGCGAAGGCTTCTGGTGGGTTTTCGAGCAGCAGGACGTCTGTCATAGTGGGACTTTCAGCATTTGTCGAGGGCAGTGGAAGACGGCTGAGTGAATCAGCGTTGCCTATTTGACGGCCTGGTCGATAGATCAGCTCATAGTCGTACTGTGCAAGGAGCAAATTCCATCGAAGGATCCTCAGTGAAAGCACGCTAGGTAATGGACGACTGTGATGCAGCAGACCCAGCAGAGGCTTGTGGTCCGTGTAGACCTTGAAATGCCTTCCATAAAGGTATTGATGGAACTTCTTGACGCCGGAAACGACAGCCAGAGCTTCTCGATCTGTCTGAGAATGGTTCCTTACGGTGGAGCTGAGAGTATGGGAACCGAAGGCAATAGGAGATTCGTGTCTGGTATTGTCCCCGTGACTAAGGACAAATCCTATGCCGTAAGCAGATGCGTCGCAGGCAAGCGTGAGCGGCTTGTGCACGTCGTAATGGACTAAGACATCAGATGTCTGTATGAGCTCCTTGGCGCGCTTGAAAGCGTCGGCTTCTTCTTGGCGCCATCTCCACGACTGATCCTTTGCAAGCAGGCGGTATAGAGGCTCGAGGGTGTGAGCTGCACCGTGCAAGAACCTGTTATAGAAGTTTAGCAGTCCGAGAAAAGACTGAAGTTGCTGCTTGTTCTTTGCACTGAGAGCTTCGTTAAGTGCTTCGACCTTTTCTTCGGTCGGATGAATACCGGCGGCGTCAATGCGGTATCCAAGGAAGGTGACTTCCGGCGTGCCGGAGGTGCATTTCTCTCGGCTCAGACGAATGTTGTCGTCCCTTATGCGTTTCAGCACAGCTCGCAGGCGATTGTTATGCTCGTAGGCATCTTGACCTCCCACTATAATATCGTCCAAGTACACGTGAACTCCAGGTAGTCCCAAGAGGAGCTCTTCCATGTAGCGCTGAAATATGGCTACGGCGGACGACACTCCGAACGGCAGGCGAGTAACTCTGAACAGTCCCCGGTGCGTATTGACTGTCAGGAGATCGGCTGTTTCATTGTCCACGGCAAGCTGCTGATAGGCTTGATTGAGGTCTAGTTGTGAAAACAGTGCATCCAGCAAGGTTCGAAAAAGAATTGATCGATGGTTGGAAGAGGATAAGTTTCCATCTTGATTGCTTGGTTAACGGTGCTTTTGTAATCACCACAAAGCCTGATCTTGCCGTTCTTCTTAACAACGGAGACTACCGGTGTCGCCCATCTGGAGGATCGCACGGGCTGGTAGACGCCTTCCTGTACGAGAACGTCGATGGCTTCGTCCACTCTGGGCAGTAGAGCCACCGGAACTTGACGTGCTTTCATGAAGACGGGACTGATTTCAGCCTTGAGCTCGATGCGAACGGATGGTCCCTTGCTCTTCCCTAGTCCTTCAGCGAAGACTTCTGGGTATTCAGAGACAGCGTTCAATAAGGTTAGCGGAACTTCGATTTGAGACGCGTAGTTTATCCCGCAGAGTGAAATGCCCAACGCCGAAAACCAGTCTCTCCCTAACAGGCTGGTGCCATTTCCTCGGACAACGAGAAGGTGTAGGCGAGCGCTCTTCGTTCTGTATGAGACAGTGACTTCCAATGATCCCGCAATCTCTAAGCATTCCCTTGCATAAGAGCGCAGCTGTAGAGATGGCTTTATATAGGTCTTGCCTTGACAGCCGAAGTTTCTGCATGGTGTTCTCGCTGATGATTATGCAGGCGGCCCCGGAATCAACTTCCATAGCCATACGCCAGGGTGCTGGTCTCGCTTGTTGAAGCGGAAGCGTTAAATAGTGACGGAATGTTTCCCGATGAAGTGGTTATCGAGCTTGGAAACAATTTCTGAGAAGGGAACCTCCGAAGGTGCCTTGGGTGCGCAGAGCGAGCGAAGCAGGCGTCGACACCGCATACACTGCAGATGAAAGCCCATTTCTTCTCATCGGACTGGATATCGTGGGCTTGAAAGTAGAACTCGAGGCGTTCTAAGTAAACTGGCCAGGAGGAAGGCTCGGCGGGCGAGAATTCTCCGATCGTGGCCGAAGGCAGAAGCGCTGCCATGTCGACGGCTGTGCAGGGCTGGAGCGGATCCAGGAGCTTTGCTAAGGCGGTCAGTATTTACTGAACTTGCGCACTCGGGATCGCGGTGATCCCATCCTCGTCGCCAGTGAAGTGTTCTCTCGTCGGAGTCTGAGGCAAAACTGTTTATTCCAGCGAAAGCGTACAAGCAGGGTAGACAGTCCAGACAGAGAGAGAGGGAGTAAAGAGAGTTCAGTGTCCTCGCGTAGTTTCGTACATGCTAGTACCGAAGAGCCGCGGGGACGAGGTGTTGAGCGAAATACGATGCTCAAGGCAGACAAGTACAGCATGGGAAGCGGCGCTTGGAGCGGCAGTACCACGATACACAACAAATCCCCTCCGAGAAGGATACACATGAGTCATTCAAGGTGGGGCGTTGTTACGCTACTTTTATGACACGTGCATTGCTGGGCATGCGAGCAGCCCCAGGACTTACCTTAAGTTGGGCCATTTGCTACATGGCCTGGCATGAAGCGGGAGGTGATCCGCTACACCTGCTCGTGCCACGTGTGCCAAAGGGTCAAGCCACGTAGTGGACGTACACCTGGGCTTATACAGCCGATCAATAGCCAGGCTCCCTGGCAGATTGCGGCTTTGACGTCATGGGACCTTAGGACCCCGAGCGGGAACCCCTTTCTGCTCGTTGTCAGAGACCATTTCACCAAATGAGCGGAACTTTTCCCACTGCGAAACTGACGGCACGCGTGGGGAAGCTGGTTGAAGTGTTTACATGGTTTGGCTACACCGAGCAGTTGATAACGGGCAACGCGTTGTACTTCACTGCCAAGCTCTTCGTGGACTCCTGTGTTGTCCTCGGCATTATGCACAAGAGAACCATGTACCACGCCCAGGCGAATACCACGGAACGCGTGAACCGCAACATCAAGCACATATGCTAGTTGCATTTGTGGAGACGCACAGGGACTGTTGTCTCCCCGAGATGGTTTGCTCTCAGATCAATCGTGAACCGCTCGGCTGGGTACACACCTGCCGCCCTCAACCTCGGCAGGGACTGTCGAACCCCGTAGACCGTACTCTACAGGTTCGTAGCAACGACCCGAATGCTCGGTCGGCACGTGCAGACTACGCGAGATGATGATGGAGGCTTTGGACAAAGCACGACGGAATCTGAGCACTGCATGCTCGCGCGGAGCAGAAAGCGCAGCATGAACGCTCTCACAGAGAAATTGACTACAAACTGGGTGATCTCGTGTCGAGGCGCAGTCATGTCCTGAGCGATGCCAGTAAGTTCTCCGTTTCTCTGGCGCCGAAAGGGTCAGAACCGTACCGACTTTGGCAGGTCTCTTCGCTCGTGCACAGGCCGGCGAAAGACCGACCGGCGGACCGGTGCATGTCTGTGATCTCAAACCCTATGTTGACAGAGGGAATGAGTGGCCCGAGGAGGACGCGCTCCCTCACCACCAGGCATCTGTACAGGGAGGCCGGGCTCGTCGTTCCAGCATCGCGCCTCGTTACAATTTGCGTCCACGGCAGACGTAACTCTGACCAATGCGCAGGGAGTAATTTCTCGTGCTGAATACGTACGGGACGCCCTGTCGATATTCAGTATATTTTGCTTCCAAAGAAAGCATGCGCTTTCTCAATGGAAAAGCCCGAGTGGGGGCAGATTAAAATAAATACATACCGTTAAGGGCAAAAAAAAAGTAACTCCATCGGCACTTCCACCCTTGGCTGGCTGACGGTGAAGAACCGGGACCTGCGGTCATCGACATTTCTATCCCCGGCTACATGGTCGCCTCCTGTGGCCGTCGGCCCTGCCTTCCTGCCCGGCACCGGTGGTTGTAAGCTGTATGCAACTTTATACATATTGACACTTTGGGGGCAGATTAAAAAATACCGTTCAGGGCAAAAAATAAAATGTACCTAGGAAAAAGACAGCCTTGCAGCCAGCCAGCGGAGGCCACGGCGACAGCTGCAGCATCGAAGGCCAAGCTGTGTAGGGAGTGGCTGTATTCCTACACCAAGAGCCTGCTGTCGCAGTTTATCAGACCACCAAGAAAAACGGTTTCCGGTCGGCCACGGAGCGAGCGAGCCGGAGTTCGTGCAACGGGCTCCTATGTCTATCTCAATGAAAGCTACAGCAAAGAGGCCGCATTGGCGCCGTCCGGTGAACGCGGCCGCAGCTTCACCAGCGGGAGCAACTTGGCACCCCGCTGCGCTCGCCATCGACGGAGGGAAAAAAGGCAGGCCAGGAACGAACGGTAGACCCGATGAGGGGGGTCTGCAACATGCTACGCAACGCGAAGACACAGTTCCTATCCCGTCCCGCGGCAAGCTCCCCTGACCGATCGACTATGAATGCGGTGGGGCGCCTGCGGCAATCGGCACTTCCATCCCTGGCTGGCTGAGAGTGAAGAACCGGGACCTGCGGTCATCAACATTTCCACCCCCGGCTACATGCTCGTCTCCTGTGGTCGTCGGCCCTGCCTTCCTGCCCGGTACCCCTGATCCTCTGCAGCGGCACCAGTAGTAGTGAGCTGTCTGCAACTTTTTACACATTGCCACTTTGGGGGCAGATTAAAAAAAAGAAATATCGTTAAGGGCAAAAAAAATGTAACTAGGGAAAAGAGCCTTGCAGCCAGCCAGCGGAGGTCACAACGACAAGTTACAGCATCGAAGGCCAAGCCGTCCAGGGAGCAGCCGCATTCCTACACCCAGAGCCTGCTGTCGCAGTTTATCAGGTCACCGAGAAAAACGGTTTTCGGTCGGCCACGGAGCGGGCGAGCCGGAGTTCGTGCAACGGGCTCCTACGTCTACCTCAGCGAAAGCTGCGGCAGAAGCCGCATTGGCGCCGTCTAGTGCCCGCGGTCGCAGCTTGGCACTCCGCTGCGCTCGCCATCGGCAGTGTCGACGACGGGGGAAAAAAAAAGGCAGGCAAGGAGCGAGCTGTCGACCCGATGAGGGGGGCCCGCAACACGAAGACGCGGTTCCGACCCGTCCCCCGGCAAGCTCCCCTGGCCGATCGAAAATGAATGCGGTGGCGTGCCTGCGGCCATCGGCACTTCCACCCCTGGCTGGCTGACGGTGAAGAACCGCGACCTGCGGTCATGGACATTTCCACCCCCGACTACATGGTCGTCTCCTGTCGCCGTCGGCCCCTTCCTTCCAGGCACCCTTATCCTCTGCAGCGGCACCGGTGGTTGAGCTGTCTGCAACTGTTTACATATTGCCACTTTTGGTTTAAGAGTTCAACGGCGTCTAGCCGGGCCCCCGGTATATCCCTCGGTGAACGCGGCCACTTACAGTCGTAGGGCGGTTTTAAGGAGGGGGGAATACGAACAAATCCCCTGCCCCATTTATAAAGGCCGAGCGTAATCAACACGCGTGATTACGCGCACTGCTAGGGAGGACCGCGAGGCGAGGGCAGTGGCCATACTCACAACCTCCCGCTGCGAAACCGCGCGGGTTTTCCTCCTCCCAGCCTACTCGGGAAACCTCTCCCTGGTCCGAGGAACGCGCCTGTCGCAACTCGCTGGGGGTCTTTCGAGGGTTGAGCGTGCACGCGCACAATTGCATTTTCCGTAAGGGAGACCGCTGCCTTCATCCTCTTCGCCCGGTACCGCATGCATTTACCGCTGCGGGCCGCGAGTACGAAGCCGCGCCAGGGGAGGACTTCCTCTCACGTCCTTGCGCGTGCTTCCTCATTAGGTGGTTTATTGCCCCCGTACGCGAGTGGGATGTACGCTCGCTACGGCGATTGTGCCTTCCCGTGCACAATAAACTGAGTACGTAAATCGGTTTTTGACCCCTCCGCAGTAGCGACTTATCGCACCGCAAGTTGGAGGTAACGGCTGTCAGGGCTGCACGTCGGGGCTAGAAAGCGACTGTAGCGTCTAGCCCCCTCACGTGACTCATTCTTGCGGAAATAACCCTCCATTTGAAGGATATTTTCCTACCGAGTTTTTCAAAGCTGCTTGGATCCTACAGAGGCCTGCTGTCTATACATTATTTTTGCAAGAAACTAGTCCGACAGGTGTTAGGTCTACCTAGCCTCAAAAGCATGTTAAAATGCACAGTGAAAGGCACACAACATTGAATATGCTACTTGGTTCAGTAGTTTCTGCTAAACATTTTTAATGGCTTTCCCCAGAAAGTATTCTCAACAGCAGCACTACAAATTTCCTGGGCACAATGTGACGCATGCCCGTACAAACAAGGTTTACTGAAGCCACCAATTTGCCTGTGGCAAGCAGTATAACTATATAAAACTTGCACTCTAATGCATTCTGAAAAAGTACAATACTGAGCACAGATTATTTTATTGGTTGCAGATTGTCACTAGTAAATGGTGCTGGGTTGCTGTGACTGGATTCTAGTGCAATATCCAAAACAGTGACTGAATCCAGCAAATAGGAATATAGCACATTCAAATGAATAGCTTGTACCCAGTAAATGACTCAATGTGACTTCATCTGCATTAAAAAATCAAGGGAAATACACAAAAACAAAGCATGTTACAAAGAACAAAGTAAAGTGGTTGGCTGAACTGGCCAACAGTCATTTTGGGCACATTTGTATTTCGTGCAAGTCTTCTTTGTGAACCAGCACAATGGGATTAACTTTGGCAAAGGTTCGGAACTGCTGGTAAGAAAGACGAAAATTTCCATTCTGGAACCAAACATACAAGTTACGGTAATCCAGGGGCTCTACTGGCGCTCCATAATATGAGAATCCTTCCCGATCAGGGCTGGAGGTGTGGCCCTCATCTTCCGAATCAGAGTCCAATACTCTAATACGCCTCCAACCACGCTTTAGTGCAGTGCCAACATCACTGCATGAACCAACTGAGCCATCACTACAACTAGCATGGGCTTCACTGCAGATTTCTTCACTGCTTCTACTTGCTTCGTCTTCCTTGGCAGAAACAAAGCTTTCAGACTTTGCAACATGCACATCTTTGGAGTCCTTTTCCGTCAAATCATTTGTGACATCATCTAACTTGGACATATCCAGTCTCTTCACTGCCGCTGGCAGTTCAGGGTGAATAGTTTTTTGGTGTTTCCTAAGGGCCTTTGGTAATCTGTAAAACTTAGAGCAATGGCCACAGTAGTAGACTGGCTTGCTGTCTTTCACGGGATGTTGAGGTTTATCTTCCGTCAGAGGCCTCGCACCACAACTAGCTGGTCCACCTTGAGGGGATGATTTTTTGCCATCCACCATCTTAACGCTTGGTTTGTTGCCATAACTAGCTGGTCCACCTTGAGATGATTTTTTGCCATCCACCATCTCAACATCTGGTCTGTTGCCATAAGGACACTGCATGTCGACAGCCCTTTGACTATTTGCCTGGTATAGCTGCTTGGTACAAGGATTGAGTGCCTGCTTGGTTTTGCCCAAGCTGCCTGGCAAATTTTCATGCTTCTTTTGCTTATCAGCGACACGCTTTTCCCCCAGAGGAACGGGCTCCAAATTGCCAAACTTTTCAAGCGAACTTCTCTCCTTGCAACGAAAGTCCCAGTCATCACCCCTTGCAAATGGCACTAGCAAAGCATTTCTCTTTGAGCGAGCGTAGTGCAGCGCTGTGCACATTGAAGAAATACCACTGGACTCAAATCTTGCAAAAGGCCTACTTGCGGAGCCTTGATGAGAACTCCTTGCAGCATTTATGCCTTTAGCTGCGCTTGTCGTAGCAATGTCAACACTACTCATTCCATCTTTATTGTGCATCTCCTTTTCTTGGTCTGGCTGTATCTGTTGAGTTATGTCTTTGACTTCGTTGTTTTCAAAGCTCTTCACTATAAGTTGCAGACTTGAATGGCAACGCCCATGGTGAAGAATCATCTGCTTTTTCTGCTTGTAAAACTTCTCACAGTGACCACAAAAGTAGTTTACACCATGACCCAAGGACATGTGTCGAAAATAGTCTAATGCTTGCATGTAAGCCTGGTTGCACAGACTGCATATGTGCACAGCATTGGCACCATGCAGTAGCATGTCTTCTTCAAAGGGAGCCTCACCAGTGGTGGCGGCGGCAGTCACATCTTGCGAAGTGTCGTCAAGGCACTGTTTGTCGTCTTCAGCTGCTACAGCACCAGCTGTAGAACAAGCTTTGTGATCAACAGCCGAGGCATTCTCCTCATAACGCAGATGCACATGCATAATGTGGCTGTCAGTGATTGCTTGGCTTGTACCAAAAAAAAAGCAGCTTTTGTACATACAACGAAAAAGAACAGTGTGACAGTCTACAATGTGCGAAAACAAGTCAATCACCGAGCCATTTGTGAACTGCACACATCTAGGACAGTCAAAACCAGAATCTTGAGAATGTTCTTCAGCAATGTGTTGCAAAAATATCTCAACATCACCAAACGCAGCACCGCACTTGCACCTAACCTCTGATAATTCAGAGCCTGGAGTAAGTGAGCTTTCTTTGTCGTCTTGCATTGGCCCACAATCCTTTGCAGGCATTTCGATTTCCAGTTTCACCTGCGGATTACCTTGTACAGAATTTTCTCCTAATTCATGTTTAGGCTCCTGGCCTGCTGGAAGACGTGGTGCGAGACTAGTAGAAAGGTTTGGTTTTTCTAGTTCTTTCAGTTTCTTGAAAGACTTGGGAATTTCTTCACCACGGCAAAAAAACTTAAAGGGCTTATCTGAATGGCAGTTGGTAATATGGACGACAACATCCCAATCTATGTTGCTTCCAAAAGGGCAATAAATGCAATGAAATGCATAAAAACCATGTATTTCTGTGTAATGCTTGATGACATCATCTGGACAGAGCATTTCTTTCGAACAAATATAACATGAAAAATGGCAGAGTCCTTGATGAGCTGTTAAGAGGTGCTGAAAAAAGCGCTCAGTGTCCAAAACCTGGAAGTTGCACCCTCCAATGCATGCATAATTCTGAATGTGGTCTTTGTTGCAGTAAACTGATTTTGTATCAGGTACCACTTTTTCTTCACACATGTACCAAAGTACAGTTCTTGAGTGGTGTTTCAGTAATGCGTGTACTCGAATGTGAGTCAGGGTCCGTGACCTGTAAAAGCACATTGCACACTGAAATTTGCACAGCCCATGGACAGCAACCATGTGACTGACTAGCTCTGCTGGAGTAGAAGTAACCGTGTCACAGTAGCAACAGTGATAATATTCTGCGCTTATGTGGTCCAGCAGATGGTTCCTAAAGCTGTTTTCATCCTCGGTGCAGAAGTCACAAGAAGTTTCCATGCACTTAAAAAACATCACAACATTTTGGGGGTCCAATTGGTTTGAAAATGCACCAATGCTCTTGCTCAGCTGAGAAGCTGTCAGTAAGTCAAGCATGAGTTGTTTCTTCTTCAAAGACTTGACATTTTCGAGTGAACTCATGGTGACCAGCAGATGCCAGGTGACCACACTTTGCTTCCTGCAAAAATGGGGAAGAGCAGAGGAATGAGGCAAAATGACATACAGATGGCAAACATGCTAACTTCAGGCTACTAATTTTTCACGCTTGAAAATGCATGCAGGTAAGCACAAGGAAAACTTATACAAAGTGAAACATCAAATACATCACTGGTGGCCCAAGCTAACAGCAAGTGCCAGACAACAGGGAGAATCTAAACAGCCATATTTTTTAATGCTAAAGCTATCGAAAGATCTTTGCCAGAACAGCAGCAAATGACCTCTTATAGCAGCTGAAGCCTTCGGCCAGTTCATGAGGCACAGTTCAGCCAAAAGCAGAACTCTGCTACTTTGTGCCAATGAACAGTGCAAAAAAGGTAATATAGTACTTTTGAACTGTCTGTGACAAAATGCGACTTGCTGGCCATGGTTTTCATTAGCAGGCATCCCTCAGTTCTGCCACCATCAAACGAATCTCCTGCAGACTTCTAATTTCTAAATGGCAGTGGACACACTTCGTAATCTTTTGTAATGTGACATGGCTTAGCTACAGAATATACATATCTGTACTTTACTGAGCCAGAAGAGACTGCATATTTGGCATGCTAGAGAAATCCCAGGTAACAGCAAAAACAGCTAGAAAAAAATTCGAGATTATGTCCAGCAGTTCTTTCAATCTATCATGAACTCAGCTAATCACCCCGAACAAAGCTGCTACATGTCAGTAATGTGCAGCCGGCTGATGTGATTGACTGGAACTCTTTTCGGACGCACAGCAAACAGCAGGACAAACCTCCCGCTATTACTAACATCAAGGCGGGGACAACCTAAATTGTCAAACAAGTGGCCGATGCCACACAAAACGTCGAGTTAGAGGACACAGCCTCACACTGCGACCGCTACTACACCCATCTGTGGGAGCGCAAGCAGCCGCTCTAAGCTCTACTCGCCACTCAGAAATGGGACCGCAATATCCGATGTAGACTGCCGCGTGCGCACACCACTATTGAGAACTGTGCAATCGAACTCATTCGACAGAGCTGGCATAACATTTGGTACTAGATGAACAAGACTCCAAACGCTCGTAACAAGTGGAACCTCTTTTGACATTTACTCGATCCAGCAGGAGGCAAACTCCAAACACTCCAACAGCTTGAGTGAATCTTCCACCAGTATCCTGGCAAGCCAGACGAGCTAAAACAAGAGCTTATAAATACTTACATCAGCCCCGAGCCAACAACCAACCTCTCCTTCTATCAGGGTGCGGACAATTCAGGCCCAGACGCTCCAATCACTCTTTCGGAGGTCCGAGCAGAACTCAATCGCCTCAAGACGACTTCGGCGGCCGGTGCCGACTGCATTTCAAATAAAAAGTTTAGGAATCTCGATGACGCATTCAATCATGCTCTTACGACTATCTTCAAGAATGTTGGGCCAGCAGTACCATCCCTCAGGAGTGCAAATGTACCAATCTAGTACTCATCCACAAGCCAGGCAAATCACCAACCTCAGCCAACCTCCGTCCCATCTCTCTCAAATCCTGATGGAACACGTTATTCAGACCACTCTTATGATACCTCGAAGACAATCATCTTCTACCGGACACAATGTTCGGCTTCCACCCTCATTTAGCAGCCCTGGACATTCTGCTTCTTCTCACCAGGTAGTCATGACATGCACGCTAGACACGAAAGTCGTCAGCCTCAGTGTTGCCAAGGCATTCGACAATGCCCTTCATGAAGCGATTATTCAACAACTGCAGGTTTTCGGTGTCGGACTCGCACGTATGCATACATTCGAGAATTCCTCACCAATCGCAGAGTAAAACTTAAGGCCAGCTTGAGAGATCCTTCCATCATCTCTCCAGGAAATTGGCACACCGCAAGGCTTCGTACTTTTGCCGATGCTTTTTAACGTTGCACTGATGCCTGCCCAAGCTACTCGCAGACATCCCCCCCTCCATCACTGCATTTATGCTGACGACCTCACACTTTGGGTCATGCGCGGCAGTGACGGCCAGATTGAGGAGACTCTCCAGACTGCCATCAAACAGATTGGAGGTTCTCATTACAGTTGACCTCATCTGCTCGGCGACAAAGTCAGAGTGTATATCATCACCCCGTCCCCGGGACAATGCCCTTCGATAATACTTCCTGAAATCAACCTCCAGGTGCAAGGCAACCCGATTCCTCGTACGGATCACATCAGGATCGTGGGTTTACACCTATAGGCCAACGGCAGCAACAACACTACACTCCAATGCATCAACCAGTTGGTGGTACAGATCGGACGCCTCCTTAAAGGCCCACTGTCCACCCTCCGGTCGAAAATCTTTTTTTCCCCGGTGACTGTGAGACTTTGCCCCCAGAATGCAAGGCCGCAAAATGTTTTTGAAGAGTAACTAATAACGCAGTTACAGTCACCGCAATCACGCGATTCTGTCGTGTTTCTCTCCTCCCGTTTTCTCGCAAAGGTTTTTCACTCTCCTGACTGGTCGTCTAGCCTCCGCAAGACAAATTCCCCTTCCTCCTCCGCGTTTGGCAGGAGGTGGGGCGTGGCACTCCGCGCGCGCGGAAAAAAAACAACAAACGGGCGAGGGAGCGCGGTGCTGGATTCAGTCCAGCTGTGGCGAGGGAAAAACATGCAGCGAGCGGTAGATACCCATCCTTCACCCTCAGACACCGGACGTCGTTTTCGACTAAGGCATCATAGTTGCAGCTCGACGGGCCAGCGCAGGGAACGGGGAAGCTGGCTTCTTGAAGGAGAACACGAGCTTTGATTTGTATTTTCGTTGCTTTGCGGCGCGCGTGTCACTAGCATTTTGCACAGACTATCTTCATTACCTGATCGAAACACTGGGCTCCTTTGCTTAAACGGTCCTTCCCTGGACAGTGGCCCTTTAAAAGAGTCTCCAACAAGCATCATGGCATACAAAGTCCAACTTCCTGTGCCTCGTTCAAGCCTTCATCTGCTCCCGCATCACCTACTCTGCACCCTACCTACGTCTCAGTCGTGCCGAAAGTGAACGGCCAGAGAAGTCACTTCGAAAAGCGTACAAGACAGCCCTGGGTCTTCCCATGTCCACAGCTACCCATAAGCTCATGGCTCTTTCGATATTTATTGCCTCAGGGCATCAGTAGGTTATGAGATGAAGGATGAATAAATGATTAAATGAATGGAAAAAGGTTGGCTGATTTTATGAAGTCCAGAAGTGAGCGATGATGAGGTCCCTGCATCCAAGTGACGTATGAGGCAGGATTGGTTGCTGAAAGGCCAGCTATTCTCAGGTGCCGGATTCGTGTTGGCTTGAGTGCTGGGCAGTCCCACAGCAAGTGGTGGATGTCGGCCTCGACATCTTCGTTGTTACAGATCGGGCATCCTGGGCGAGGATATAAGTGTTGGAAGTATGACCACGTCCTGGTTACTGCTGGTGTAAGGGCAACACCGACCCGGATCCCCCTAAGTGCAACCTCCTCTGCACGGGTGAGACCGCGGGGAAGGAATATCGCACACGGAGGGATAAGTGTACGTGTGCGGCGCCGGAGGTGCTCCTTTCTTGACAAAAGGAGGGTAGCGTCGTCGACTTCGAGAAGCCGTGGGATTGATGCGTCTTGGTTCACGAGGTGGGTTGCAAAATCAGCTTGACTTTGGGAAGGCAGCAGATCCCGTGGGACCCACTCAATGCGTATTGACTGTGGGATGCGCGCCGCAAGCTGGTGGATGTCCTGGCAAATTTTAGGGCAGCGGCTGACACGTCGGAGCTGACGTACTGCTTGTAGTGCGTCAGTGCGGATGACAATGTGGGCTGTAGGGAGCATGGTTATAGAAGTCACGGAGCAGAGTGCCTCTTGAACTGCCACAAGCTCAACGCAGAAAGATGTAAGTGGTTCTGAAAGCTGAAACGTAGTTGTCTGATTCAGGCTAGGTCTCCGTGGACAGTGGATTGCCGTTTTGGCTTCACAGCCTTGCAGGCTTCCATCTACATACACTACTATGGAATCTTGAGGCAGGTTAGTATCTTGCTCTTCAAATCTCTGGCGTAGCAACGATGCAGAGTTGGCAGACGTCGGTCTGCGGATGTCAGTTGGCTTGTTGTCTCCTAACTGTATAAATTTCCAGGGAGGGAGAACTGGCGCAGGTGGCTGAAGAATAATGTGTGACGTTGCATACGCCCTCAGTGCTTGCGTTGAATGTGACAAAGTGGCCTTGAGTCTGCGAGCATCTCGGCGCTGCTGCACCAGTTCATCGATGGTGTTGAGCTGCGCATTCTCCTGTAAAGCTACGACCGGTGTGATTCGTGGAAGGCATGTTATGGTCCTCATAGCTTCTCGATTTACGGCTTCAAGGCGATCCCATTGTGCCCTTGTGAGATGCTGGAACTGGGCCTGATAGACAATACGGGGCTGCAGAACCGCCCTCACTAACTGGCGTGCAACAGACGAGCCAGCGCCACCCGTTTTAGGTGCAATTCTTCTTATTAAACTTATAGTTTGAAGTGCTTGCTTTTTTGCCTGAGAGAGCCAAGCAGTCGCTGATCCTGATTGGTGAATTGTTAAGCCCAGAATTTTCAGACTCGAACTTTCTTGTATTGGGGTGCCTGATAGAGAGAGACGAATTGGATTTGAGGCAAGTTTACGGCGTCCCCAGCGGTTGGCGACTGACGTGTATGAAGTTTTACACACAGAAAGTTGAAGGCCAATGGAGGATGCGTAATCAGAGGTTACGTCTAATGCTGACTGAAGGGCGGCCTCTTGAGTGAGAAGATCATGGTGAGTGCTCCATACCGTGATATCTGCGTACTGCAAAAACTTGATTTCAGGGATATCATGTAAGCGCCACGCCAATGGGATGAAAGTAATATTGAATAACGTCGGAGACAATACTGATCCCTGGGGCACGCCACGTAGTGAAACGAATGAACCAACAGTGTCACCGCTGAGGCGTATTGCAAATTTTCGTCCGTCCAAAAATGATGCGACAAAAGTGCGTACTCTCGGAGGGAGATGGAGCATGTCAATGGCATTCAGGATTGCAGCATGACTGATGTTGTCATATGCCTTTTCAACATCCATTGCTAATATGGTACGTACATCGCGGCTGCGGGTAGATGACAGAACTGCTGAGGCCAAGACAGCCAACCCGTCCTCTGTACCTATGTATGGACGAAATCCAATTTGAGCAGGGTGATAAAAACCGTGCTGTTCAAGCCACCAAGAAAGTCATGTGGCTAGCATTTTCTCTGCGAAAAAAAAAAAAAAAAAAACTGATCGAAGCAACCCTCACCGCCCAATACAAGCGGTGAGGGTTGCTTCAATGCAGCAAGTCGGGATCTCCCCATCGAGAGCGGCCTAAGTTACGCTGAACTTACCTGGAATATCGCCTAAATCTCCGCATCCCTCCCATTCCCAAATGGATGCACCCGGAACACCACACTGGGAGATGGGTCGACCGTGCACAGAAATTCGAGAAACGCTTCAGTGGACATCCGGATGTCACATATATGGACGCCTCTTACCATCCCTCGCAGCCAGCGATGGTGGCGGAAGCTCTCACCCCTCACTGCAGCTGGTACACAGCCTGGAACATTCGCAATGTAGAAACAGTCACCGCAGCTGAGAAGGCTGCCATTGTGCTAGCTGATCTTAATACCAAAATCATCACCAGAGATTCTCAACGGGTTATCCACAACTACGATACTGGCCTTATCTCTTACCAGGCATTGAACATTCTACTTTCTACTGCACCCTCTTCCACCCCTCGCTTACTTCTTTGGCCACCAGCCGAGTCGCTCAGCGAAAACGCCGACACGCAAACTCTCGCTCGAGATCTCAGCTGCCAAGCCTAGAGTATGATCAGCCACCCTTGCTTCCCCTGATACTAATACCTCATGCGCTTCTCTAATCGCCACTTACACGAGCATATTCCAGCACTACCGACTCGAAAGATGCTCATATCTTCCCGCACACCACGATCTAACAAAATGAGAGGCCATCCAATGGCGCAAACTACACACTGGCAGCTTTTCACACCTCCTCTTATACGCCAGGATTTTTCCGCAACAAACAGCCCCCATGTGCAAACACTGCTCAACTCCTGTCACTCTCATGCCCATGGCATGGACTTGTACACACTACAACACAGACAATTAAAACACCTCAGAGATGTGGGAGTCTCTCCGGCGTACTTCCAAGCCAGAGACCAACGCCGGCTTATCCAGCGGGCCATGGAGGACGCGACATCCCAAGGGATCCTCGCAGACCGTATTCACGAATGCACCTCGACTCGATGCTTGCCCTCCACTCCGTGGAGTGGAGAAAACAGCCGCTCCTCCACTCCACGGCCGATTCGGAGCTCTCGAGAATACCTCCTCCATTCGAAGCAGTTTAAGTGGCGTATGGGGACGAGATTACGGTGATCTTTCGGCTTGAAAACTGCGTGCTGAAGTGTGCAACGTTCTCAGTTTTTCATTTCAAGTCTTCTAAACAACGTTCGCAAGCAACCTCAATGTTAACAGTGTAGTGGAACCTGTTTTGTAGGCTGGATGAAAAAGGCGGCTGTGAAAGATGGCCGAAAATGATTTTGCATCTGGCAACGGTCGCTGCTGGTGACGTAGAATTTAAGCAGAACATGACGCAGGTTTCGAGAAATGGTGTAAATACTTCAATTTATATTTTGCTGAGATATCTATGCTCGGCCTTTGGCGCTTTGTTTTTTGATATTGCCAGCCTTTGAAGATTTGGTTTTTTGTTATTGCCAGGCTTTGACAGACATCAAAATATATTGCAGGAAAAAGTAAAAGCAGCCAACTCCTGCGAGCATGGCTCTGGCCTTCATAGGGCTCGGGGGCGAGCAGTGAAAACATGGGTGCTGCTTCGCAGTGCGCTGCAGCTCATGCACACTGAATTCGACTCTCCAGAAGCAAATGCCGCGTGCAGCTTCCAAACAAGTTGGGAGCCCTAATTAAAAACGTGCTTGAAAATCCATGCCCTTTGTCAGCCGCAAATATCCCTCCGCAGGACGAGGACCCCAATGCACTCCCTCGACGGCGCCGCGCATCCAAAGACGTACTACGTACACTCGGGCGACGGGCCACCACTTCTGGTGTACTGTGAAATGAGAAAAACGCTGCGGTAAGTTGTGCTTACATGTGTTTCTATGGGTCGCCCTCCCAACTCGCACCCCCATACGTTTCGCGGTGCTTTAAAAATACTGCGCCTAGGCAATGAGATTCCATACTTTCACGATCTGTTCTGGGATGTTCATGGTTGCTCTCTGCCGAATAACATCATAGGTCGCCATATGAATGAGAAAACTGCTTTGAAATCTTTCGGTTCCACATCTATGGGCGCTAAATCTACTTTTCAACCAAAGCCGGTCAAGCTTGGCGACAGAGGCGCCATCGCATCGTGCTTGCGTCGGTGTTGGTAGGGACGGCCGGAGGCTAGGCATGGCCGCATTCATAAAACGATAGCGTGCCAAAAATCCCGGGTCACTGTCACTCTCTGCTGGTACTTTAGAAAGTTTCGGTGCATCCTTATCGTACTCGCTTCGTAAAAGTTTGGTATACCAGTACAACGAAGTCCACACAGCGAGTGAGCGATATCCGCCATGTTTACAAGTGGAGTGGTGGCCGAGGAGTAGCCAAAGTATCGTCGTCGCATACTCGAGATTCTCAAGAAAACAAGTTTTCTCCGCCGCTGGAAGATCGATTCGGGTGGAGGTTGCTTTCTGAAATGAAAAAAGGGCCTCAATGGCCGCTTAGAGTAGAAATTCGAGTGAAGGCGTGGTTGTGAATACAGACGTAAGCCATGTTACGATTCGAGTGAAGGCGTGTTTGTGAATACAGATGTAAGCCATGTTACGATTCGCCTCCGTCATGTGCGACAGCTGACGCAGCAGTAATGTAGCATCAGTTAAAGCAGCGAGCATTTTAGCCATTTCAGCGCTGTGCAATCGGCCACCCAACGCTTCCTCCCACAGGCGTGATCCGACGTGCTGAATTTACAAGTGTTGTAATGTGTGTGCGTGTGTGTACAAATGCTGGTTAAGCCCGGCGCTCGAAGGAGAGAGCGTTGCCCTCGTCCGTTAACAGGAGATGGAGGAGCTTTTGTCGTGTCATCGTGACTGTGTCATCAGAGTTAGCTCTGACATCAATTTTTTTTACCTTTCCCTCTGAACTGCTGAGCGTATAAAGAGCAGCGGCTGTTTCCACTGCGAGAGAGACTTCAGAGACGATGTCAGACACTTGTTTTGTGAGCATGTCAGTTTTCTCTCCGGGCCTGCTTCTCTGCCCATTTCTATGTGATGCTATATTAAACGTTTTTGCTGGTCGACGCCTCATCTTTGCCAAGACCGCTCATGCCTTTCGCCGGGGCCTCGAATCCGCAGGCCAACGCTACCGATGGGGCTGCAAGCCACATCTAACAACTGGTGATCAGCAGTAGGATGACCAAGCAGTGACCGCGGTCGGTGAGATGAGCCAGGCCTGACCGTGGTGCAACAACTGGTAGGCAGCTCGGGATGTCCCAGGCGTGACCCGTGCAACAAGCAGCTCAACAGCAAGCCGGGAGCAGTGCAACGAGCCCTGTGTGATGACTGGTTGCCTGCAGCAGAACGACTGCGCAGGATTCTTGGCTGCGATGTTTGGTGAGTGCGGGACTTTCTTCCACTGAGTTTTGCCAGGCTTTTGTTAGTGTAGAAAACAGAGCTGGCAATTGTGTTGTCGTTGCTGCTGGGTTAATTTGCAGCAAGGCAATAGTGGGCAGTAGAGAAGGCAGCACTCGGAACAGCCATGGATTTGAAGTCTTTGCGCAAACCGAAATTGCTGGAGCTTGCGAAGGAGTTGGGTCTGAAGTTATCAGACAAACTCAGAAAACCAGAAGTGCTAAAGGCTATTCTTGCGTTGGACGATGAAGATGACGAGCTTTCGGAATGCCTTGAGATCATTGAGGAACCGGCGTCAAGAGAAAGAGGAACGTGAACGTGGGGAATGTCGAGAGGAACTTGAACGTAAGGAACAACAAGAGAGAGAGGAGCGTCAATAAGCTTTGGAAGCGAAATGTCTCGAAGTAGAGACTGAACGCGCTTGTATTGCAAGTTGGGTTCACGGTGCAGGAGAACGGGAATCATTCAGAATGAGTGACCTGATGCAGCCATTTAAGATTGGAGAGGACACTGGTTTGTTCCCGGTTAACGTGCGAGAAGCAAGGGTTTTCTCAGGAAACAGGGCCACAGCGCTTGCTCACTTTGTTACCCGGTGAGGCGGCAGACGTAATCGCTCGCTGGAAAAATGAGGAAGCAGAGGATTACGACAAAGTGAAATAGAGTCTGCTAAAAATGTAGAGGGCGTCGGTAGAAGCGTTCCGTCAGAAGTTTCGGGAGTGCAAGAAAAGCAAAAGTGAGTCGTATAGACCATTTACAGCGAGTAGTTCAACTCTTCCCTAACAGATGGCGCCACTAGGACGGCCGTCATTGCTGGCCTTCGGAACGCATCGGCGCGCAGTGCTAACTGCTGCTGTGTATCTTGTGTAAGAATACCAGCTGACTTTTAAACAGCGCTGCTTTGATGCAGGTGTCATCTGTATTATCGAAGTATTCTGCGAGGAAGTAGAGCTAATGACCCTGTTTATTGGCGGAAGAACAGAAGACGCTTTCTACATAAGGTGCACATCATGGCCTAGGCAACCGTTTTTCTGGGAGATGTATCACGAGTTCATGTTCCTTTCTGGGACAAGAAAGCGCCTGTGAATTGAAGAGAATGGCTATACCTCCCGCCCCAGCTCGTTTTAGCACCGGCAGTAGCCATGGCAATGCGAGAACGACCCTGATGTTTTCTCAGGGGATATTGAGTTTTTGCACTGCTGCCGAGTTTTTTTCGCAGGGCGTTAAGAGGTACCTTGACGTTGCTATTAATGTCTATGCAGTTATACGAATTGATTGCGCAGAGAAGGAAAGTTAGTGTGGGCATGTAAGTGAATCTGTTTACTTTAATTAGATACTATTCCCTAGGATATGCGGGATCGAATCTCGGCCTCGGCGGCTGCTTTTCGCTGGAGCCAAAAACCCAGGCGCCCGTGTTTTGTGCGATATCAGTGCACATTAAAGAACCCCAAGGGGATGGGAATTTCCTCAGTCCTCCACTCATAGCCTGAGTCGCTTTGGGACGTAACACCGCATGCGCACAAACAAAACCAAACTTTAATTAGACAAGTACTGCCGAAATACATGTAATAACTGCTGCTTTTATGAAACTAATGCACAGGCCAATTATGACATTTACCATGATAAGGTTTTTTTATATCTCCGTTTGCTTGGGCTGCGTACTGTACGTTCTGAATTCCGGTGCAGTTTCCAGTCACCTTCGCCCGAGCGCAGGTGAACGCCGCTGAGCGCCTGATGCGGCCTTCAAGCAGCATAATAGTCTTTTGAAGCCAGGACGTTTACAGGAGATAAAATTATATCTTATCAATTGTCGGGGATTACACGCGCGTCCATATTGAGCAGTAAGTATTGTGCACAATGTTAAATGAACATTCATAATGCGTCTCAGCCAGCATAGTCTGAACATGCGTTCGCCCTCTGCGCAAGAGAATAAGAAAAAAGTTTGAGGGGACAATCAGTTTTTAATCTATTCAGTTTTACAGAAAATGTTTTCCGCTGAGAGCGCAAGAGAGGGAATTGGTAAAAAAAAAATTAAAAAAAAAAAAGTCGACGGCTGACGGTTTCTCGAAACGTTCTAGCCAATGCAGATAGTTAGGAGGATGCAATAAATGAAATACGTGGTTAAATTAAGCATTTTTTAGCACCTACGCACACACAATGAGCCTTCACAGGAAGTTTTTTGCCTGTCTAGAAGCTCGTTGTCCCCAGCGATAGCGGGTACGCCGCACCGTGCAGCCGAGTACTAGCGCGCCGAAAGCCGTCAAACCAGAAGGCCCGAAGGCCAGCGATGGCGGAAGGGTCACATGATCAAATATGGCAGCGCCCATGCGCTCGCGCTGTAAAGGGTCTATACAGTCTGCCTACAAGCTTATGTATGTACGAGTGGCTCAAAGAAGAAAAAGCGTATGGTGACCACAATAAGGTTGTGCAGTGTTTCAGGCTAGAACAGTTTTACAGTTGTTACCCGAGAACTTGCGGTACTGTGTCATGGATAGGCCAGACGTTAGTATGGTGGATAGAGCCTGAAGAGTTTGTGACGCGTCGGGCTCGTGGAGCTAAGGACGGTCAAAGGGGGGAATTCAGTTCAAGTTTGAGAGGCCGAAGTTCATGCCATTTAGAGCCAAAGAGAATAAACGTGGTGGAGATGCGAGTGAAAGCAATTCGGCTGAACATGAAGAGACTGTGGTAGCCGAAACGGAATGCAAAATGAGGTTCGAGGCAAGGCAATCACGTGTCTGAAGTGCCAGAAGCCGGGTCACTTTTCAGTACAGTGTCTAGAAACAAAAACAAAGGTCATGTTTTTGTTACTATGCAGCACTGACGAGAACATGAAGCTTCTCGATCTGTACACCCGAGACCTCCCTGACCTCTCCGTGAACGGGAAAGAGTGCCGAGTGCTTCGTGATTCTGCGGCTACTGTGGATGTGGTTCATACCTCTTACGTAGAACTAGATGTTCACGGGTGAGTGGGCGTGGATGAAAATGAAACAAGCCGTGGAAGCTCACAGCGTGTGTTTGCCCACAGCCAATGTGCTTATTGAGGAGCCTTTCGGTGCACTTGAGACAGAAACTGCGGTGTCATCTGTGCTTCCTCCTCAGTACCCATACCTCTTTTCAAACAAGTCCGATCACCTCCTGCGCAAAAAGGGGCTTGTGTTTGGCGAGGGTAGCATACTAGCCTTAACCAGATCTAGAGCTCGGGAGCTTGCTGCAAAGGCGGTAGTTCCGGAGCTGATTTTAAAACTTTAAAAATTAACAGGTTTTAAAACAAAACTCTAGAAACATAATTTTTTAATTTCACTGTGCGCAGAATAAGTTGTGTTACTTGTTTCTGCTGCGTATCTGGCATTAAGAGTACACATTCCGTCCGCGATCGAATGCGAATTTCGATGAAGAATATCATTCGAACCTAATGACATTAAATTTTCTCGTGTAGCAGGGGAATAATGACATTAGATGCTAATGTCATTCGTTACGAATGACATTAAGTTTGCTTGTATGACAGGGGTATAAGTCAGAGCCCGTAATGTGAGAATACCAGCATCAAAGTTGTCACTTGATGTTTTTCTTTCTGACTCAAAATTTTGAACATATTGTATTGTATTATCTTTGTTGAAAGTGATATCCTTTTGAAGTGCAATTTTCAAATTTGTGGATGCGTTCCAAGTGCCACTGAGCTATCCCTTTAGATAGATGGGTGTATAAGAGGCAAAGAGTCTGGCATAACTTAGTGAAGTTTGTGCCGTGCTTGCTGGCTGACCGGTTGAGTTTTCAGCGTAGTTGTGACTTGAGGGTACGCCGAAAAACTCTCCGGAAACCATTTTACAGTGTTTTGAGAACCAGAACGCGTGAAAGAAGCCTTCTGGCTGACTGGGCTCAAGAGCAGCCGAGTCGGACGACCTCGGCCAGCAGCATCATCACAACAATCCTGGACAGCGAATGCAGTCCCCTGCCCTTCGGGATCTCTCTCCCCTGACGGGGCAGTCTGTTAAGATTTACCTCCGCCATGTGCAACAGCCGACGCGGCCGCAGCGTAGCATCAGTCAATGCAGCGAGCATTTCGGCCATTTCAGTGCCGTGCACTCGGCCGCCTCACGCTTCCTCCAACTGACGTGATCCGACTTGCTTAATTTACATGTGCCGTAAAGTGTGTGCAAACGCTGGTCAAGCCGGGTGCTCGAAGGAGAGAGCATCGCCCTTACCCGTTAACAGGAGGTGGAGGAGTTTTTGTCGCGGCACCGTGACCGAGTCATCAGCGCTTGCTCTGACATGAATTTTTCCTTTCCCTCTGAACTGCTGAGCGTATAGAAAGCAGCGGTGCGAGACTTCAGAGACATCAGACACCTGGGCCCATATTCTGAGTTTGCGTCGTTATCGTGAGTGTCGCTATCTCCCCTACCTCGAGCTACCTGATTGGTGGAAACGCTTGAAAAGGATGTTGCCCCTGCTTCCGGTTCCGCAGCGGCAACACCCAGTTCTGGCGTTTCGAACCTGAGCCCGTATTCCGAGTTTGCGTCGTTATCGAAGTGTCGCTATCTCACGTGACCTCGAGCCATCTGATTGGTCGAAATGCCGGAACTTGGAATGCCAGAATGCCACGGGTGATGCTACATTCACACCAAATCGGTCTAGGGGCGGGGCCTCCGCTTTTCACGTGATCAGTGACGTCATGGCGTCGGCAAGAAATACATACCATGAAAAAGCGCGCTCCGCGCCTTCCTTCCGGCCGTCGATCCGCGTGCGCGCTTCTCGATCTTCTCTATCCATTCCACTGTTTCCTCGCGACCACGAGTGACGCTCCTGAACGTCAGGAACTCATTTTGCGATGCTACCTCAGCGACATGCATGAGGAGGGAGGCTACTGACATTGATACCTGAAATGCGAAGAAGATTGTAAAAAGTCGGAGAGATCTCGGCTGACAACGTAAAGTATAGCTGTGCGGACTTCACGAGAGTTCGATTCGTCACTCAAAGGTAAGTTCTTTTCACAGTGACAGCGCTTCTAGCCAGTAATATATGTATGTGTATACGCATGCAAGCATTACTCGATTTTTCTTACGCCATTTAGCTGCAGCACGACAGCATTAAGGCGAACTGTGCAATGCTGTAATGTGAACTTTATACTGTACATAAGAGCAATAATTTCGCTTTTCGATTGTAGCAAGGATTGCGCAAAATTTATTTGCGTGCGCGCGAAAGAGAGAGAGAGTGTGTGCATGTGTGTGTATGTGAGTCATTTATACGAATCTAATAAATGCGTACCTCTTTACATGTTCTCCATGATTCATCATATGACGGAAAAATTCTTATGGACGCGTGCCTTTCCGGGTAGAGAAAGAAGTTGTAAAAATCTGCATCCTCGGCGAAGAATACTGGAAGAATGACAACTCGGTATGTGCAAGATTTGAAATTGATGATGGTTATACCTAGCTGATTTTTTTTTTTTTTCATTCAACTAGCGTTAGTAATTTAGCCTTTCTGTAACCGCCTGTAACTACATATACAAATCTGCATGCACATGCATATAGATTCAAGAATGATATCAGGAGCCCTATATATGTGTGTGTGTGTGTGTGTGTGTGTGTGTGTGTGTGTGTGTGTGTGTATGCGTGCGTGCGTGTGCACGTATGCATATGCACTCGGTATTTCGCGGTATTTCGGAAGTACTCAGTATTTCTTTGTTGAAGCGCGCGGGAAGAAAATATTAAAAATGGTGTTGACGGCAGCTTAATGATGTTAACTGAATTTGCTGTTACAATATATATGTTGTAAAAGCAGTATTATGCATATATTCATCAGCGGCAAAAATTTGCAGGACATGAGAAAATGTTTTTTTTTTTTCTGTAAAGTGCCGCTTATATGTCACAGCATATATGTGGGTCCAACTTTTATCTGTTTGACACCAGCTACATTGGTCTTCGATTCCATGACGCGTCCTGAATAGTTTCAACGAACAGAGCTTGATGCGAAGGCATCGACCGCGTCAACATTCCATGACCATAAAGACTCAACAGAAACCTCTAGGGCTGCAGTGTCTGAGCCAGCAGTTCCACCAGGGCCTTCAGAAATGCATAGAAAAATTGTGGAAGGTTGGGAAAAGTGCACTTCAATTTTTTATCATTGTCATAACGAGGAAGTTCTCTCCGAAACGAATTATTTTTTTACTGTGCTTTCAAGGCTGGCCAGTTCTGTGCCAGAGAGTTCTGGCTTGCATGTACAAAGTTCACCAGTAAAGGAATGTTCATCTCTGAAGCCTCTCCCTAAACGAAGGCAACTGCACGACAAATGACCCCATTACAATCATTGACTTAGAAAGGCACAGTTTTGCCCTATCTCTCATTTCACCAAATAATTCAGCCGTTTTTTTTTTGTTTTTGTTTTTTTTACTGAAGGGTATAGGATGACGCCTCAGTAACCTGTGATTCATTGATACTGGTGCCTTGCAAAGTAACTCAGGGGACGAATTTAGACAGGCAAGGTAGAGCAATAGGGCTAAAATTTTATATGGAGAAAATGAAAGTAACACTTAATAGGCTAGGATAGCAAATAGGAGTTTACAATAGGTAACAAGGACCTGGAAGTGGTTAGGAAATATGTCTTATAAGTACAGGTATAACAATCGGCTCTCTCTTCGATGGCAGTCAAATAATTAGAAAAATAAAATTGACTTGGAGTACATTTGGCAGGTACTAGCTCTCAGATCATGAATGACAGCTGCCCAGTAGTATACCTCAAGAAGTAAATAGTATATGTGACAGTTGTATCTTTTCGGTACTGCCTATTGGGCAGCATGAGAAGGCTAAAAAAAAAGGTTTCAACAGAACTTTTAGACAATGCAGACAGTTTTGATATAGAAAACGATAGGTTTAACACTAAGAGACAGTAAGTGAGCACAGAGAGTGGTCAGGAATAAACGTGAGTTATTAATATTCTAGTTGAAACCAAGAAGAAATGGACATGGCAGGGCATTTAATATTCGGGCAAGCTAGCCGATGGTTGCTATAGGGTAACTGACTGCATTTCAAGAGAAGGCAAACGTCACACAGGGAGGCAGAAAGGTGGGCGGATGGGACCAGGAAGTTTGTGAGGACTAGGCGGGTGCAGCTGGCACAAGAAACCGTTAATTAGCTGATGTATATGGCAGAGGTCTTTGCCCTGCACACGTGATGGCAATGGTGTGCATTGAAAAGCACTCATAATACTTCAAAAAAAAAAAAAAAAGAGTGTTTACCATGTTATGCCATTATTGCTATGCATACACCTGAGTCACATGCAATGTATGCCATATGCGAATTATCCTTTCTTTAGCTGGTTTTTATAGACAGTGCAGACTATATATCTGGAAATTAGAGTCTGTTTCTGGCGCATTTTTTATTGCATGCATAGTTCATCTCTGTCTTTAATTCCTGCATATGGCTTCACTTTTTTTTGTTCTCTGTAATGAAATTGTGTTCATTTCAATGTAAATGATGTACATAATAAATAAACTTGAATTTTTAATGACTTCGAAGTCTTCCCTGCATATCATGCCTTCTTCGAGAAAATCAATGCATCGATTGCTTTTACTTGCATAGAAAAGTTGATGCATGGTGTGAAAGCTACAGGTACTGTATGTTCTGCTAAATTTATGAAGGGCATGAGGTTATGCTTTCAGTTCTGAGATTTTGTTTTTAATTATATCAAGCAGAAATCTTCACCATTTAGGGTATAGTTTATGGGAAAATCCTCAGTTGGTTCCAGCTAGAGCTAGTTAGGTCCAGAATAGCCCCACGAGCTTGACTAGCTGGTCAAGACTTTTGTCCTGTTAAAAAAAATTGAATTGTTTAAATTAGAACGGTATGATCGAATGAGAGCAGGCATAATAAAAATGCTGCTGTGAGAGACATGGTAAACAGTATTGTTATAATTAGCTTATTTTCTTTATTTCTTTTTCTTAACGGTTTAATTAATATTGTTAATGAGTGGAAGCAAACCATTTTTTTTTTTTTGCTCCAGGATATGGTATTGAAGACTGCATGAAACACCTGAGCTGCAGCTAGAAGAAAATATGAGCACAGCATAAGAACGGACAAGGGGTATTAGGTATAGGACCATATACATATGTATAAAATGAAATAAATTAAGATCCCGAGAGTAAAATGGATACATATATATATGTGCCAGCTGGTGAATTCAATGACGACCTCATCATGAAGGTTCTGTGCATGATCGAGGTAAGTGCCGACGAAACGCCATGCCAGCTAAAAATGTGCCATTTTATTAGCTGCATAGAATTAGGTTGCGCAATATGCAGCTATAGATCGGTAAGCCTATAATTTTGATGATCGGCGTAGCTCCGCAAATGCGCGGTTCGAATGATCACAATTAAAGGTATCGTTCAAGAACAATATCTCTAAGCTCACATCGAGTGCACATAGTAAGTTTGTATAATCATCACTCACATTTCTATTGCAGCAGCTATATTATAGGGGGTATTCACTGACGCGCTGTGCGCGGTGCATTGTGGGTAATTGAGGCGCAGTCGGCCATTTTTGTGTCCTCGGAACGAACAGGGCGAACGTACGTATCAAGTGCTGTCGTGCGGTTCTACAAGCAGTGGCATCCGCAGCTATATGTTATTTATTGAGCTACCGTAGACTGGAATAGATGCGTGCACAGTGTAAACAACGGAAGCTGAAGAGCTGCGCGAAAGACCTCGGCATTTTAAGGTTCCGGAAGTACACACGAACAACTCCACCCGAACGAGGCACTTCCCCGAGATGCGATGCCACGTATGGCTGGCACGGCACAACCGCACAATTATAATGGAATGTGAGAAATGTATGTCAAAATGGGCTGGACTGGAATCTTCCGGATGTGCCCTAGCAGCCAGCTCTTGTCACTATCCAGGCATGACTGTTCTTCACGCACTCGGAAGACACATTCCCGGTAAAAGAGCAGCGCGGCAATGTATCGCTTCCAGTCATGCGCATGCATTCAGCGCGCCGCCAACACCTCCTCGTCGTGTTTTGTTGCAATAAAATCCTTTAAAGAGGACTCGCTAAACTTTGTGCTGTCGTACTTGCCTCATTCGATCAGAAGAAGTCGGATGTTCGCATCGTCTATGTCGGCTGCTAATCAAAGCAGACCGCATGCAGATTCGGCGAAGGAACGTAGGCGGGCAGAGTTGTTTTGCAGAAGGTTTGAAGAACTTTATAAACAAATTTATCTCTAATAACAAATCAACTTTAGCATGGCCAAAACTGCGCTGTATTTCAAGAGTTTTGTTGCAAAACGTTATTTCGAGCCCGCAAGGTAACGAGGTGGCGCTACCGGTGTCATCGCTGTGGCATGTGGCAGCGGTTTCTTTTGCTTCCTTACCGCCACAGACGATGCAAACATCCGACTTCTTCTGATCGGTTGAGGCAAGTACACCAAACAAGTTTTTTATAAAAGATACTGACTACTAAACGCCATTTCTATGCAGAATATCAGCTACAAAAACTCAGCGGTTTAGTTGGTATAAATGATGGACGGCATGCACGTAATTGCACAAAGAGAGAGTTCGTCTGCTTCAACCGCGGCTCTTAACCCAGCCGCTTGTAACGTAGTTGCGTTCTTCGAGTGGTCAGTAGGCTTGCGATTGGTTCCTTGTGATGAAGCTCACCTGTAGGACAAGGAATTCATGAATGTGGCACATTTATGCGTGGGCACAGGCCGACGCTTACCGTGCAGTTGCGCATACATCGATTGCACACGGGTTGGTACCAAAGTTTTGTTTCATACAGGTCTCTGTCCGCATCGCGCCCACTTTGCTGATAAATCGAACTGTCACTCATGATACCGGTTGAGTTTTCATAACAACGGTGCTGGCATGAGGCAGAGTGACAGAGCAAACGGACGCGCACGAACAGCTAACCTAACCACCGCCAGTATAGTACTAGTCAAACCAGGACACAAAGATGGCGTCGGCTTCATATTGATGTCAGCTGTGACGTCATGTGAATACCCCTTGATTCCCCTGGCGCCAAGGAAAACAAACAGTAGAGAAGCCTGGGAACTGCTACTGCGGAGCGAGTCCCCCGCCAACCAGCAGCAAGCTGTCCGCCTGGCGGCTGAAGCCGCGAAGAAACACTGTCACTTCGCCTGTCTTTAGTCGCGGAGGCCCCGGCCTCCGTCCCATAGGCCTGCGTGCCGGGGGCGGGGAGTAGGGGGCCTCCTACATCGGTGGAAAAATAAAGTTCGTAACAACAACAACAACCCTATAGTGTGAAACTGAACGAGGTTCGCGCGATCTTTCGGCGAAGATTTGCAAAAAAAAAAAAAAGTGAATAAAAAGTGAAAGTCTGCTTATGCTAGCATAAGGAATTTTAATTAAGTTCCCGCTGCTGGTTAGCTACAACGAGTGCAGGGTACACAAGCGGCCGTTATGGCTCTAAAGTTGAAGCAGGCGACTTACCTCGGCGACGCTTTCCGCGCAGCCGCCGCGCCGGAGCAAAGCTTTTTTTTTTTTTTATGTGTTTTTTGCCGATGCCATGACGTCAACGGTCACGTGAAAAGCGGAAGCTCCGCCCCCAGACCGATTTGGTGTGAATGTAGCATCACCCGAATGCCACTGCAGAACCGGAAGAGGTGACATTATTTTCCAGCGTTTCCACCAATCAGGAGACTCGAGGTCGGGGAGATAGCGACACTCACGATAACGACGCAAACTCGGAATACGGGCCCTGCTGTGTGAGCGTGTCAGTTTTTTCTCCGGGCCTGCTTCTCTGCCCGTTCCTACGTGATGTTGTATTAAACGTTGTTTTTGTCAGTCGACGCCTCGTCTTTGCCGGGACCGCTGATGCCTTACGCCGAGTCACGGCGGATCCGCAGGCCAACGCTACCGATGGGGGGGCCTCGAGCCAAATGTAACAGCCAGCGCAACCGGTCCTTTGACAGGTCCCCTGTTTTTAGGCGTAATAAGAGTTTACCACCACCATCACACAGTGAGTCAACCCCTGAAACTCTGTGTCGGAGAAAGTAGACCTTACTGTCGAGTCAGATCGTCAGGTCGTACAGAAAGCGCGGGAAAAACGTTTCCTGCACTGCCATGCACAGCTCCCAGTACAGAGCGCGTTCGACATCTGTCTAGCGTCTCTCGCCCACATGCAGTTTTCACAACAGAAGGAACGCCGCAGATGTTAAGGCTTTGCTATGGAAAGAATAAAATGACACAAAAATAACTCAATTAAGCTTACCTTGTAGAGCTGCCAGCTATCCGAGACCGCAAGACGCAGCGTCGCACACGTCCGGAGACGCAAGCATGCGCAGATTGCAGAAGACGAACAGCAGGCACTGAGAGTGCATGCACCGTTCAACGCGGTATGTTCATGTTCAGAGCCTAGCGAATGCACGGCAGAACAGTGGGAGCTGGCGTGTGGTCCTACTGATAGAATCGACTTTGCCTTGGCGTACACGCGCTACCCTATGCACGCGCATCAGCTCGCGTAGCTAGAAAATTGCTCAGTATGGCTAGTATGGCGACAGCGCTGAAGCGGTGTGAGCCGTGCCGGTTTTGAACGATGGCGGCGTGGTGGTCGTTTCTAGTCAGCGGCGGCAGCGGCATGGAAACCGAAACCGGAGAAACATAAAGAGGTTCTTGTTTGTGAATGACACTTGGTTGAAATTCTTTCGCAAAACTCAACTTTTGCCAAGTCATCTCTTGAAATGTTCATCAACCAGTATATAAAATAACCCTGATGCCCGACCAATTGACGTTGCCCGACCACTGTACCGGAGTACGCGCGTTCGACCCCGACCGCCGGCGGCTGCGTTTCGATGGAGGCGAAATGGAGGGGCATCCGTGCGCTGTGCGATGTCAGTGCACGTAAAGAACCCCAGGCCCAGGTGTGGTAAATTTCCAGAGTCCCCCACCACGGCGCCGTCCCTCATAGCCTGAGTCGCTTTGGGACATACCCTTAACAACCCTCCCCCTCCCCCCCCCCAAAAAAAAAAACAACAAAATTATATAAATAAGCCAAACTTTGCGGGCTGGGCAATAAGCGAACTCAATTGTTCTTAATGTCACTTATGTTATATACGGAAAAGCCCTAATATACGGCAGAAGATAGCGCCCTCTATGTAACGCCGAAGTTGTGGTTGTGAGCGTGAGCAGCCTGGGCTTTGGTGGGGGAGCATGGGGAGTAACAGGGGTTGTCTGAAACGGAGTGATGGTTGGTGTTGCTGACCAACGTTGTTCTAGAAGTCTTCTGCACTTCTTTGAGCACCACACCACGAGGCGATGGCTCCGGGTCCACGGGGCACAGGTGAGCTGATCTGAGGTGGTAGCGGATCCTGCGATATCTCCCTCCGCGTGACCCTCAACGATGAACGAACGTGGCTCTTGACCAAATGCCTTGATGGTTCCCAATCTTCATTCACCGTTCAGCCTGAACCAGACCCGTTGCCTAGGTTAAAGTGGTTTCAGGGGTGACGAGTGTTGGTCCCCGTGTTTATGCTGTCCGACTTGACGGGCCTGGAGCCCTTGGTGATGGGTTTTGGCATGGTAGTTCGGAGTTAGGAAGTTTGGATGCAGTGGGAGTAATGTGCGAATGCGTCGGCCGATCAACATTTCTGCTGGAGATGGCAGTGTGGATGTTGCTGTTGCTCGTAGTTGAGAAGAGCGATGTCCAGGGCCCGTATTCCGAGATTGCGTCGTTATCGAAAGTGTCGCTATGTCCCCGACCTCGAGTCATCTGATTGGTGGAAATGCCGGAGCATGATACTGCCACTTCTTCCGGTTCCGTAGTGGTTCTGGCTTTTCGACCAATCAGATTACTCGAGGTCACGTGAGATAGCCACACTTCGATAACGACGCAAACGCGGAATGCGGGCCCAGATCATCTCCTGACTCTTGTGCTTTAAAGAGTGTTTTTTATGGTTCGGGCTGCTATCTCTGCTTGTCCGTTTGATCTGGGGTAGTGCAGTGATGATGTGTGATGCCAAATGGACTAAGGGACATTGAAGTCTGCAAACTTTTTGCTATCAATTGAGGGTCCATTGTCCGTTACAACTTCCTGCGGAATACCAAAACGTGCATATATCAGTGCGACTTGTAGTTGAATATAGTCGTTCAGCTTCAACATACTTGGAGTAGTAGTCAGCTATGAGTAAGTGTGGTGACCGATCATGGTGAAATATATCAATTCCCAGCTTCTGCCAAGGCAGGGTTGACAAAGGGACGTCCATCAGTGGAACGTAATGGTTGGCTGGCATGTGGCGCTGACGTATTGCTTTGTCATGTTTTTGCCTGAGTAATTATAACTTTTAGCCTTTTGTTTTCTGAAAGAAAAATGATTCAAAGCACTCGCTAGTATTTTTCACAGCAGCTAGGTGAACTTTTTTTTTTTACTTGATATGTTGTAGTACTATACGACACAAATTGCCTCGTTTCAGTAACTCATGATCACAAGGTTGAATGAATGAAGTCCGGGATAAAAAATGCAGGTTTTGCTCGAGTGAAATCCTCCTTGAAATTTTTTTAAGTACACGCCGAAACTGTAATAACCACCTACGCACATCCCAAGCAAAAAAAAAGTGTGTGGCAAAAGGTAGAGCCGACCTTTCTTGCCGACCAAAAAGTGGCCGGCCAACTTTCGGCACCCAAATCAGGGCCGGCGTTGGGGATTAACACTGACCTAACGTCGGCCGATTTTCGGCAATCGACTACGGCCCGAAGTGACCGACCACTTGCCGCACGTGGGCCAGCCATTTGCCAGCGTTACTGAATGGTCGGCCGCTCGTCTGCCCTAGCTATTTTTCTGACGAAAGACCGTACGTCGGCCGGTCGCTTCCCGACACCGGTTAGTGGCTGGCATCGCCCCTCGTGCAGGTACTCATGCCATGCATTTAATATATCGTGGCCCATGCATATATAACAGGGTGGCACATACAAATGCATCAAGAAAAGCAATAGCTTTTCTGATGCCATGAAGAAACAAAAGCTGCAGTATTTGGTGAAAAATTTATTTGTTAACAGCGTTCAGAAAAAGCTCGCGATTTGATTTTTAATAAGCGTGGATATATGACTGACTATAGAACACGCGTGTGCCACATATGGAAGATGGGCTTGAGGCTTGGTCTTCATCTTTTGGCAGCCTGTCGATCACTTGATGTCTGCGACTGGTCGGATCTGTGGCGGGTTCCATCTTGGTCAGCTGTACGAAGACAAGTGTTTTAATTAAATATTTCATTTTCGCTTAAACTTTTACATTGCAGGCAAATATAGGGTGGAAAGGTAGAATAAATAATGTCTGCTCCTTGCCAGCAACTGCACTATCACATCAATATATTTTATGCGCCTGACTTTCATGCGACTACTGAAAACGCATTAGCGTAAAGCCGCAATAGGTAATCAGGATCCGTGAAAGAGGCGCGATCACTTCGTTTTGCTGGAGTCATGATGTTGCAATTTGCAACCGTAGCGCACTCAAACCGTATCGTCCCGAAGCGCGTTCTTGCAGGCTAATGCTGCAATTTAATAATTCTAGCCAAACCAAGTGTCCGCGCTTGTCATAGAGCGCGTATGAGGGATTCCAACGCGACAGAACAAACAGCTTCCGCGATATTTACATGAAACCTACAATAAGTTTATTCCGTTGAATACAGCTTAATTTTCTCAAACTAGATAGAACTTTTACAGCAAAAGCGACCGGATATTTAACGATAAGTCATCTGATTTATTTTCGTTATTTAACAGCCGAGCATTATTTAAAAAATTGTCTTACCAGCCAAGACGACTATTTAGACAGCCTAACTTGTAGAAGCTTATAGAACCCGTTGTAAATTTTTAAAGCTTGAAACGAGTTAGCTGAACACCTCATGAGCATGTGAGCACCAGGAAATAATCCGCACGATAAAAATACAACTGCTTGCCCAGAAAGCAAGCGCACAGAGCAAAATCAATGTGAAACGGCTCAGATCTGTGTGCATCACATATATAATTCCAAAATCCACAAAATGAACGCGCTGGCTCACTTACCTTGCCAGCATACCGCATCACTCAATAATCAATTTTCACGTATAGACATCATTACAGCAGCAAAAAAAAAAAAATAATAAACACGACATCATAAAACTTGTACTCAGTCATGGCACGAGCTTGCTTGGCAGCAGCGATGATGCTTGTACAGCTTCTGATCGCTCCTATGGCGAGGGGTGCTGCAATATTTATATCAGTGATAGCATTTGGCATTTAACTGGGTTGCATGCGTCCCATCGATGTGAGTCGGACAATCGAATTTTCCGAACAAAAGCAGCGCTAATACCTGTCCGGCAAGTGCACCGCCATAAAGAAGTGAAAGGCCAGCGTTTTAGTGTAGAGGAGACCAAGGACTTCGGGCTTCGGCAAAACGAGCTTCCACTGTCGCAGCTAGTTTTCAGATCAGCTGATATCGCCTCCCTGCACGATCAGTGCAAGGCGCACACACCAATTACAAAATATGCATTTACAGTAACAAGATGTGCATAAGTCTCAAAACAATACATAATTAGTTGCAGTGCATTATCGTATAGAAGAGAATCAGCGCTAATTTGACTTACCTGATCGGTATACATGTCAGTGCATGCACTTCGATATGAAGAAGTGAAAGACGGGTGTTTTGGGGCAGAGGAGATCGGACCTTAGACTGCAGCGAAAAGAGCTAATTCCACCGCCGCAGCATCGTTTCCAAGTCGGCTCAGCAAGTCTTCCTGCGCAATCAGAACGAAATGTGCACACATCGATTATATAAAAAAAGAGAAAAAAATGTACGTAGTAACAAGAAGCGCATATATATACACGCTCCAGAAACAGTTGCAGTATATTGTCGTATCGAACAAAATCTGTGCTAATTGGACTTACCTGATCGGTATAGTGAGTGTCGCTCCATAATAAAAGGCGAGCATTTTGGGGCAGGAGATACCCAAGGACCCAGACTGCAGCAAAATGAGCCAATTCTGCCACTGCAGCCAGCCGCAGCCTTGTTTCCAAACGGCTCAGCAAGTCTTCCTGCGCGATCAGCGTCCACACCAATTATATATATATATAAATAAAGACCCCTTCATGGATCACTGCCTTGTCGTGGCGGAGGGGCTTGCGAAACTCGATGAAGTCGTGAGCTCTGCTGTGTAGGGCCACCCAAGATAGACAGGTCACGGCAGAGAGTTCTGACAAAATGTGATTCACTGGAGAAGGTAATGGCAACCCACTCCAGTATTTCCTGCCAAGAAAACCCTATGGCCAGTCACAATACCATTAACGATATGACGCCGGAAGATGAGCCCCCCAGGTTGGAAGGCGTCCCACATGTTACTGGGGATGAACAAAGGGCGATTCCTAGTAGCTCCAGGACGAATGAAGCGGCTGGGCTAAAGCCAAAAGGACGCTCAGTTGTGGATGTGTCGGGAAGCGACCGGAAAGTCCGATGTTGCAAGGAGATATATCACATAGCAACATGGAATGTAAGATCTATGACGCAAGGTAAACTGGATGTCGTCAAGCGAGAAATGAACCGATTGAACATTGATATCTTGGGTATCAGCGAGCTCAAGTGGACCGGAATGGGAGAATTTAACTCCGGCGACCATTTGTCTTTTATTGTGGGCACGAATCCAAGAGAAGGAATGGGGTCGCTCTCATAGTAAACAGAAGAATGGGTAAAGCAGTGCTAGGGTACAACCCCAAAAACGACCGAATGATTTCACTTCGGATCCAAGGTCACCCTCTCAACATAACAGTTATTCAAGTCTATGCACCGACCACTACTGCTGAAGAAGCTGACGTTGAGAGATTTTATGCGGACCTACAATGCCTTTTAGACCGCACCCCATCATCAGACGTCGTTTTTCTCGTAGGAGACTGGAATGCTAAGGTCGGGAGTGAAGAAATATCCGGAATTGTAGGCAAGTTCGGTCTTGGCGAGTCAAATGAAGCTGGACAGAGGCTAGTAGAGTTTTTGTCAAGAAAACAACCTGACCATAGCGAATACTCGTTTTCAACAGCACAAGAGGCGCCTGTACACATGGACTTCACCGGACGGTCTGTACAGGAATCAGATCGATTATATTCTTTGCCGGCAGAGATGGAGAAGCGCTATACAAGCAGTAAAAACAAGGCCTGGGGCCGATTGTGGCACCGATCATCAGCTTTTTGTTGCCAAAATTAGGCTTCGATTGAGGAAAACTCATAAAACTAGAAGGCCTTTCAGGTATGATCTGGATCAAATTCCATTAGAATATGCTGTGGAAGTGAGCAATCGATTTCGAGAATTAGATCTAGAAGACAGAGAGCCCGAAGAGATGTGGACTGATGTTCGTGATATAATACAAGAAGTTGCTACTAAGGTAGTTCCAAAGCAAAAGAAATGCAAGAAAGCAAACTGGTTATCTGAAGAGGCTTTGCAAATAGCTGAGGAAAGGAGGATGGCAAAAGTTATGGGGGAAAGAGAAAGATACAAGGTTCTCAATGCGGATTTTCAGAAAATAGCAAGGAGAGATAAGAATGCCTTCCTGAACATACAGTGCCAAGCAGTTGAGGACAACAGCCAATTAAGGAACACAAGAGCTCTGTACAAGACAATCAAAGATATCAAAGGAAGCCTCTGTGCTAAGATGGGCGTGATAAAGGACAAACGAGGCAAGGACCTCACTGACGCCTCAGAGATAAAGAAGAGGTGGCAGGAATACACAGAAGAACTGTACAAGAAGGACCCGAATGTGCAAACCCAACATAAGACTGTTGTGATTACTGATCTCGAGCCGGGCATCCTGAAGAGTGAAGTTGAATGGGCCTTAGCCAGTCTTGCTAAGAAGAAAGCCAGCGGAAGTGATGGCATTCCAGCTGAGTTGCTTCAAAACCTCAACCATGACGCTGTTAGCATTCTGCATACATTATGTCAGAAGATTTGGACAACTCTGCAGTGGCCACAGGATTGGAAGAGGTCAGTTTACATCCCCATTCCAAAGAAAGGCAGTGCCAAAGATTGTTCCAACTACCGCACGATCGCACTTATTTCGCATGCTAGCAAGGTGATGTTGAAAATCCTCCAAGGTAGGCTGCAGCAGTATGTGGATCGGGAGCTTCCGGACGTGCAAGCTGGGTTTCGCAAGGGCAGAGGAACTAGAGACCAAATTGCCAACCTCCGCTGGATCATGGAAAAAGCAAGAGAGTTCCAGAAACCCATCTACTTCTGCTTTATTGATTATGCGAAAGCGTTTGATTGCGTAGATCACAGCAGATTGTGGCAAGCTCTCCAAGAGATGGGAGTTCCAATTCACCTCATCTGTCTCCTCAGGAACCTGTATGAAGGACA
This sequence comes from Amblyomma maculatum, assembly GCF_055883805.1. Classification (NCBI taxonomy): domain Eukaryota; kingdom Metazoa; phylum Arthropoda; class Arachnida; order Ixodida; family Ixodidae; genus Amblyomma; species Amblyomma maculatum. Next base: position 160,862,102 of record NC_139346.1, on the reverse strand, counting down.
AGAGGCCACAGTCAGAACTGGGCATGGTCTTACCGATTGGTTTCCGATTGAGAAAGGAGTGAGGCAAGGCTGCATACTGTCACCCTGCCTATTTAACCTATATGCAGAGTGCATCATGAGGAAGGCCGGTCTGGACGAGTCTTCATATGGAGTGAAGATTGCTGGAAAACGTATCAACAACCTTAGATATGCGGATGATACCACTTTAATGGCAGAAAGTGAAGTGGAACTCAAGAGACTTCTGATGCACGTACAAGAAGAGAGTGAGAAGTTTGGGCTTAAACTGAACATCAAAAAGACAAAGATCATGGCGTCTTGCCCTATCAAGTCCTGGAGCATCAATGGACAAGAAGTGGAAGCTGTGACAGATTTTCTCTTCTTGGGCTCCAAGATTACCTCGGAAGGAGACTGCAGCTATGAAATTAGGAGACGCCTGCTTCTGGGAAAGAGAGCAATGGTTAGCCTTGACCGCCTAGTAAAGAGCAGAGACATTAGTCTGCCAACCAAGATCCGTATAACTCGTGCTATGGTCTTTCCAGTTGTGATGTATGGATGCGAGAGTTGGACTGTGAAAAAGGCTGACCGCCGAAGAATTGACGCGTTTGAATTGTGGTGCTGGCGAAGACTCTTGAGAGTTCCTTGGACTGCCAGAAGATCAAATCAGTCGATATTGTCGACCATAAACCCTGACTGCTCATTGGAGGGTCAAATTCTAAAGTTAAAACTCAGCTACTTTGGTCATCTGATGAGAAGAGAGGAGTCGCTGGAGAAAGATTTGATGTTGGGAAAGGTTGACGATCGCCGGAGAAGGGGTAGGCAGCGAACGCGATGGTTAGATGGCATCCTCGAGGCACTGCAGATGAAGTTATGTGATGTTAGGAAGATAGTGAGAGACCGGAAAGCGTGGCGTGAAATGGTCCATAGGGTCACGAAGAGTCTGACACGACTGAACGACTGAACTGAACTGAATAAATAAAGATGCAAGGAGTGTATAACAAGATGAACATATGCTCCAAAACAGTACATTATTGTGTTCAGTATAATATCGAATCGAGCAAAAAGCTCTTCTGATCAAGACCGAAAGATCATGTACTTACGCATGTTTTGGTGAACTTCGGCACGAAGAATCTGTACAGAGCGGCTGCAATCATCAGCTGCATATGTGGGCTGTTTTTTTCAAACGCTGACTGCTGCAGGAGGTTGAGACAGATTGAATTTGCGCGAAATAAAAGCGGACGATAAAATTAGGCAGTAGGCATCCCGCCCACACGGAAGCTGGCCGTCGACTGAGTGGCGCCGCGCATCTTAGCTCGTGCGGGATGGGTTTTCCCGCCATTTGGCCACGTGACCTCAAGAACGGGGAGGGGGGGGGGGGGGGGAGAAGCAGCGAGAATCTCTCTGTGTGCGGTGCATGCAATTCTTTTTTTTTTTTTTTTTCGCCACTATTTGTCTCCGCTTCGGCATTCCTGTCGCCTCCGCAGTAGGGTGCCTGGATGCCTTTCGCCTCCCCGTGGTTCTTTCTGCTTTGCCGCAGGGGGAAGAGATGGGCCAATGGGGGGCAGCGGGTCCCGCGCAGCAAGATGCAGTTTTCTTTCTTCTTCACGCCCCCTCCCCCCCCCCCCCCTCCCTCGTCGTTCAAGAAGCGTCGAGGTCGTTTCTTTTCTTTTTTCTACGGCTTCTGCAGAGCCCTCGTCTTGATACCAGCGGCTGTAGTTCTTTGCATGAAAAAATATGGCTTGGAGGGAATGCATGTAATGCTCTTTTAACCGAATATCTTCCACAGAATCCAAGTGTGGGGCAGTAGAATACCTGCAGCTTCATTTAGCCAAAACAGCAAGACTTAGCTACGTATATAGTGTTCAGCAACTTTATCGGAACCGTCTTGGAAAATGTTTCCACCGGTCAAGGTGTGAAAATTTTCCAAGAGGGTTAAGATGCAGAACATTGTATATTATGAGCGCTTTTGCAGAGATTACATAGTGCATGCGGATTTATACTTCCCAAAGCAGTACGTGGGTTATTTAGAGCCCCTCGGGCTGTCATATTAATTGCAAACCACATTTCCTTTTCGCGTTTGGTTTCCATCATAATGCGGCTTCTGCATCCCGACTAAAGCCCGTGACCTCGAGCTCGAGCTGGTAAATACCGATTGATCCACATAGTAACTGCTGCAACTTTCTGACAAAAATATATTTTGTCCATTTTTTCTAGGGATGCATGAAAAGCAGTAAAAGGTCGCAGAGCAAAGTGCACCGGATCCGGATGAAAGCTAAAAAAACTCACCGCCTCTTTTCTTGACCCCGTACGAAAAGTAAACTCACGGAGGCTGCGAAACGAATTTAAGGGTGTTTAGGATTGATAGGTTTCGAGGGCATTGGCAAGAGTAATTGACAGTTAACATATAAACCTTAAAGGCACGTGATCTCTTCGGTTTACCGTGGGTTTGCTTAGGGTTATGTTATAGGTTAACTTTATGATGAGGTTGTTTAAATTCAGAGGTTACCATTTAACCATAAAAAAAATGAACAATTACATTCCTAGGTTCATAGCAGTTTACCGCGCAAATCTTAGGCACTTAATACTAAGTATGCTTCAAGCAGATAATCAGCGCCTACCAATTCAAAAATTCAAGCATAAGTTCATGACAAATCGCGATCAACTACAGAGTGTACCATACCCGCCGCTGCTCAATTAGCGTGCGGTTAAAGCTTTATTTCAAAATATGTATAAATAACAGTTAATTTCACCTTCTGTTGTGCAATGTATAATTCTGTCAGCAGGCTCAAATGATATAGTGTCAATATATATCATGCATGCGGTATAATTCAATGTTGCATAAAAATAGCTGTTTCAATGATACGAATTTTCCACTTTTCTCCTGCTAAGCCGACTGCCTCATGGAACGTAGAGGGGAAACCTGCTGTATTGCAGGAGACTTTACTTTGATATGCACAATGTTATTTAATGATATAGCAGCAGTGAATACGCGGCTGTGGAAAAGGGGATTCGAGGAACTTTATATATATTCTGGCATTTCATACCATATTTCTGCGTGTGAGGCTGACATTGAACAATTTAACATAATGTAGACCGCCACTGGTGCAGGAGCCGATCGATCCTCGTCATGTTGCGCGGGATTCTCAAAACGCAATCCCTTTGAATTTTCTCAAAAGAACCAAAGGTTACTTCTTGCGCAATGCTTGTGTTCGCCGGAAGTTACGTTTGACAAGCGAATCTTCCGGGCGATCGGCTCTTTGCGTGCCTTTCATTTTTATTTGGAAACTATCAGGACCACATTTGTGTTCTGGATAAAGACAGTCGGCCTCGGCATATTGATATATCAGGAATAAAGCTTTCCTAATCCCCATGTTTTAACTGAGGCGGGCGAATATTTGTCCCAAGCTGTTCCATTTATCCTCATGTCGGCAATATACCCGAGTTTCGTCTATCGAGAGTGCAGCATATATGTATATATGCGAAGCGTTACAGCTCATTTGGTCGAAAAGCCACCTCGCTAATCCAGTTTTCACTCGAGTATTGTCGAGTTTTGTCTGAAATATTCAGAATGTGGTAAATATGGAGATGTGGTCCAGGTTCCCACCGGGATCTGTGACAGATGCTGCACCTTTACTTTCCTATAACCAATTTACAATTAACTGCGGTTGTCCACCGAAATAGAGATAGAGAGAAGAATGAGAAGGCGTTGTATCCCGTCGAATGTTAAGGGGAAGCTTGAGCGTCCCCCTAACTTTTATTTCCTTCTTTCAATTATTATTAACTATTCCATCGTACCACTGTGTAAGGTCGTGGAACAATTTACTCTTTGCGACTGCAGACGTGCGTACGTGCATGTGTCACACACGGCTTCGTGCCGATGTCAGGATGGACTATTAACTCAATAATCTCGGACATCTTGTTCATCCTAAAGTTATAGCTAATTAACGTATGCGCGAAACTTCTGATAAAGCCTAGTGCACAAGGTGCCAACTTTCCCACATCTGTGTTCCTTGATTGTTTATTGATCCAGCCTCCTAATGATATGATCCTGCATGGCTTAGCACGTGTTTCCTTGTGTATTCCTCTTGCAAAGTCAATCTACTTTGATTATATTTTCACTATAGCTAGATGGTGGTGCCTATTTGGGTTCCGCCTTGTCTTCATTCTGCCCTTTGTTGTGCGCTATTGGGTATCTGAGTTAGTGGATCACATAGATTACGTTGGGCGGCCTTAACTTTTATACTGGCTTGGAAGTAGAAGGCAGATGTTTGTAGTGCATGGTCAGGGGAAAGACAGGCGCACGTGTTTGCATAGTTAGAAGAGATGTTTGTAGACGGAGCATGGATAGCCATAGCAGTTTCTAATCTCTGCGAAGCGCTCTGCTATTCTGCGCCCCTAGACATATGTGCCAAAGGTATGCGAAGTGGGAGACGCCTGTTGCACCCAATCTCCCGCATGCTGTAAGAGACTTTCGGTGGCGCACTGAGTGTGGCGTATTCGATCCCCACCAAATTAAGACATGCTTTACAGCTGGCATATTGATCCGCACTGTATCAACTTTGGCCAGGTCGAGTCTCACACACGTGTCCTTAAGGACTATGTCGCAGCTCTTGGAGAGCAAAGCTTTATCCAGCGGTTGTTGACGCTGCACATCCACCTCAGGAAGGTCACTTGTACATCGAAGTGATTTGAACTCGGTTCTTGTCTTGAAGGACTCAAGCCTGCGGCTCACGCGTATATGTGTGAGCACAAAGGATCGAGCAATCTACTGTCTGGAAATTTGTTAGGTGGTCAGAGCTCCCGAGGGATTCCTGTTACAGCTGCGCATTATTGATATACAACGTGTGACCAGAAACCCACTGCATTATATATTTCTTGCCGCTACCTTATATGTTCGGTACTGTTTGCTGTTTTACTGAAACATTATTTATTGTCCCAGTGTGCTTTGCTATTTCCATGTTTATCAATAAGATTTATTTGGTTCCCTGCTATGTAAATGGTTGAAGTTCACACCTATGACGTCATGATCGTTTCTACTTTCTTATCCCGGTACTTTCTACTTTCAAGCAGAAGTCTTAAGTTTCTGGACCTATGCAGCATTCCTTCCATATGCAGGGCTATTCTAAAAGGGATCTCTCGGCTTAGTGCGTATGACAGATAATTCGCTTTAATCACTTCCGATACATGTTCATGCCTCAAAACTAAAAGTTCTCCATATTATTAGTCTGCAAGCCACAACAAAAACCCGAAATTGCGGCAGCTGCTTCAGGAAAGAATCCTTTTCAATTAGCTTCTTTTATTGCGCGTACCTCGTGTACCTCTCAATAAATATTCTTAATTTTCAATCACTCTGTATAACATAGGGGCCTCAAACTCATATTGATATGCAGGATGCGTTGAGAAAATATCTCTCTCGCGGATCAGGAGTGGACAGTAACAAGCAAGAAAATATAGAAGCCATAATTCAAAACAATCTTTAAAACAAAAGCGAAATACTAATAAAATAAATAAAAATCAACTGTTTCGTTCCTATGAAACCACACTCTTATTATTTGAGCAAAAAGAAAAAAGAAGAAAAAAACAGGAAAAGCGGAGCATCTTCGATTTTTTGTGTCCAAACGCGCCGGAGGAGTGCGTTACTTCAGGATGGCTTGGCAGAGTTACTGAAAGATACAGCGGTTGAAAACTACTACAATCACTTGTCCTGACAATATATAAATGCGAATGAAAAAGAGGTTTGGTTGTCCAGTGCCTAGTTATTGAAGGTAACAATTTGACTGTCTTGCAATTTTAACTAATAACGCGTAAGTTTGGAAAACGCGCTTACATTTTCAACATTTTGTTTGTACGTACAGCGTCCTCGCGCGCTCGAGATCGTCTCTTGGTCGCGCTCTACACTTCTGCAACGAACTTGAAAGCACGCACCCACGAGCACAAGCTGCCGAGTCTTCCAAGAACTGTTGACAAGAAGCGGGGGAGGAGAGGGGGTAGTTTCCGGTCCATTGTAGAATCGGACCGCTCACTGCGAAAATGCGCCCCTCCGACTTCCGAAAAAAAAAATGAAAAGAGCCGCCCGTCCCACCCCGGCAGGTCGTAAAAGAGGATGAATGGGCCACACGCAAAGAAACAAAACCAAATGACAAGGACGCTGGCCCGTTTTCTCGCGGCTCTTAGCTTTACTAGACTGTTTTGAGAAAAAAAGTATGCGATTAATAACCTGGACAATAATAATTTTCCTTCGTTTTTTTTGTTCATGTATTTGACCGTAAGACAACTTTGTTCGAAAAGAGCTCCTTCAAAAATAGTATACAAATACCACAAAACTGCATGCTCTCTTCAAAGTCGGCGTGTACACATCTTTTCTCTCGCCCAGTCAGAAACGCTCGTCACCAACTTTCGAGCTGCGGGGGTGACACAGTTGCCCCGCCCTTCCCACCATTTCCCCCCTCTTTTCCGCCCTTCCTTCGAAACGTCCGAGCGCACGGTCGGTTTGTTTCGTCCGGGTCTCCCTCCGTGTACGCATTTCTTCTTCAGCTGCGAAGTCGTGTTTTTAGAATTTCTCTTTGCTTGCCTGTCGGAGCATTCGCCGCGGCCAAGTCTTGCCAGTGCCCTACGCATAATGTCTGCCCCCGTGTGCTTTTTCTCTTCTGTCCGCTTCTTTTATTTTACACAATAGCCTTTTCCTCCCTTACAATGCGAAGTTGCGTCTACTCAAGTGCCCTGCCATATAGCGGACGAATTTCTGTGAGTGATACGGGCTAAATGGGGTGTACGGGAGCTTGTGCTCCAAAATATAACTGATGTTACATCACCTACTGCTGCGCTTCGTAACAAGCAAACAGTATAATGACATGATCTACACATGAAATCGCGGTCACCTTGTGGCTTGCTGTTTATCAGAAATGCCGAAAGTTGGGCGAGTTGGTTAACATTCATGATGGAAAATAGCGCGAAAGTACGCGAAGTACAGTAGCGCTTGTCCGTGTCTTACTTCCTTCCGTCCTTCGTGTACTTTCGCGCTATTTTCCATCATGAATGTTTATCAGAACACTGTAAATAATTTTACTAACAGCTATAGGGTTCACTAAAAATGTGAGCGACAAGTTAAACAAACAACAGCATTAATTAATGTAACAACATTTACACTAAATAGCATGTATCATTTTGTTCCATACTAAGCGCAAATTACATAACATCGCGAAAAACCAAAGCCAAGTAACAGGCACATTTTAAAAAAAAGTAGCAGTCGTGCTCTTCATAACGTTTTTTAAATCTACCGCCTCAACAGTCGGGCCGACGCATTGCCACACTCTTGCCATTAACCTGGCGCCGTGCGCGGCATTTAGTCTGCCCGAAAAGTCTGGCCAAAGCGCGCTGCGAACTACTTGCCGAAATTGCTGGCGGCCACCTCTGGGCCGACCGCTTGCCATGGTTTACTAGCCGACTAATAGGCTGCCGACCATTTTCCGAACGTCGGCCACAGGTAAATGGTCGGCCAAGGATGCTTGGGATGGTGCAGATATCAGATCGAGTTTTATTTTTAAAAGCTATATAGGTGCGATTAAAATTTCTTCGAGGTCAATAACAAGATGCTCAGATGGGGTGCGAATGCTCGGGATAACTAGAATTTTTCACCAGACACAAGATATGGCAGCTTTTGTTTTGTGCTCCCTCCCAAAATTTTAACACATCGTTGAAATTGTTGCTTCTTTTGTTTGATTTCGTTTTTGTCTTGCTCCATCGCTCCTTTCCATGACAGAATGTACCTTAGGCTTGAGAGAAGGGAAAAAATTAACAAAAGCAGCAAAAAAATTTAAGGCCAGCTGGACCTTCTACGAAGATGTAGAACCAGCAATGTGAAAAGTAAAGATGCAGTATACTGTACTAATGGGCGACTTCAATGCCAAGGTAGGGGAAAAACAGGCAGGAGACCAGGCAGTAGGTGACTATGGCATTGGTTCTAGGAATAGCAGGGGGGAGTTACTAGTTGAGTTTGCAGAACACAATAACTTAAGAATCATGAATACCTTCTTCAGCAAACGGAAGAAATGGACATGGAAAAGTCCTAACGGGGAGACTAAAAATGAAATTGACTTCATAATGTGTTCAACCCCCGCCATTGTGCAAGATATAGAGGTAATCGGGAAAGTGCGATGCAGTGACCACAGGATGGTGAGATCCCGAATTAGCCTAAATCTGAAGAAGGAACGCAACAGATTAGTAAGAAAGAAACCCATCAACGAATTAGAGGTGAGGGAGAGAGCAGAAGAATTCAGAATCTCGCTACAGAATAGATATTCATCTCTAACCGAGGATGGCGACATTACCCTAGAAGCAATGAACAATAATTTCAGAGATATCATTACTGAGTGCGTGGTAGGATAGTTAGGATATCGGTAGGCCGTCTAAGGAGACGAAAGATTTTATTAAGAAACGCCAGAGTATGAAAGCTTCCAATCCAACAGACCAGATCAAATTGGCCGAGATATCAAAGCTAATCATTAAGCGCAAGGTGGCAGATATAAGAAAGTATAACATGGAGAAAATTGAGCATGCTGTAAAGAACAGGGGAAGCCTTAAAGCGATAAAGTAATTGGGCATAGGCAAAAACCAGATGTATGCGATAAGGGACGAGGCGGGCAATGTCATCACGAATATGGACAAGATAGTCAAAGTAGCCGAGGAGTTCCATACAGATCTCTACAGTAGCCAAAGTAGTCAGGACCGTAACGAGAGTAGTGGTAGGGAAAAACACTCGGACGTTCAACCAGTGACGAAGGACGAGGTCAAGAAAGCATTAGAAACTATGGAAAGGGGGAAATCGGCTTGAGAGGATCAGATAACTACAGATTTGCTAAAGGGCGGGGGGGATATCATGCTAGAAAAACTGGCCATCTTGTATACACAGTGCCTGGTGTCATCGACGGCACCGGAACCATGGAAGAATGCAAACATCCTCATTCATAAAGGGGACTAATTACAGACCAATCAGCCTACTGTCTGTTATGTATAAGGTATTTACTAAGGTAATCGCTAATAGAATCAGGACAACCTTAGACTGCAATAAAGCAAAGGATCAAGCAGGTTTTCGGAAACGGTGCTCTACTATCGATCATATTCATACCATCAATCCGGTGATAGAAAAATGCTTGGAATATAACCAGCCCTTATACATAGCATTCATTGATTACGAAAAAAGCATTTGACTCAGTTGAAACATCGGCGGTGATGCAGGCATTGCGAAATCAGGGGGTAGACGAGCCATACGTGAAAGTGCTGGAAGATATATGTGGTGGCTGCACAGCAACCATAGTTGTGCATAAAGAAAGTAACAAAATTTCCATAAAGAAAGGTGTTAGGCAAGGAGACACAATCTCCCCAGTACTATTCACAGCTTGCTTAGAGGAAGTATTCAGAAACTTGGAAGGGGGGCAGTTAGGGATAAGGGCAGATGGAGAATACCTCAGTAATCTGCGATTTGCTGATGACATTGCCTTGCCAAGCAACTCGGGGGATGAACTGCAACTAATGATTGATGGACCTAGACAGGAAAAGTAGAAAGGTAGGCTTGAAAATCAATATGCAGAAGACTAAGGTAAAGTTCAACAGCCTCGGGAAGGAACAGCAGTTTACATTAGGTAGCGAAGTACTGGAAGTAGTAGGCGAATATGTCTATTTAGGACAGGTAGTAACCGCAGATCCGGACCATGAAAAGGAAATAACAAGAAAAATAAGATTGGGATGGAGTGCATTTGGCAAGCACTCGCAGATTATGACTAGCAGCTTACCGCTATCGCTCAAGTGGAAAGTATACAACAGTTGCATCTTACCTGTACTCACCTATGGGGCTGAAACGTGGAGGCTAACCAAGAGAGTTCTACTTAAGTTGAGGACAACCCAGAGGGCTATGGAACGAAAAATGGTAGGGGTAACATTAAGAGATAGGAAGCGTGCAGAGTGGGTCAGAGGAATAACTCAAGTTACCGACGTTCTAGTGGAAATTAAGAAGAAGAAATGGGCATGGGCAGGACATGTAGGGCGAAGAGAAGATAACCGATGGTCGCTTAGGGTAACAAACTAGATTCTAAGGGAAGGAAAGTGTAGCAAGGGGCGGCAGAAAGTTAGGTGGGCAGATGAGGTTAAGAAGTTCGCAGGGGTCAAGTGGATGCAGCTAGCACAGAACCGGGTTAATTGGAGAAATATGGGAGAGGCCTTCACCCTGCAGTGGGTATAGTCAGGCTGATGATGATGATGGACCTGAAAAACTAATATATAATAAGTAGATTTGTTAGAAAATGCAAGGGAACACTTGATATTCAAATAAAAAGATGAAAAAGCGTAATGGCTATATTAACATTAGCTTCGTTCACGCACTGCACTCTAAATGACAACACAGATAAGATGTTCGCTCACAGCTCACAAACTGCACACACCTCCGATTCAGACAGATGCAGGCTTTTCAAGCGAACTCTCAGAACTGCACAAACAAAACGGCCCCCGAACTGTCCGAGCAGCGCAGACTCGCTGGAATGTAGGTGCCTCTATTTTATAGAGAAGGCTATGGCCGGAAGCACACATGCCCAAAGCCCAGCACAAGCTCTAAAATTTATGTGTTCGTAGCCCTCACAGCACAGGCTTCGATTCACATATGTATACTGTTTTACTCTGCATTTAATTAATTCCTTGAATACGAATTTCTTGGCAGCTGTCATTTCCTTACAGAAAGAAAAAACTCAAAATACCACGCTTTAATTTGTTGGAGACAATTCGGACAAATATCTGACATGAGCACTTTCTGGCTGCCCAAGCCGTAGGACCAGTTCCAAATAGTGATTCAAACATCGCGCACTGCTCCCAAGGAATATCCAATCGTGCACGCGTCTGCAGAGAGACGTAAAAAAGTGATCAATTTAAGCACCTGGAACAAGTAGACCATTTATGAGCTATACTACCAATTTAATCGTGTGCAGAAACTGCTCCAAAAAGAACCGCAGAGTTTCGTGCCTTAACCACGGTATATCTCTGCCACGGCGAATGTAGCAGTTACACGTCGCATTCTCTCTCGGAAGTTGGTGGCGGACATCGCAAAAGCGGCCCACTCTTCATAACTGAGTGAGAGGTCCTGATCCCTTTTGACTTGGGCACCGGTCGTCACTAGGTGTCGTTACAGTACCATGGAAGGGAGCTGTGAGCTTACTCAACCATTGCTTTGACACAGTCTGTGCTGCATCCAGAGGTGGCGCCACAGGGTCCGAATTCACGAAACAGTTCGCTTTGGAACGCATTTGCTTTCTCTCTCGCTGCCTCGCTCCATTGGTCGCGTGTCGCCACTGCTGGCGGTGACGCCATTTCACGAAGGCGGAACCATGGATTTCGTTGACGTCACGAGACATGTCATTCAAATGAAAGCGAATGCGTTCGGTCGCTGTGTGTGGAACTCTAAGTGGCATTCGCTTCAGCGCGAGAATCATGCCGTATGTGTCCCCCGCCGCACCGCTGTTGTTCGCAGTGCTCAGCGAATGTGATCGGCGGCTTCAGCGGTTGCGCGCATATGACGATCCTTTCGACATGCCTGACGATGCCTTCTGAAGGCAGACTGTTGACGGGGCTTGTACGCCGGCTATGCGAAGAGCTAAAACCCCACCTTGGTCCAACGAGGAAAAGCGCGCTCACAACAGAGCGGAAAGTACTTTTCGTGCTGCGGTTCTTCGTAACCGGAGGCTTCCAGGCGGCAGTCAGCAGCGAGGCAACTATACGGCTCCCGCAGTTGTCGGTGAGCCAGACAATTTTGGCCGTCGCTCAGGCAATCGTGCGCGTCGGCATGGAGAAAAACTGGGTGTCGTTTCCTTCGACTCCCGAGGAGAAGGCCCGCGCCAAGGCAGAGCAATCGAGATGGGACCGCCCAGCAAAGCCGATTGGCTGTTTTCTGCCCCCAACGTTTATCCCACCCTTCTCCCCCTGATGCCTACGTCAAATTGACGTCAAGGCAAAGCGAATGCGTTCCAAAGCGAACTCTCGTGGATTCGGCCCCAGTTCGGAGCCGTTCAGTCTTATCTGTTTGTAATTTTGAAACACTTGACATTCTTTACATTTCTTTAGCAAGCAACACAGTTGTTTAGGCCACGTTATATTTTGCGAGATATTTTATTCAAATAAGCCTTCGGCAACGGATTTTGCTCATGTGGAATGGGCCCACTTTTAAATTTTCTGAATTACCAGGCAATCATAAAAAATGACAGAAAAAGTCTTCAATTAGAGGATCGGTGGCCAATTATACTATTTCGTGTACGTGTTGCCTAAAATAATTTTGTATGCGGCAGAGTATGCTTCAGGGCACGCATGCTTTATAGCACGGCTAAAAAGCAGATATGCTACTGAGGTTTGTGAATTTGCTTTGCCAAAATGGAATTGCATGTATGGGTTAAATATGCCATGCATTTGTTACCCACCATGCAGTTACAATTGTGCTATGCGTACTTACAGTAATATAAGTGAAAATAAAATGAAGATAACAAGGCTGTTACTGACATGAAGCTTACTTTTTTGAGAACTGAAATGCAACATCCAGCCGTTGATTGGTGAAAATAAAATGAAGATAACAAGGCTGTTACTGACATGAAGCTTACTTTTTTGAGAACTGAAATGCAACATCCAGCCGTTGATTGATGCAGCGCCTCATGTGCAACAGCTCAACTTGAGCTGCTTAGTCCTCTGTCGCCTACTGTTGAGTCAGTTAAGTTCCTTTAAGTCTTAATGACGATGAGCAACGCCACAAAACTCAATTATTTCAGCTGTGAGGATAGAAGTGGTGTGCTTAACACGGATGATTTCGAGGGAAAGTTTGCTCTGAACAGCTGCCAGCTAGCATATCCACTGTTTGCACAGTGTAGCTCGCTCTGACAGAAGCATGCAGTCGGTCCGTGATGAGATCCTTGAGCTGTTTGTGATCACAAAGCTGTGGAACTGACATAATTGACAAAGGAGGCCTCCTCAATCACAGTAGTTTGTTAGTCTCTCCTCTTTGTTATCCTCACCTCTCTCTCTTTTTTTTTTTTTGACAATGTGCACCTAAACACTGAGCGCAACAGAATACGTTGAAATTGTGCCACAAATGTTGAGAGAAAGCGGAGCGTCTTCTACAAATAGAATAAAACAAATCACTTGGCTAAATTGATTCCATCTTCCTTGATACATCCAGCTTTTCATTTATGCAAATGAAAACAGAGCTTTTGGATGATACCAGTTGGGAACTCCGCTTCAAAAAGTGATGGGTTTTATTTAGTGTGCACTTTTCGACAGAGCTTTTGGATCATACCAGTTGAGAAACTGTGCTTCAAAAAGTTTTCAGATGATGATGAATTCTAGAACATACTAAAAACAAAAAAGTCAGGAAAAGAAATGTGTTTATAAGTTGTAGCGCTACCTAGAAATGGTGAATAGAAGCTTTCAGCCTTTGCCATTATTGCGTTTGGGAAATAACACTTTTTCTTTTTTATTTTCCATCTTAATTAACTCTACATCTCTTATGTCTAAGAATGTTTGCTAATGCAAGTCTTAACTAATTTTATTTTCCCGGTGATTGCGCATTTATTAGCAATCTGAAAGTTTGCAATTTATACGCAGCTTTGTTTAGTGGCCGCGGGCGCCGCCACTATTAGTAGACTTCCGGCCTTTTTTAAAAAGAATTTTTGCTCTTGAAACTTTTGGACATATCAATCAAAACCACCTTTTTTTTTTTTATACATGAGCCCTATGGGAGGTTTCACAACTGGCAATACTGAAGAGCTTTGAATAAAAACCAACCAAAATTCAGCGACAGGTGTCACTTGGTGCGCACGACTCAAGCCTAGCTCAAGCTTCAGAAAGAATCTTTTATTTTTCCATGACTTTTGTAACCATGTTTTTGATCATCCATGTTTGTGACTGTTTTTGTTGTCAGGCCCAGCCGTACACGGGCATGGTGTGTATGCTGTGGCATCGCTGTGGGCGGTGCATTCTTTTGTTATGGTCCCATATACTTTTGTCTTGTCATTCCGGACCCGTTATGATGAGGCCATAATGTCCAAATAACGATGATGCTTTTTCAAGTGTTTAGGCTAATATTCTAGTTCACTCTACTTGGGCAGTGATCGCCCAGTATACCACGACTATCGGCGAATGCGCAATGATATGGTATTAGCACTGGTGTCTCGTCACATGGGTTTCTACGTAACTGTCAAAGGTGAGGCACTTCTCCCATGCACACTTTTTCCCTCGACCATTTTCAGTGCTTGGAAAGAAACTGATAACTTTGGAATTTTTGTTCCCTAAGAGTGCCAAATCAAAACAAATAACTGCACAAAGTCTGCAGGGCCCGTTGCACAGATTTCAGATAACATAACATGCCATTTGTGACAGTCTGAATAGCTGGAAAAAAAAAAAAAATTACTGTGGTTTAGGTTTCGTTTAGCCGAAGAAGGCAAGAAGAGGCCTTTCCTACCTGTTTCTCTTCTGATTAGTAGGGCCTTTTTTTGTCGTATTGCATATTTATATGCATTAAGTTATTTTTTTATTCTCATATCTAACGGCATAACTCCCTTACTACTAGTTTCACGTGTGGCCAATCCCCCTCGTGGGTATGTGCCATTACTTGAGGGCACAACAACAATAACCTGTGTCTCGTACCTCGGCTGCTGTTTGTGGTGTGCCTGTGTCTTCAACACCAATGAGGCCGTTCTGCGTGGGGCTTTGGCCAAGGTTTAGGTTAAGGAGCTGTTCATGTGAACTCAAGGGCGCGTTTGTGCTGAGTCATGTCTTTGACCTCCCCAGGCGGAGGGTCGGCAGCTTGGTTTGCCAGCTTGCCTGTCTAAAGCCTGCCACTTGAAGCCTTCCAAAAAAAAGAAGTCAAATTCATGTAATTCCTCTGGCACTTGTCCCGATTGGTGACGGTATGATAAGAATGAAAACACCGAAAACAATTCAACAGTAACTAAGATCTCTCGTGGCCCATTACTTGCAGATCTCTGAAGTGTGGCCTATCGGTCGTAGAGGCATTGTTTGCAAGTCGTTAGACATTGCTTGTGTGGCAGACTTGCTTTAATGCAAAAATTTCAGTTCAGTGCCGGTCAAGGCATTCGTTCCTAACAACTAGCATTTGTCAAAGGTATTGTGTGTGATGTCGACCCAGCGTTTTCTCCAGAGGGAATTTTAGAAGAACGTCAGGATGTGGGAGTTGGAGTGCTTTCTGTCTGTCGATGCAGTAGAGAGGTGAATGGCTCGCGATTTCCCACTGAGTCAGTAATAACAACTTTTGCGGGTTCGCTTGTCCTGATGATATAAAAATTTGGCCTATTGTATATCGTGAGGACCATCTGCTTCCCCGCCCTGTGCAATGCACAAACTGCTGGCGGTTTGGACATAGTGGTAAAGCGTGCAAGTCTGTGACCCGCTGCCGTGTGTGTGCATAAAACAATTCACTTGACAACTGCACTTCAGATCAGCCTCATCGTTGCCTATGCAGTAGCAACCATACAGCTGATTATGTAGACTGCCCACAACGTAGTGAAGAGCAGAACTTATCAGAGATAATCAGAGAAGCGCTGCTCATGAGCTGATGCATATGCGCTTTTGGACAGAATGGTAGGATCGTTCGACACGATCCTACCATTCTTTAAAAGTGAAGGAATACTCATGCCGCACTGAAACATACAAGAATTCTTTCTTCCCCCGTACTATGCGGGAATGGAATGTCCTCAAAGCGAATATTGTAGAGGCTTCTACTGTGCAGTCATTTACGCAGTCGCTTAGGAATTTGTAACAATTTTGCAGCATTCAACATTTTCACTTTTTTTCCCCAGTGCTCATTTTGACGCCAGGCGTCGTCTAATATTGTATAATGTTGTTTCTTTCGGTATTGTGTGCTGAGTTGCGTGTACCTCAGGGAGGTTTTCTTTTTGTCAAAGTGTATTTTACACCCACTCCTGCTTAAGGCTTTGCAATAAAGCCAGCAGTCTTCTGTAAATAAATAAATAAATAAAATTCATATACCAGTCATGTGCGCTGCTCTGTTAGGGACATTGAGTCCAGTTTGGCAACATAATTTGTAGCGACTGTGGAAAAAGCCCTCAATATTGTGGTTGAGCGTGTGATGAACACCTTTTCTGAGGCGTTGGGTCAGACTGTAGCAGCTCAGTGCCATCATCAACATTGGCTCAGGCATCAGCATCTGCATCTCTGCCAGCTTGTACAGCCAGTGCTGCCTGTTCAACAGCCCCTCCTGATGATTCCCAGGTGCAAACTATCATCAATGTTTCTAGTAACACACATCACACTGACATCTGCGTTACAGGTGTTGGGATGTTGCGCCTGTTCCAGAAACACCGTGCTTCTTCATGGTCAAAGTCTAGTCCACCTCAGGTAAAAGCTAAAAAAGGACACTGAAGGCCCTCCCTCAGACTGACGTTCAAAGAGGCTATTACTACTTCTTTAATTGTTCAGTAATCATGGCAGGTCTTAAAATTTTACAATGGAATTGCGGCTCCACTCTGTCTTCCCTTAATGATTTAGAATTGCTTCGCAAGCGTAACCCTGGTATTGTACTTCTACAAGAAATGTGGCTATCTCCCTATAAATAATTTTCAGTATTAGTAGTGCGGCACTCAAGATCCTCAAAGAGGGTGCACCCTCGGAGGAGACACCAAAGCAAAACATAATCTGGATACCGAGCCACGCGGGAATCAGGGGCAACGAGGGGGCAGACAACCTAGCTCGAGGGATGACAGCCGAGCGGGAGCATCGCACACCCCGGAGGACCCCCAGATCAGACGCGGAGAGAGCTATTCAGACCTACTAAACCTATATAAGGGGCTGAGGTTCCACTACCCCCCGCCACACAAACAACTAACCAAGGAAGAAGCCACGGGATGGAGGAGACTACAAACGGGCTCCTTCCCAAACCTACACATACTAAACAAGATTTTTCCAACACAGTATAGCGCCAGCTGCCCATGGTGCGGATCAAAACCAACACTATATCACATCACGTGGGAATGCGAGAGAAATCATGCATTTCACAAACAGAAAACACCAAGTGCGGAGCAATGGGAGAGCCGGCTCACCAGCTGCGAGCTAGAGGCCCAGAGGGCACTCATAGCACACGCAAGCGAGGTGGCCCGACTCAGTGGAGCCCTGGACTAGGGGCCCAACCACGGCCAAGGAGGTGACGGACTTCCAGAAGAAGCCTCGACCTCCACCGCTAACAAACTTCCAAAAGACATAAAGTTTTAAATCAATCAATCAATCAGTGAGACATTTCAGAATCTTAAGAGGATGCAGATTGGTAACAATGATATAAAAAAATTTGTCATCAGGCATCTATGTCTAATAAAATTATACGTCCTGACTGAGCTTTTAGCGATCAGTATTTCGCTTCCGCAGTATGCCACAATAAAAATAGCTAATATCTACTTCCCTTTAGGCATTCTCAGAACAGCTGCTTGGATGAGGTATAGGCCGGCGCAAGCAGTGCTGTAATTGCAGGGGATTTTAATTCGCATCACAGTGACTGGGACAGTTGGACAGATTCCTGCGGCCAGCTTTTCTAATCGTGGATGTCTGCAAATGCTGTGCCCAGCTGCAATTCCGGAGCTGTTACATTTATGTGAGGAGCTTCCTGCTCAGTCATTGACTTAATTTTATCAATGGGGGCTAGTGGTAGGAGAGGCCGATGTTTGCAAGTTCCTGGCGGACAATGGCCTGTATCATGGCCACGGTGTCGGCCATCGGAGACGGGAGTGGTGCAGGAGTTAGGGCCTTGAGTTTTCTCCGGACGATCCGAATCACGGTTGTGGGATGGGAGGGCTGGGGCAAAAGGGCCAGGTAATCGCAGGATGATGTAACCGCCGTGTTCAGAAGACGCTCATAGCAATGTACGAGACGTCTTTGTGTAGCCTGCTTGAATTTTCGGTAGAGCAATCCGTGCAGAATAGGATGTTGAATGCATCATCTGCAATACCCTTGAGGATATGCATTACTTTGTCACTTTCTGGCATGGAGCTGTTGACCTTGCGAAGTAATTCCTGAATGTAGGTAAGGTAGGACTCCATGGGGAATTGAACTCGAGAAGAAAGTTATGTTTTTGCAGCCAGAGTCCGCCCAATGGGCTTCCCGAACAAGTCCTGAAGCTTTTGCTTGCAGATGTCCCAGGTAACGAGCTCTTGTTTGTGATTTTGGAACCATGTTCAGGCTGTTCCCGCCAAATAGAAGATGATGTTAAGCGGGCATGAGGGTTGCGTCCCAGTGGTTGTTCCAGCTGCAGTGTTCATACTCATCTAGCCAATCATTAATGTCTGGGTCGTCATCGCCAGTAAAAATGGGAGGGTGGCGAATTTTCGCGAGTACTACTGGCTGAGGCGATGTTCCTATAGTGGTAGGGGCTGTTTCGGAGGTCACCGTGGCTGTTTTTGACGTCATTGTGATCCCAGGTAGGTGGCAGCCGCTGCACAAATCCAGCTTTTGGCAGCGTAAATGGGCTAATCGATGCGCACGGGGATTTTGATTAACCTCCACTAAGATGATATGTGGCAGAAGGCTAGTACAGGAAACCACAAGTGATGATAGACATAAGTGTTCTGGCAAGCACCAACCATTGCTTCAGCTTTATCGACTCTCACTCTGTAGTCCATTGTCATCCTCTTCAGTGGTATATACGTAACAATATTGTTACGGGGTAGTTCCGCTTGGGATTACAGAGAGCGGACACGGAAGACAGGGCTTTCAAACAACAGGCGTTTTCTGCAGACACCAGCCGACACTGCTCGAACGTGATCTTCTCTAAAACTCACAAGCTTCTTCTTGCTTCCTCATGCGCATATCAGTGCATGCACTGCCTAACATAACACTACCCCGCCGGCTGAAAAGCACCGTCCCGGTGCGTACTAGCGTCCAAACCAGGGTCCGTGTAGTACGGCTTGAGGCATGCAACATGGACTGTCTCGGTGCGTGGTGTAGAGGTATGGCGTGCGGGATGCAAGGGCTCAATTTCATATGTCACTGGAGTCACTTGTCGTAAAATACTGTAGGGTCCTGTATAACGGGGCAGAAGTTTTTCCGAGAGGCCAACACTGCGAGCTCGGGTCCAAAGCAGCATGAGAGAACTGCAAGAATACTGGGTGTTGCGATGACAGGAATCATAGCGACGTTTCTGGGAGTGCTGGGAGGCTGTGAGTCGGTTGCGAGCAACAACGTGGGCAGCATCAGGTCGGGCTATGGCGTCACGAGCATATGAGCTGGCAGTGGCGACAGAAGGGAGCAAGCTGTCAAAAGGAAGCAGAGGTTCACGGCTGTTTAGAAGATAAAAGGGGGAGTAGCCGGTAGTGTTGTGACGTGACGAATTGTATGCAAATGTCGCAAATGGCAGCATTATGTCCCAGTCGCGGTGGTCATCAGAAACGTACATAGACAGCATCTCACTCAGTGTCCGGTTAAGGCATTCGGTAAGCCCGTTCGTCTGTGGATGGTAGGCAGTTGTGAAAGAATGACAAACGTTGCACAACCGTAGGATCTCGTCGACTATACGCGCAAGAAAGCAACGACCACGGTCGGTGAGCAGTTGGCGGGGAGCTCCATGGACGAGTATAATGCCGTTGAGGAGGAAAGCAGCGACATCAGTTGTACAACTGGTTGGTATTGTTCGTGTGACCGCATAGCGTGTGGTGTAATCAGTGGCCACCGCAATACATTTGTTCCCCGATTCGGACAGCGGAAAAGGCCCTAGAAGACCCAGACCCACTCGAGAAAATGGGTCTATGGGTATGTCTAACGGCTGCAGGAGTCCAGCTGGTAAAACTGATGGCTTTTTCTGGCGTCGACAGCAGTCACAAGCAGCCACGTAGCGGCGGACTGCGCGGTATAGTCCTGGCCAAAAGAACCGACGGCGCACACTGTCGTATGTGCGAGAGACGCCTAAATGACCCGCTGTGGGAATGTCATGAAGCTGTTCAAGGACGGCTGTGCGTAGGTGCTGAGGGACTACTAGTAGAAGGTCGGGGCCACCAGGTCGCATATTGTGTCGGCATAAGGTGCCGTTGTGGAGAAGAAATGAAGGGAAGGGTCATGCCGATCGGCGCAGAGGCGATTGATAATTTTGCGAAGCTGAGGGTTCTGGCATTGCTCACGGCGAATGTTGGAAAAGCCAGAAATAGAGAGCACGCAAGCATCATTGTCACATTCAGGTTGGCTTGGTAGGTTGACTGGATGACGGGACAGGCAATCAGCGTCTCGATGCAACTGGCCAGACTCATAAACTACTGAAAAGTTGTACTCCTGAAGGCGCAAGGCCCAACGTCCAAGGCGGCCAGTAGGGTCTTTGAGTGTAGAAAGCCAACACAATGTGTGGTGGTCAGTGACTACTGCGAATGGCCGCCTATACAAGTAAGGACGGAACTTCGTAATGGCCCAGACTAGGACGAAGCACTCAGGTTCAGTTATGGAATAATTCTGTTCGGCTGCGGAGAAGAGTCGGCTGGCATAGGCGATGATGCGAGGGGAGCCGAGCTGACATTGTGCGAGAACGACATCAATTCCATGACCACTTGTGTTGTTGCGTACTTCTGTGGGTGCTGATGGGTTGAAGTAAACCAACACTGGCGGACTGGTGAGGTGGGCAATAAGAGCGGCGAAGGCGGCAGATTGTTCGTGGCCCCAGGAAAAGGAGACCTCTTTTTTCAGAAGGTGCGTGAGTGGACAGGCGATTTCCGCGAAGCTTGGTACAAATCGCCGGAAATATGAGCAAAGTCCAAGGAAGCTACGCACATCGCTGCTAGATTTCGGTATAGGAAAACCACTTATAGCGTGAATTTTGTCGGGGTCTGGCTGGATGCCATGGGTGTTGACCAAATGGCCTAGGATCTTGAGTTCCCGGCGACCAAAGCTACACTTCTTGGAGTTCAGCTGAAGGCCAGCTCGTCAGAAGACGCCAAGAATAGCCGAAAGACGATGGAGGTGGCCCTCAAAGGTTGATGAAAATATGATGACGTCATCGAGTTAGCACAGACATGTGGTCCATTTGAACCCACGTAGTAAGGCGTCCATCATGCGCTCGAAGGTCGCAGGGGCATTACATAAGCCGAAAGGCATCGCCTTGAATTGGTAGAGTTCATCCGGGGTGACAAAAGCCGTCTTCTCACGATCTCTTTCGTCAACAGAGATTTGCCAATATCCAGAACGGAGATCAATAGAGGAGAAATGTTAAGCAATATGTTTAAGATACTTGCTGATAATCGCTAGGTTATGTGTATCTAAAGCTTATTGCCGAAGCGTGCTTTATATTAATGGCCATGACTGTGTGTGCTCCTCACATATTTTCAGTAAAGACCAGGCATGTTAGTTCTATATGCACCCAAAGTTTGATTTGCATTTTCTATCAGCACATCGATGCTTTTAACTTCTGTTCGGAGTTGTGCCATGGAGACGTGGACATCCAGTAGAGGCTAGAATGGCTTTAGTCGCTACTAATCTCATTGTCCCTAGCTCACGAGGGCCTAAATGGCCAGTCTTGGTGAGGTCTTTCTCTGCCCCTGTGTCTGGGACATGGGCTCACTGGTGAGTGTCTTGTCACAGGCAGTGTTGTATGTGACAGGTACTGCACATTTACCACTGCTAGGCATTTTTTGCACATCATGACCTGCGATTGAGAAAGGCATGGAGAGGTTGCCATTGTCTGAACAGACATTTAGGGAGTAGGTTAAAGTGCATGACTGGGGTTACATGCATTGATGGTGGCATATTTTTCAGTTTTTGTGTGGAGACTTGGGACATAGTGTTCATCGCGTAAGTGAGTTTCCTTGGGGGCTCTTCTTGGATATTGCGCAATCAGAGTTTGTTCTGAGGGGCCTTGGATAGGCCACCAGACACATCCAACCGCTCCGCTGGCTTGGTGCAAATTCCTGTTGAGCTGAATGAGCTGGATCGTTTACATTTAGCTTCAGTTGGAGTGACCTCCAAATTGAAACAGCAATTCTCTATAACTTTTTTTTTCTGCAATATATTTTGATGTCTTTCAAAGCCTGGCAATAAAAAAAAGGCAAGGCGTCAAAGGGCGAGAGTAGATCTCACACCAAACAAATAAATCGAAGTATTCACAACATTTCTCAAAGCATACGTCATGTTCTGCGTAAACTTCACTTCACCAGCAGCGACTGTTGCCAGATGCAAAAGCATTTTCGGCCTTTTTTCATAGCCACATTTTTCATCCAGCCTGCAAAACAAGTTTCACTAAGCTGTTGCTTGCGAAAGTTAAGAAGACTCATCGAAAACTGAGCGTGTTACAGACTTCAGCACGCAGTTTTCGGGCCAAAATTTCACCCTAATTTCGTCCCCATATGCCATTTGCGCTGCTTGAGGGGAGAAGGTATTCTCGAGGAGAGGTCAGAGGAAACGCCGAGGCTTGTTCATGAATCCAAATCAGCCTTGGAGTGGAGGAGCAGCTGTTTTCTCCACTCCACGGAGTGGAGGGGGAGCATCGAGTCGAGGCGTGTTTGTGAATACAGGTGCTAGTCTTGGCCTAGGTAAAGTCTTTGTGGGTGTAGGCAACGTGCTGCACTGTTGTCTGTGCCGTCCATCCTTGTGCTGGATGTGTTTCGTTGCCATTTGGGCGACTCTGTGAAGAGGCTGCTATGCAACTGCTGCACTGAACTCGTGATTCTGGGTGGGATGACGTCATAGCTACAGTCCCTTGATGTTAGTGTAAACAAAACCTTTAAGGATGCAGTCAAGCGGTGCTACGCAGAGTGGATGCACTAAGGTTAGCCTGCAGTGACGCCAACCAGGCGGCTGAAGAGGGCATCTCCAGCCACACTGTGCAAATGGACGTGTGGGCGACCATCCCAAAAAGTACCGTGCGAGCGTCGACTGCCCGGCGCTGCTGCGTTGGAAGACGCAGGAGATGACAAGGCGAGCGAGGGCAAGGGCGTTCCCACAATTCCTGCTGCTGCAGTGAGCCTCGCCTGCTAGGCTGTTCTGATTAGTACGAAGCAACCCCTGCCACAATCGGCTGGTAGGCATTGGTGCCCGAAGAAGCTGTCACTACTTGTTTTTATCCGCCATATGTGCATATATTGCGAAAAATATCTTGAAAGTATAGACATTTGCAATAAAAAAACCTAATGTGCCCAACAATTCTTTACAATCATTACCTTGGCCAAAATATTGTCGAGAACATTAAATATTGTCACCTTGATTACTTCCAAAAGAAACGTTTTCACGACAGTACTCACAGATAGATCCAGGGGCAAGTAATATCTGGAACGTTACAAGTTAGTACCTATCGAAGCCACAAGCATACAGCAGTTAGAGCAAGCGCTCTCAGAACACGGGCATGAAATGTGATTCGAGGGGTTGCTTCCGACGAAGCAGAACAGCCAAGCAGACGACACTCGCTCAAGCAGCATGATTACGCCCCCTTGTTCGTTCCCTCTCCCGATTTCCGCTTTGTTTCGACTCGGCGCCGCTGCACCGGGCAGTCAACGCTCGCGCGTTACTGTTAAAGAATTGACAGGCTGTACTAAGCAATTTCCATACTCGTACACACTGGTAGTGCAATCACAGATGCTAGCATGGTGATATATGCTGTTTGGTGGGTACAGTGAAGAAAAATTCCCAAACATTAGATACTGATGAACTTTGTTAGTGTAAAGTGTGCAGAATTTGAGTGGAAAAACATCACGATGCCGTCAAAGAGCCACTTTGAAGTGGCCTTACAACCTTTCCTTTTTTTGTGGCCCTTTAAGCTGTGTATATTGTGCGGCATCACTGACCGATGAAGACCTCAGCCTCATCCAGGTAGCAGGGGTCAACAGGCATGGTGGAAAAGCGTGAGTTCCGCATAAAAACCTTTATACCCTAATCACATCAGTGCTGTGCCAACAGTAAAAGGCTGACTGTAAGGTGAGGGAGGCACTGCTGCTTAGCAAGTCTTTTAAAGTGAGGTTGAAAGAAAATGAGAGTTGCAATCATTCTCTAACCCAGGTGCCACAAACAAGTGCCTCTTACTTCCTACAAGCTTCTGCTTGAATAATGAAAATGGCACTATGTCCAGGAGATGGCTTAAAGGTAAAGCAGAATAACAGGATTCCGGCCTTGCTTTTTAGAGACACCAGCAGGCAAGACGTCAAACCTTGTCTCATGCATCACTAAGTGCTTCAAACTGTGCTGCATTTTGTAGTGCACTTGCAAATCCTAAAATTTTATCCCATTTGAAATCTCTGCTAACGACTGTGTACACAAGCAGACCTCCATCACTGAGGGTTTCTTGTGTAAACATTTTCAAAAATTGTTTACTGTGGGCTAGTCATTATAGAGAATATTTTTCCTTGAAAACCAATGTGTCCATATTACCAAAGAAGTTTACAATGATCACAGCACCTCATTTGTTATATGACATGCCACTAACTGTCGGCATGCACTTCTGGATGCAGTCAACCTTAACGGTGTGCAAGCAGACATCCTCATCTATAAAAGGGACATGTACTTGGTGATCAGCGTCTCTTACCCAAGGCCTTGAGAGTCATTTCCACTCTGCCAGCTGGAAGGGCGATTTGACTCGCTTGGGCTTGGCCGCCTGGGAATTCCCGGCTCTTTTGGGCTTAGCTCTTCAGGGCCTCCCGGCTCAGTGCAATATGTTAGCCATTTGTAATGCCGGGCTGATTGCAGCAGGAGGTGATAAGCCTCTATATATATTCTCGAGCAGAACTGCTGCGTTCATGCTCCGCTGAGTGTGGTCATCTTAAAAGAAGAAAAGAATAAGTGAAACCAAACCTGAAGCCAGCAATCACTCAAAATGCACAAACACACAATCTGCACATTTAGAGAAAAATGCATCAGCATGACGGTTGGGAGTGTGACAAAAATGCTGACTGTAGATAAATACAACTAAAAAAAGATAAATTGGTTTTTATTCCTCAAACCACCTTCGTGCAGCCAATAACTGCTAGGGGGTCCCCTTAGACCTGCTAGCATGACAACACAGGGTGGGGCAGATGAAAGGACGCTCCTCATGCTTACCGTGAAATGCTGAGCTAGCGCCGCCCTTCTCACACGCTGAAATTACCGGAAAAGTGGATCTTTCCCAGAATTGCACCGAAATGTAAGATTCCCCCTCCTCCCACCAGAAAAAAAAAAAATTGAGCATGGTGTACATGGATTCAAAATAATTATCTTTGATCAAGGCAATTGGGATTAAAAGTGCGTGCCGAGACATCGCCGAGCTGCTATATACGCAGTGTACTCTCGCTGCACCGCCGCCTCCAATGCAAACATTGTCACTCGGTGTGCTGTTTAAACATGTTAGCAACTGTGCTTTTCTTTTTGTTGCCGGCTCCCGCCTAGACAGCGGCCATCTGGTTTTCGGGTCGCGCACATCTGATGTCTTGTTCGCGCTTGTCATTTGACGCCACCTTTCAGCAGGGGTTGTATGCACCTGTACACACCCCCTGTACACACCCCCTTTACACATCCGCTGTACACATCCCATTGTTTTGCTTAAGGCACCCTCTTAATTTGTAACAAATACTGCAATTGGATTGGATTCTGGGATTAGTTGGGGTCGACAGTACTGCCTGGGTGAGGTGCATGCCAAGGGTAGGGAGCAGGGAGATTCTGTGTGGGAAAGAGGAGCCGGGGCGCTTTCCCGGAACAGCGCAGAAATGTGAAATTATCAGTAAAGTAGAGAGGGCGCTTGCACGAGTAGGGGTGCTTGCTCGGAATTTTATGGTAATCGAATTAATTGCAATGCCACAAAAATCAATCAACAGCACTAGCTGAAGGTCATTCTTTGAGGGGCATCTGCTGACTATATAACCTAGGCTGTCTAAGCATGATATTGCACTAGGAAAGCAATGATACGTGCAACAAAGTGCAAGAGGTAACAAGAGCTATGTTTACTGTAGGGGAGCAGCAAATAGTACCACAAAAACCAATATATGGAGTGCTTGCTTAGTAGCCATCAATAAAGGGATACCTAAATGAACACCATGCCATGTCTTACAGTATCGAACTCTTTTGTTCAAAGGCATGCAATATGCATCTGCTATTGTAAGCAAAGTAAGAAACCCCTACAAGCCGGACCATGCCAGCCTGCATGCTAGCACACCCGCTATAGTAATCCTGGTCTTGAGAACGTGCCAGCCTATCAGGATGTGCTCACATGAAGTGGTAACTAATTGGTCCACAGAGGATTCTGGCACATCTAGGGATCATTTTCCGATAACCTTCAATATGCGTTTATCTCCATTAAAAAATATTGGTACAACCCACAAATTTGTTAACCACGTTACCAATAAAAATTTGATATGTGCTTATCTTGCTTTGGTAGTTAGTACGAGCCAGTCAGACAGCTAAGCAGAGTTTCCTCTCTGCAAAATGCAGTACAGCAATCTTTATTTACTGTATGCGCAGCAACCTTTACCAAACAGCAGTCTCCCTGGTAGACACAAGAAGGCAAGACAGCCTATCGTTGTAGAAAAGCAGGTAGTTTTGCCGGTTGTGTGTTGTTTTTGCATTGAGGAGCCTGTGTTTGACTCTGTGACACTTGCATATCGTACGAACATAGTTAATCAGTCAGCGTGCGAAGTCAATTTAAATTGGAAGATAACAAGCTGAGCACTTTACGTGAATGTAGACGGCCAAGCCTGCACCTGAAAACACTGATGAGTGGAAGCTCTTGCCTTTTATTCTCAGTTCTCAGCTATTTTTGCCCGTGAAAGATCGCGACAAGTTCATACGTGAATAGTGCTGGTATTCTCTCGGCTGTGAGCCCAAGTTTCTAAGAGCAGAACAAGAAAGTAGCACACCATGCGTGTGACAGCAGCGTGTACTCACCCAACACGTCAGCCTAAGGTACCGCATTCTCTACTGCTTTACCTGTCTAATTTTGTTCTCTGCTTAAATTTCATTAACTAATAAAGCCCCTGGCTAGTATCCGGATAACTAGAGCACAGGAATGAATTGATAGAGGACATTTTTCAATACTGGACTTGTTTTTTTTTTTGTATCTGACCATCATCCTCTATTTATTTCGTGTGAAAAAAGCCCTTAAGAATGTTGCAATGATTGTCAAGGACAACCTACATGCCTTTTCTTCGCCTTCAGTCCGAAAAAAAAAAAAAAAAAAAAAAAAAAACAGTATGCAGGGAACGTGGCAGTACAACAGTACAACGCAGGGATTTTTTTCAGTACCAGATACCTGTGGTCAATCCTTGTCAGTAAGAGTAAAATGGTGACACTATGGCCTATTGGATAAAAACTCCAGAAATACAGTCACAAGGAAGTGCAGTCAATGATCAATGGGCAGAAGACTAATGTTCACTGAGAAAATCCCACAACACATCCCTCATGTAATGCGCCTGAACATGAGGTGACGCATTTTTTGCCTCTTCCCCATCCTTGATTTGTTCTCTGCTTGAACTATAAAATGAAGCCTTGTGAGAGCATAGAATTTCATGATTGTGTTCGTTACCTCCTTGTTGTGTTTGCCACAGCTAACCATGTTCAGCCTGTTGCTAGCCAAGCTCGAAATCAAGTCCGTCATGCTGTCTGCTTTTAGCCTGTTGCAACTAAAGCAATACGTAAATGAGTCCTCCAGCTTTGCAATCAGTACCTGAAGATCTGAAGACGGCCATAGCAGCTCGTCTTTATCTATTTCCTGTGTCAAGCAAGCTTCCTCTATAAGTTCTTAAGTGGCTGGCAGAAGTAATGCCTTCGAGCAGTCATTATTTTTTTCAACGTCTTTCGAGCAGCGTAGCCCGTGACGTAGTAGGCGACCCGAGAGTCGCTCTGTATGATTGTGGCATCATGATCACTTAGTAAGCCGCACGATTCAAGTACTTCATTGACTTCATTTAGGCACCCTACGTCCATAAGCTAGTCCAGTTTTCCCAGAATTTGTAAGGACTGAGATGGAGTAAGGTGATCGTTACTCCCAGAAATCTGCCTCAAGATACCAAACAAATTCTGTAATGGATCCTGACTCAGACGTGCGGTCAATAGATTAGCCGAGCTTTGTTGCGACATAATCAAGAATTGACAATGTGCTGGCGAGCGTCACACGAAGGCCCTCTGCAGTGTCAGGTGTGAGGAAGCCTAGCTTCCCAATCTCTGCCTCCCAAGCATCTCTTCCCAATCTGTGCCTCCCAAGCATCTAGGTAAGCTACAAAATCCTTCACCTCTATATGACTTGTTGACCCGATACGCATGGCACCACGACTATACCTTGATGTCATAGCTACAATGAGTCTCGACATCCGTCGTACGAAGAACTTTGTTGCAGAACAAGGGCCGTGACCGCATATTCTTTCGATGTCATCAGAGTAGATGTACAACCCTCTGAGCACCATCAATAAAAAAGGAAAAGGCGAAGTTCACTTTCATTTTCTCAAACCCATTCGGTTCAATTACCGCCTTACTCACATGAGACATTGCTTTAAGCCTTGCAGCAACCTGGTTGTCATACTTCCAAGTTTCCTTTATGA
This sequence comes from Amblyomma maculatum, assembly GCF_055883805.1. NCBI lineage: Eukaryota > Metazoa > Arthropoda > Arachnida > Ixodida > Ixodidae > Amblyomma > Amblyomma maculatum. The sequence continues at coordinate 160,833,603 of NC_139346.1, read as the reverse complement.
TATCCATTTAGACATAATCCTTCCTGTATATAAAGGCCCTTGGATATAACAGAGCTATGCGCACACTTCACCTGGTGAGGGAAGTCTGACAAAAAGCGCAAACTTCTATTGCCATTTGCAGGGTGCTGAACCTTGCAGACCGTTTTGTGAGCTGTTCCTTTGATACCAAATGACCATCACATGTGATTCCAGGATGCAGCATTCGTGGTTCCAAGTCCACAAACAGGCCAAACTTTTCTGCAGCCAATGTGGTGTCAATGATGATTTTGGAAAGGACGTGTGCCTTCACATTACTGTGGGACCCGAAAACGCCAAGAATCTGCTGAAAGTTGCTGGAAAATGGCTGGAAAAGTACTAGCAGACCATGGTCGCAGGTCTCCATGCACTGGTCCAGGGAGGTGTAGGCACCCAGGTCCACGAAGCCTTCAATAAGCCCACTGCTTGTTACTTTCAGCCACCCTGACAAATTCATCTCATCAATTGAGATGCCTCCATGCCTCTCAATTTCGTTCATGTCTTTGGTCTTTTCTGCGTTGCCACAAAAACATTCTCGTTTGACTGAAAGAGCTCTTATAGCCCTTCATATACCTGTGCAAACAGCTCTTGCTGGGAAGCACCATTACATTGTGCCTGCGAATGTGTTCGTACAACTTGGGGCTTTTTATCCTTATTAGGACACATTCTAACACTCACTCCTGACTGTGCTTCATTCCTTGCGCTCCTTTTTTTTTTGGAAGCATGGAACCATGCTTGCACTTGCTGTCGCTGCTTTTCAGGTAGTCCATTGGGGCTTTGCTCAAGCTTCTCTCCGGATATAGTGGCATTGTCTTTCTTCATCTTTGGGTTTGTGGTTCGAAGCTTACCAACCTTTGCCTTTTCGCGACGGAGCTGCAGGTTATATTTGATGAGTGTTTTTGACACTCTTGCTGCAGAAACTACTGTCTTCTTCCTCTTATAACAGGCTTGGTTCACCAACAGCTTCCTAAAGTACCTACACTGTACATATGGCCTCTCGTCTTGTGATACCCCAGACAATGTTTGCTGTGCAGCTTGTTCCCGTGCAGCCTGTAATTAGCTTGGCCGTGGCTACGACGCTGTTCACTTGTGCCAATTTCTACTCAAGCCCAGGGCACATACACATTTGGCCAACAGAGCGGACAGCCTTGGTATCAAGCACATAGACTTTCTTCAGAGTTGCGCGTTGCACGAACACAGAGCAGTGATGATGCATATCCTGCGCCGAGCACAACACAAGCTTCCTAAAGCAAATGCTGTCACCTGCAAGCGCACAAACACTAAATGCGAGTGTTTTTGGTGCTTGTGCAAATAAGTTTGTGGACCAGCATGGACTTGGAATCCTTTTATCTTTCAAGTAGTCTAACTTTTCCACGGTGCACGCATCACAAAGCACTGTTGGGCTGTCTGTGCCCACTTTTTCGTCGGTACTGTCAGCCCCGAAAACAGCAGATGCACAGGACATACCGTCGTTTCCTTTCATTCGTTTGCTGAGCACTTCTCCTCTTGACGTCCTCGACTTCCTCTTTTGAGGCAACCTTTTCAACAGATACGTGGGTGTGTTTGGAAAAAGTGCCGGTACTGCATCCTCAGTGAGGTATGGTCGGCCATGGGGAATCTTTAAGACCTCACTATTTACAGCGTGGGTGTAGTCATGCTCGATGAATCTTTGCTCAAAGTGCCACTCACATAGCACTGATGTCTTCTCCATGGGTTTGTCTGCTTAAGGGGTCGCCCGCTGCCACACTTTGAGCCTTTGGTTATCACTTGGCGCAGCAAAGGTAGATACTTTCATGCCTTTCTTCCTGGTGGAGACGTACCCTGAAGTGCAGCTGGGAGTGATCAGTGTGTTTAACGCTTAAGGCGTTTTTCCATTGCCTCGTTTGCACTCATGGCATGTTAAGGTTACACTGCACAAACGAAAGCACAAATGAAATCATAATAGATAGCGCACAAACGCTCAGACCAGCCTCAAAGAACGGCGTAAATAGCCAGTCAACCGCAGAAAAGCGATTCGGCTGGCACAGAACGGTGGGGAGGAGAGATCTAAGTTGCAGCATGCACGCCATCTGTCGCTAGCATGAATGACTGCGACAGCCTTTCGCATGCGCGGGCCGGTGTGATGTGCTCACTTCCCCATCTAGCCACCATACGCATGGTGGGCAAGAAGCTGCACACAGAGTGTATCACCAAGTTAGAATGCTTGCTTTTTGTGGTCTATAGCAAAAAAAAAAAAAAAAAAGCAGACAGCTAAAGGAAAGAACAGAAATGGCAAATTTTGGGCTTAGGCAACAGCTGATTGGCTGGTAAACTGAACTAAAAGTTTACTTTTTTACTAAAATTGGAGCACGTAACATTCAAACACTGTTCTGGCACCGCTGAGAGCCTGGCTAACCAAAGTACTTGACAAGGGAATAAGGAGCTTAGATAAAGATGCACGCCCAGCAACCAACCAAGCAAAGAATTTCACGAGCGCAGACAAGGGTGCTGGACAGCTGCTAGCTAATAAAACAAAATGCAGCTTGAACCAATTGCCACATTGAAAAGGACAGCCCAAAGTATGCACCAGCTAGGCCACTTTGATATATTAGTTTAGGCCCTAAACCTGATTAACATTCTTAAATCTTTGAACTCATTTTTCTCAGTTTGAACTATTTGCAAGAGCACTTTCATCAGGAAAGCTACCATATCTAAACTCGTCCACAAAAGGCTGCTTTCAAGGTGGTTTCTGAAGTAAAATTTTACTGGGAAGAAGATGAGGTATATTTTTTACTCCTAATTATTTCATAAGAAAAAAAAATTAAGTATGCGACGTGCAGTGACAACAGAAAAAAAATTGAGTTCATTTTTAAAGTGCTCAGATTTTTACAAGAATGTTATAAAGAACCTGCAATTTGTCTTGTCCTGTACAATGAAGTACCTAGAAGCTATCTAAGCGTGAACGATTAGTCATCCTCATGATTTTTTAAATGATAGTTTTCCTAAGCTGACACACTTAATTACTCATTATGACAGATACTTCTTTTCTATTTGCGCTAGGGTGATGAAAGTTAGAGTATGTTCTGATAAGAGGAAGATAAGCCATCCCTGAAAATTTTATCGAAAGTGGTCCAACAGTTCAGACGTTGACCCTTTAGCCCCGCATCGCCCTTCAGGAAAAAGGGAATACTTGTGAGGCAATAAAAACGTGTAACTGATGCTGTCAAGGCAGCCGAATGCTCAGTACAACCAATCTGTGGCACATCACCAATTGACTGCAAAGTCTCTGCCACAGCTTCTGCATGCAAGCGCGTCAGACTGAATGCATGAGTATTGTCAAGAGCTTTGACCATGCTTGTAAAATAATTCCGATGTATATAAAAAGCCCCCAAATTCCCACTCCATGGATGTCTCCAGCAGGCATCCAAGGAAGGCATATTGCCCTCGCAAAGGAAAGCACTGCGATAAACACTTCGAAACAAGTGACAAAATCAACGAAACGAAATGCAGCCGCGGAGCGACTGACAACTACTGCAGCACGACCGAGGCCCAACTCATGGGCCAACGCGGCTGAAGCTTATGGCGCCGCTAGCAGCAGCGTCACATTCCCTCTTGCGGCATCGGTGCGCAAGGGGGTCACGCGCGACCAAAAGAAAGTGCCGCGGTCTTCACCTCCCCATTCTAGCCACCCTTACTTGGTGAAGCAGGAAACAATGCAAAGGTGAACATTGCATGTTGAACACATGATTCTTGACCTCTTCTCATTCTCTGCTGTCAAACAGTGCCTGCAGCGCTGATATGAAGTAGCTGCTTGGAGAAAATGCAGTGTGGCTTCGAAGCAGGTTCATCTGGCACACTAAGGTTCTCCTCTGGCTTCTTGAAGGAGGTTCACCATGGAGTGATGGCAGCTGACTTGCTTGCTGAATTGCTGCCCTCCTCCCAACTGAGTAAAAATATCAATCTCTGGCAGAGGGTAATGTTCCATTTCACAAACTTTGTTGAGCGTAATTTTGAACTCCCCACAGTCCGCTTATAACGATACTGAATTATCCGAAGAAAAAAAATGATTATAACCGATCATGTTTATATCTGGACTGTCGTAAAAAAAGGCTGCCTAACTTACCTGTGTAGGTCAAGAATAAGAATTTCCACTTGCGCTGAAAAAGATACTGTAGAGAATATACGCTTTTGAAACAATGTGTTTGCTCATCACGCGTTTGAAAAGAGAAGTGCCTCAAGCATTAGGTGCACTGAAATAGTTGAAATAGGTGCCTGGGTGGCAGCTGCATTTTAACCACTACGGTGTGCATTGTGTCTGGCTGCTGTGGGTTTGCTGGTGGCAATCCCTTCACTTGCATGAAGCCGATGAGCCATTTGATCTTGGACGGCGCACTTTGCGTGGTCATCGGTGTCGAAGGTGGGCTAGCGTCAGCTTTGCCGTCACTGTCGCTGTTGTTCTCATCACCGGACAATGGCGCACTCTGGCGTGATGACACATTCTTGGCGATCACCTCGTAGCTGACATCCTTAATACTGCAGCACTGTCTACACTTATAAACTCCTCCACAGACACATTTTTTCGTCCTTTACAGCTTGCTTTCAGAGTTCGGTGATGTCTTCAGCTTTTGCGGTGTCAGTTTTCATATCGGGTGCAGCTCCATCCTGGTACACAAAGCCCACCTTCTGAAAACAGTTCTTCATGGTAGAGGCCTTGACTTTATACCATGCTCCGCAAACGAAGCGCACGGCCTTCACTAGACTGACCTTCAAGTCGAGGACCTGTCCAAATGTGCCAGCACGATCATTAGCTAAATCAGCCACTCAAGTATGCGCCGGCGATATAAAGCCTTGAAATTGGTGAACATGCCAGCATCTAACGTCTGCAGGCCTCCTGTAGTGTTAGGCGGCAGAACGTCACCTCAGCTGATGTTAGCTTTGGGCTAACAGTGTGAGCGCTGCAGTTGTCTAGCAACAGAATCACTTTCCATCCTTACCTCTCGATCATTTCGTCACTCGCACAGCCATTCCGCGAAAAGGTCTAGTCATCCAGGCCTTTTTATTGCTGTGGTAGTGGGGTGGATTTGTTCGTTTCTGAACCACACCACCTTTTTAGACAGCCCTATAACGAAGGGTTTAAGGTGATGACTGCCGTCCATGTTAGCGTACAGCAGCACGGTGGCGATCACTTTGGAGTGCTTCCTGCCGGGGCATGGATCGCCCGTAAGTGCGTGTCTTGGACGGCAGCAATTGAAAAAAAAAAAATTCTGTTTCATCACAGTTGTAGATGTCTTTTTCACATTCTGCTCCAACAAGGAAGATGTGTTCGTTCGCAGCCACTCTTCCTTCGTGTTCGCATCTAACAACGCTGCTTCTCTCACCTCATATTTGTAAACAGTGCCATGCCACTCTTTGAAGCACTGAATCCAGCCTCCACAAGGCTCAAAAATTATCTTTTCGCAAATGGTAAGCGAACTTCTTTACCTTAGCGGCCAGTATTGGTCCATTGATGGCACATTTTGTGCACGGGTCGTGAGGAACCATTAGTACAGGGCCTCTTCAATGTTGGCAAACAGAGACTTCCTCACATGTTTTTCGTCTGGCATGACAGCTGTCTCTAACTTTCATGATTGCAGCACTCCCATTTTCAAAATGGTCAACGTCGCCAATTGCGCGAGGCCATGCTTCTTAACGAAGGCACTCACTTTGAAGCCACGACAAAAATCTTCCAAAATTTGCTGCTTAGTCTCCAGCGACACAGCCTTGCGCTTGGTCGGTGCCATCTTGAAGCTGGGAGAATATTCAGGAACTGGTCCGTCTGACTGCCTCTTCTCATGCTGTTTCCTCGTTTGTTCTCCATCTCTTACAGGTGCATGGGCTAGGGCAGCCTTTTTCTTTTTTTTCTTTCTCTTCCTTCCTCCGTACCACAAGTGACATGGCCAACGCAGGGGTACGTGACTTGAGCTACTCAAAGCAACTGGCGCCATCTTACTGTGCCAGCAGCAGTTCTCAATGCTCTCGCTCTTCGTTGCTTTCATGATCGGAGTATGTGGGAAAAATGACAGCAAGTGCAAACTCGCGTATGTGAAGTTTTCACCCCATCTGAGCATCGTTCAAGGGAACTTAGTGCCGCGAACGTAATGCTCAGTATGGAAAACGCTGCTGACAAGGCAAAATTATGATCTTTGTATCCGTTATGTGATCACGAAAATATTGTTATATATGTTTTTTCTTCCATAGTCTCAATGAAAAAGTTGACACTCATAAGTCAACCTATCGCTATAACCAGTGTATCATTATATGTGCTATCACTATAAGTGGACTGCACTCTATAGGAGTGAGCCACTTTTCATGAGTTACAGGGGACATTAGAAGCCTGTTAAATTCCTCTGACACTTTATCACAGAGTGCAAAACCTCGGTTGTGTTCCTGGTTTGACGTGCAGGCGCACTGCTAGTTTGGACCTTTCTTGCTTCCCGTGGTTTCCGTGAATAGGTCTGCATAGTCCTTTGCGGCGGCCAAAGGAGCCACGGAAGCAGAGCTCTGTTCTTGCGGTGAAAGAAGAACATGGAGCACAGCTGCCGTTTCCATTACTAGTTTCTGCATCAAGTCCTGACCATATAGCAAAGGGCCTTTGCAATCCAAAAAAATTAGATTGCAATCGACAGTTGCCGTCTTATAGTCCACTCACGTCGGCAATACGCCTCGCAGGCTGTCAGCAAAAGCGGCAAATTACGACTTCTTGTACAGAGGAGGCAGCACTGCAGCCAGGCAACTCGTGAGCTGAGCCGATTCCAACGTCTCCAAGGTGTTTGGCTTGTTTCTGTTAACACTGCACTTTCAGCAGAACTGGCAGCTCGCCTTCGATGTGCTGAAGATGAGCGCAGTCAGAGGTGCATCAAGCTTGAGAGGACACTGAAATCGATAGAAACTAAAGACACCTTTAATCAAAGACAATATGCTGATGAGAGGTGAAAATGCAGCATTTACACTGAATCAAGGTGCGTGTATTGAGGCGTAAAGACGAAGTGCAGAAGCCCAAGGCAGCTATTCTGCTCAAAAAGCTTGAATTCCGTGGAGCTGCTGGTATTGCTGATGCTAGCCGCATGCCACAAAGTTGCTTTTATGTAGTCACCTTCATTTTCATTTTAATTTATGCTAAAGGGTCAATGCTGTCTCATATGCTAACAACACTTCGGTTTTAGTTATTCAGTTAGCTTTGTTGGCCTCTGCACAGTGTATATATCGCTGCCATCATCACTTTTGGCTGACACTAATAAAGCATTGTTGGATGAGGTACTTGCGATGCTAGGAGCGTCATACTCGGGCATTTCTGCAGCTGCATCTTCACACTCTGGGTCATCACCATTAGGGATGATGACCCTCAAAGTGCGGATAATGTTGTGTAGTGTGGTCATGCAGTTATTGCAGCTGATCGCTCTGTCAGTGCTTTGTGTGTTATCCTCAGGCATGCGAATCACCTTTTTCATATCCCAAAAGCTTGTTCAAGTGAGTTCCTCGTTTTAATGACTTCTGTTATACAGAAGCCCATAAACTTAACAGAAAAGCATAAACTCGTGCTTGTTTTATACCCCAGTCACACGGTGATTTTCAAAGGCGATTGAGTCGATAGCCTTTGAGATTTTCAATCCCGATCGAACTCGATGGAGTTGTGCCACTGCTACACGGCAAAACTCGAAGGCTGTTGAAATAGTTCTGGTGTTTGGCGCCAAACTTTTGTGGCGCCGCTATCATTGCTTTCGGTTTTGCTTGAAGAACTAAAATTTCTCTATAAATGCAAAATAAAATAAACTGTTGCCTTTTTTAGTAATTGCAGGTGTTTAGCTGTTATTCTAGGACAACGTTGTTTCTTTTTTTAACGCGTTAACGTTCATACGGCTGTGCTTTTCATTATGTTTGCTTTTCTCGGCGACACAGGTTACAGTGATAGCACATAAATTATGCGCCTTAAAAAAGAGCTATGCTATTTTAAAATTATTAAGAACATTAATATTTCACCACGCAAATTAAAGATATAAAATAATAACGCTTGTTCATGTTTTTGTATCGTAAACGCGCTGTGCACGTGTGTGCGTCACGCTTCTCGGGTTAATGCTAGCAACCTTGCGGACGTTCGAGGGCCTTCGAGATCTCGATAGAGTTCTGAGCTGCTCCGCTGACTCGATAGACTATCGACTCAATGGTCATTGAAAACGCCCGTGTGGCAGCTTTCGAAGGCCTTGGAGGCCTTGGAGTCAATAGGCAGTCGGTTCGAGGGCCTTCGAAATGCCCGTGTGACAGCGGTATTACATAGCTTAAGCAAAATTCTTTCTTCCTTACCTTTTCTCAGCAGCTTCCCAAGCATTCCTCAAACGTGTCATTAAGAATGGCGAGCGTGCATATCCTTGATCGCCAAGGAGAATACCAGTTGTCACCTGCTCGTACATGACCATTACCCTGCTATTAGAGAAAACTCAACTGTCATGAACAGAACCCGCGCAACTGTCAGTTTGAGCGTCTTAATGGAGCGCAGATGCTATCTGAATACCAGTTGTCACCTGCTCGTACATGACCATTACCCTGCTATTAGAGAAAACTCAACTGTCGTGAACAGAACCCGCGCAACTGTCAGTTTGAGCGTCTTAATGGAGCGCAGACGCTATCTGAGTCGCATCGACAAGCGGTGTGGTCCGTGTAAATGCCCAGAAGAAAAGAATGCTCGTCGTTTTATTGCAGCCAAATATATAGGGTGTGCCAGCAAACTTGGGCCAAGATTTAAAAAAAAATATGGTTAGCCAAACCAATTCATAGCTGTACAGAGTCGCCTGTGCTAATCTCTTTTTTCTTTCACTAAAGTTAAAGGCTTCATTCAGTACTCCATCCAAGAGCAGTTCTAGGGCGTTGTCAGATATCTGCCGAAAAGACATGTCTAATTGCACTAGCATACATCGGTTTGCAGATCTCTATGTATGCCATTGGAGACAAGTTGGATGTCGCCGAATTGTCAGTGCATGCTTGCCTGACTTGAGTATTCTACTTTCTGCTCGTGATTAGTGGAAAAGTTATATGCTGTTCCAGTAACGCAGAAATGACCCGTATGAAGGCCGATTTTCTTGCAAAGAGTGGTGGCAAGGGCCTAAGGAATGCTATCGGATGCATAAACAGGTCGCACATAGAGGCACTGGCTCTAAGTGAATCGACACAATCCGACTTCAACAGAAAGAAGTGGCTGTCAATCACTCGCCAAGCGGTATGCAATGACAGGAACAAGTTTCTAAACGTGTTCATCGGATTTCCTGGATTGGTGCACGGCGCCCGCGTCTTAGAGAGCCCATTCTTCATACGTAGAGCTCTGGATTGCGGGGATAATTACATACTCGGGGACAGTGCATACCCCTTGGTGCCATGGCTCATGACCCCGTTCAGGGATAACGAAAGCACTTTTCCTATTTGGAAAAAGAACTTAGAGCGGTGATTGAAAACACTTTTGGGCTGCTCAAACAGCGCTTCAGGCGGCTATACCTTGTTGATGCAAAGAGTGTTCCACAGTGCTGCTACATAGTTATGGGTACACGCGTGCTGCACAACCTGTGTAATGATGAACAGGGCTTTCTGCAGAACTTAGCATCTTTGCCACAAGAGGAAGATGTGGGCAACGATGACTGTGAAGGTGATTTCAACAACAGTGCCCCAGGTTACAGCCAACGCCTGAAAGAATTCACCGCCAAGGAGCAGTGTTAGAAGCATATCTTGATATCATGGCCCTGTGAACGCTCCACACAGAAGCTGTCGTTTCACAGAAAATAAATGCAGCATACTGTGCTCATAAAATAGTTTTATTTATTTTGCTGTTCTTGAAGTACGTTAATCAGGTGGTCAAACCACTCCATGCAATTATTGTATCTCTTCTCCCTCACTTTGAATTCTTCCTTCCTTGCTTCATGTTGGGCCTTCTTTTGCTCCAGTTGTTGAAGTGCATCCAAGAGGCGTGCGAGTTGAGACTTGCTGCGCCGCTTTCGTTTTGGTGTGCCACCACTCTCTACTGGCACTGGAATATTTTCGTTTTAAAGAGGTGCTCCTGCAGCGCTAGTCCTATAAAGCATACACACAAAGGTGCCACATCAGTTAATGTTTTGTACAAAATGTGTAATTTTCACTTACTCTGCTCTTTCACCAGATAGCATTGCTCTGCCGAGTTCGAGCAGTAACTTCAGGTTGACGCTGTGCTCCTTTTCGAGGACTGCAACCAGCTCTGTGCATGATCAGTACCACTGCACAGCTCCAGAAACAACAGCAACTTACCCTTCATGCTCGCAGGTTGCCCGATGGCACCTGGAAGAGCCGTTGTCTTTCTTGGTCTTTTCACAAACCCGATCGAGAGATTTCCACTTGTTCTCGACCTGAACTGTAGTCATTGAGCATTTGAACTCGGTATTCAGCAGTTCTGTGAGCTTTTGCCAGACCAGCGTTCTTGTGCTAAACAAAATACACAATAATAACATTACTTGGTGTAATGCAATAACTTGTTTTTCAGAAGAGCACTTTAAATGCCTTGCATGCAGCCGTTGCAATTTTTTTTTGTTTAGTGCAGCACACGGTAATACGAACAGGTATTATTTACTAAAGCATGCATTCACACCTTAGCTGCCATGCATGTGAAGCAAACTGCTGTATGGGCTTAAATTTGATGTAATATTCAGTATAAGTGCACACTGTGAGGGATTCTTTGAAACATTACTGGAACTATAAACCACGGAGCCTATATATATATATATATATATATATATATATATATATATATATATATATATATTGTAACACTCTTGTCTCTGTGTAATTATCCTTTGAGCCCAAGAAATGGTCCACACGAAACAGGCGGCACTTCCACTCCCACTCTCCTCTTCTTCGTCCAACTACCTACGAGTTCCTCATCTTCATTTACCGTATGGACTATAACATTTGCCTCCCTTTCGCAAACGAAGCCTCCGGTCGAGTCAGGTGTTATCACGAGAGTGGCATTTCTTCAAACGGACGACATGTGTAACTTCAGTTTTTGCCGAACATCGTCCACTAGCTGTAAGGCGTGCAATCCGGTAAAGTTCGCCGAGTCGTTCTAAGATCACGTATGGTCCAGTGTAGCGTGCCAGCATTTTCTGGTGTAAGCCACGCTTTCTCATTGATTTCCAAAGCCAGACTCGGTCAACGAGGAAGTAGATGATCTGGTGATGATGGTCGTCATAGCGAGCTTTTGATCGCTCTTGTGTTGCCATAGTCCTCAGTTGGGCTATTCACCGCGCTTCTTCAGCCAGGCAAAGGGTTTCGGCTAAGCATGGGTCGTTTTCAGCAGAAAATGGGAGGGTGGTGTTGAGAGTGTGTCCAGGGGAGCGGGCGTACAGAAGGAAGAATGGACTGTATCCTGTGGTCTTATGCCTGGCAGTGTTGAAGGCATATATGACGAACGGAAGAACACAGTCCCAGTTTTTATGGTCCGATGCGATGTACATTGAAAGCATATTCGTGAGAGTTCTGTTCGTATGTTCAGTTAAACCATTTGTCTGAGTTTACACTGGTGTTTACATAACGTAAAATATGTCGTGATATGACGCATAACACTTTGGAGACAAAGATCACGTATTGGAGTGCTCTCGTTTTGCCCACCAAACCTTTTATTTCAGAGTATTTCGAAATGAAAAATTTTGTCTTCGAGGCACCCCAAAGCTCTGCTGCTTCGTGTACAAAAGCGGGTGCCTCTTCCAGATCAGGGATGGAATGGAATACAGGCCTGCATCGCTTCGATCATCAGCGTTGCCAGGAGCTGAAGGCGGTGATGATACCGGAGGGGGTACGGCTTGCTTGGAGGTATCGGACCGCACTGACACAACTTGGAGGTTTGGCATTCTGTGCGACCTTGCAGATCTAGGTATACGGGGCAGCATGTTGAACTACCTAAAGGATTTCCTTTCAAATCATTCATGCAATGCACGCTTGGGCTCAACTTTCTCAAGGACCTTCACTCAAGAAAACGGAGTACCACAAGGGTATATTTTAAGCACTACTCTGTTCGCTGTAAAAATGAATTCAATATGCAGAATAATCCCAAAACACATCACGTGTTCACTTTATGTTGATGATCTCCAGATTGCGTGCATATCCTCTAACATATCAACTTGCGAGCGGCAAATACAGTTGACAATAAATAGATTAGCCGCATGGGCAGACAAAAATGGATTCCAGTTTTACCCACAGAAATCAATGGCTGTTCTGTTCTCACTCAAACGAGGCTTGCATACCGACCCTTACCTACACCTAATAGAATCTGTATTACCTATCAAAAGCGAGCACAAATTCCTGGGCATTATTTTTGATAAAAAGCGAACATTTCTACCGCATATAAATGCCATAAAAAAAGCATCGCAGTAGTTTCTCTTAGACGAGGGCTACACACTGACCCCACTATGTGCCTAAATGAAATCTTACTACCAGTAAAACACGAACACAAATTTTTAGGTATAACCTTTGACTGAAAGCCCTTTTTCCTTTCTCATATAAACACCCTCAAAGAGAAAGCTTCCAAATCCGTCAATATAATCAATTCTGCAGAATCTTTAATGGCCCACCACCACCACTCAATCCTCTCACGCAAACACTGGGGCTCTGACCGGACCTGCCTTTTACACATCTACCGCTTTGTCGTTCACTCTTGCCTAGATTATGGCTGCATAGTATACAGATCAGCAAGACCTTATCTAAAGCAAATGGACCCTGTACATAATTCAGGTTTGTCTCTTTCAACTGATGCTTATAGGACATCACCTATAAGCAGTGTTTATGTAGACACAAACGAATCATTCCTAGAATATAGTAGGACCATGCTTACATTTTCATATATCCTGAAAATACACTCCCTAACAAAACATATATGCTACCTTGTTGTCACTAAGTGTACCTTCAGAGTATTGTTCAACAATGGGCCCCAGTCAATCAAATCGTTGTTACTTGGTTTTGAAGATAGAGACCTTTAGTACAGTGTGTGGACGCTTACGTACCATAAACGCCAGCAATTTGCGGGATGTCACTCCTTGCCTCGCATTGACACTTTTAGTTGACCATACGAAAATGCAAACATAAACTGCAGTGGGGATATCTTGAGTCGAAATAAGAAAACGCATTAAGGCTTTCTTTTTTTTTTTTTTTACTCCAAAGCCAAATCCAGCCAAGTCGCTCAGATACGGTAGCCAGTACCTTTTCTGCATCTCCCGTTGTAGTCAACCAACTCACTAGCCCCCATCCAACTTTTCTGTTCATTCATTTATTTACACAGTATCCCAACTGAGTACTCAAGCAAGAGCAACATATAGAAAACATATATCAGTAATATAAAAGCAAGCATAAAAATATAACTATACAAAATATGGTCAAATATTTATTAGAACTGCAAAATGATAATGTACACTGGACTTGCACAATACAAGGACAAGATGAAGTCAACATGCGTGAAATATGCAGAGTGGTTGCTGTAGCTATCAAACGATTTGCAACATAAAAAACACTGCCTGAATATTACTATAGGGCTGGAGAGAGCAGGTGGGTTATTCCAACTGGCAATGGTATTTGAAGGAAAAATGCAATTTGTAATTAGTTCTCTGTGTTGTATGAGCGTTATTATTGTCACAAGATGAAATAAGTGAAGTAATTCTGATACTGTAACTTGTTTACTGGCAATGCATGCAGTGCATTGTGGGCCATAGGCTTTTATCATCAGCTGCTGTTCTTTAACTTGTGCTTTTAGCCATGCAGGTTGGTACTGCAGTGAGTTTTAAAGGGCATTATGCAATATTGGAACGTGCAATAGCTGAAGTAATTTATAATCATTATAGCACTGTACTGCATGCTTGTACTAGCTGTTTCATGGCAGGGACTTACAGTGAAAAAATTCATAATAAGGGGTCTGTGCTGATCATCTCGACACACCTCATTTCCTGCCTCAAGTGCAAAGCTTATTAAAGCAGTTGTCGCCATTGGTTTGCACGTGCTTTTACTGGAGATGTACCAAAGTTATATGTGAATTCTCACTTCTTTTTTGTAATATTTATTCTAGACTATTGGTGCATTGACTTGTTTATAACATATTTAATCAAGATAAGCTGGTCATTTATGTATTTTTGATCCTGTAATGTGCTGTGAAAGGTAATTTGCACCTTCTCTCACATGTGATCTGCTCAGTGCAGGCATAAGTCACTCCCACATTCTAATTCCTGTTGTGCTATTTTTATGCGAGGCAGAAAGAGTTGTTCTTCATTACTTTTTGAGTAATTTCTATACTCAATGCAGCAGGCAGTTTACATGGTTGGGACATGTGACTTTTTTTGCACAGTGCAATTTACAAGTTTTTAACATGATTTTTTCACAGTACTTTATTTTGTTCTGGGATATTAAAATAGTACAAATGCCAGTGGGCAGATTGTTTTCATATTTAAGCAACTATTCATGGTATTTTCAGCTTCTCTTAGCTCAAATGAGACCTTCCGTATTGGCCCATTTCCATGGAGGCAGGATGCAGCAGTGACACCAGATTGCAATTCCAGTGGATGTGAAATGAGCATACCATATTTTCTCGTCTATAAGACACATGCCTATTATTTAGAGGCTTTCAACGAAAAAGTTGGTATATAGACATGTCCTTGTATAAACTGCATCTCAGTTTGCCCTGTTAGGACAATAGGACCTTACTACACATACTTGTGTGACCATTAAAAATTTTTCTGTGACTGTGAGGACATTCCTTATGTAGCAAAAATGGTTTAAAAATTGAGGCATAACTCTGCAAACAACTGCCACATAGGCAGAGCAGCAACACTAAGTCTTTAAATGCTTCATCTTTAATACATTATAAAAAAGTTTGCCGATTTCTGGTGGCAGCAGTGCTCAGACATTCCCTTCGCACTCGTAAACTCAATTGCTCCTCTGATCATCTTTGTGCTCAGTTGTCGGGCGCAGTACAAGCAAGGAGAGGAAAGCACATGCAGTAGTCATCAAACATTGTTGCAAATGAGAACTGGAAAACTCTTAGTTTGTCTTGGCAGTGCAGGAGAGCAACGAGCACAGATGTCACCATGTTTTGGCCGTTCATACTACGTTCATACCTATGAGATGACCGAAAGCCGTTACCGCCGCTGGTTTACCAGAGTTCGCCTAGGAGTGTTGCATAAAAAAAATGTACATAATGAGTGAAACGAAGAGGCGTCCATGTGCTATACGACGTCAGTGCACGTTAAGGATCCCCAGATGGGTGAAATTGCTCCGTAGCCCCCACTACGACTCCTCTTTCTCTCTTTCCACTTTCACTCTTACCTTCCTCCCTTCCCTTACCTTGCGATTCAGGAACAAGTGTGACAGACTGTGCATTTCCTTTCCTGTGAACCAATTATGATTATTATCATTATTATTGCATGGGACGCACCAACAAATTCTAGTGAGAAAAACTGCACCTTATACACCAGAAAATACAGTAACTGCATGAAAAGGCCCTTCAGCACTCATGGCAGCTGGCACCGCGCTGGCCTCTGTACTCCAGGCTGGCTCTATTTCCAAGGTACCTGGCCCTCATTAGAAAAAAAATTAAAACTCTTCCGCACATTAGCGGCAACTTGCGAGCTTTTGCGGGCCCTTGCTCCTTGCAGCTCAAATATAGCTGCACTGCCCTGCACCTCACTCCTCCATGCCCCCTCTGATACCTTGCCAAACATCTGTCGAGTCTGCATGGCCAACAGGACAGTAATTCGATCTTGCTTCAGGCTCTGTGGATAAGAAATTGTGCAATACACACGTTGCTTTCACAACCTTGTCCACATTTGTCAGCTTGAGGTGGATAGTTCAATCGTATATCTTCCACCGGGAAGCAAGAATGCCGAACGCATTCTCAGCACACCTCCTGCAAAACACAAAGCCAGATTTTTTTTTATAGCACCGCTTCAGCAAGACAAGCATACTCATTCTGCATTGCAGTAAAACTTTCTCTTTGCCAGAAACACCACTGTGAAAACTAGAATAGACTACTCACTTCTATCATTACAGAGAGAGACTGCAGTCAGTTGATGCAGATGTTGTGAATATGACAAAATGACACTTGCAGGTACATCTCTCTTTACGTTTGTGTTCTTTCTGCTGTCATTTAAGAGTAATCTCTGGCATAACAAGCTTGAGCAGCACCAAAGTAGTGACATTTTTACTGTGCAGTACATACCCTGTACGGTTCAGGCGGCACTTAAAAACTACTACTTCATTCTTTGTCCGGCTGCCTGGCAGTGGACACATAAAGTCGGGGCAGAGCTGAAATGCCTCATCCTCGACAAACACATGAGGCACAGTTGTGTCAGAGCTGCCCTTGGCAAGTTGAGCTTTCCCTTTTCTAGCCTCTTGCCAATCGGCGAGTCCTTCAATATCCCTCCGTCGCTCAGGCATCCAGGGGCACCAATGTCTACCAGCCGGAACTGGTATTTACTGTCCACAACGGCCATTAACACTATGGAGTAGGTTTTCTGTAAAAAGGCATATAGAACTGCCGTTAAGTGAGTGCAGCAGTGCACATGATAATACGGTCACAAAGATGCAAATTCCTTAAGTATTGTACTAAATTAAATACAGCCAACGCTGTCATACCTTGTAGTTGAAGTACAGGCTTCCAGAATTTTTGGGCTGCTTAATTTGTACGTTACCTGTCAACTGCACCTAAGCAGTTGGGAAACTGCCACTAATGCCACAATCCTGCTGGGATTTCTCTTCATTCATGCTCTGTTGGAGGCTGTAATAAGACATTCTGTATTGCTGCAATACATACTGAAGTGCATCATGAATGCTAATGTATTTATCATACAAGTCCTGTTGCATTGCTTTGCCTTCTATTGTTTGAACACTGCAATATGGTAGCTAGATAAGTAGCACTGCCATATAGTAGCAAAAAGTGCTTGGCATAAAATTATATCATATATTTGTCCTTGGTGAAATGATGCTGGAATAATATCAACTATATATAACATAACTGAAGCCTGTGAGGCATAGGCAAACAAGTAAAAATATTTATGGCACAGTGTAGTTTAATATGCGTGAGTCTAGTTAAAGAAATGCTCATTTGCTGAAAGGGCAGGTTTTGCTGCGATAGCACGTGGGGTCCTGTATTGTGAGTACAGGGGTTTGCACGGGCGCACAACCTAATATTTTTCTGTGCCCTATATTATAATGTATCAATTGCACTATATGTTTGTTTACCTTCATGTACAGTGGTGTGAGCACGTCCCATAGTACTTGGCAAGTCAGGTGTATCGCCTCTCTTGTGGTTTCTATGATAACCCAGAATGCCATGGCGACATCCGGTATCGTCATTCCGGACGAGAGAGCAGCTGCATTCAGCTGCTCCAGGTGGCCGTCCAAGTCTGTCAGCAACCTCTCGCGCTTTTGCCGAGGCCCGGGACTGGACGTCTGGATCCTGGCTGGCGAGAACAGCTTCCCAGTGTTCCAGCGAGGGAGATGGTACTAGATCTGCCGGAGGCGGATCCTCCGCGCAGTCTCAGATTATATGGTCTAAGGTGGCAGGCTCGCCGCACAGTTGGCAGTACGGACTTACTATATCGGGAAAGATCTTGGCATAAGTCCAAGGGTTCAGCTGCAGCCGCCGCCACATGGTAGCCTGGTCTCGGCTGAGCGAAGTGTACGGAGGAGGCAGGCTCGCCCTGAGCTCTGTAGTAAGTGGTAATGGCCCGGTAGGTATCCAGAGTCTCACTCCGTTGGGCACCCGCGTCAGAGATCCCCTCACCAGCTCGGCTGACAAAACCTCGAGCATATTGGTGAGCGGCCTCGTTCCCCGGGACGCCCGAGTGAGCCGGGACCTATACGAGATCCACTATGTTCCTATCTTTTGGCAACGCACTAAGAAATTGGAATGCAGTGGCAGAGATACGACCCCTGGCGAAGTTGCGAAGGGTCGTTTTAGAATCACTGAGAATAGTGCTGGTTCCGTTTTGAACAATTCCTAGGGCTATTGCTGCCTCTTCTGCCTCTTCTACTCGGCCCGTGACCACCGTAGCTGCTACCCTGCGGGGGATGCTGACCACGCTCACAGCGAAAACCTCCTTTCCTGTAATGTTGTATTTTGCCGCATCGACATACATGGCACTATCATCCCCTTGATACCTTTTGCCTAACGTCTTCGCCCTGGCCCTCCTCCGACGTTCGTGGCGATCCGCTTGCATGTTCTTGGGGAGTGGTTTGACCCGAATGCGTTCACGCATCTCTACCGGCAAGATCACCTGGCTTGAAGGGTCTTCACCCCTTATGCCTAAGCTTCTCAGGATACACAGCCCCGCCTCAGTTTGCCTGAGCCGTTGCTCTTGCAATGTTAATTATGCCTCAATGAGCTCTTCGAGGGCGTTGTGGACCCCTAGTGATAGAAGTCTTGCAGTGGACGTGTTTCTGGGGAGACCGAGAGCCACTTTGTATGCCTGCCTTATGAGGCGATTCAATTTTTCACTATCGGCCTTTTTGAGGTCCAGGTAGGGGGTTGCATACGTACACGAGCCGACCGAGGACAAAAGCCTGAACGAGCCGACATGCATCGCGCTCTCCCATACCTTGTCGCCTAGTCGCCACGCGCTTATTTAACCGTATGGTCTTTTGGATCGAGGTTGACAACCTTTCCAGCATTACCTTGTTGCACCTGTTAATTGTATAAACATCCCAAGCACCCGTATCGTTTCTACCTCCGGTATTTCGTTTCCCTGGATTTTTAGCTGTATCTTGTTCGACTTTGTTTTGCAAACCCTTCCGTTGTTACGGATCACCAACAGCTCCGACTTCTGTGGGGAGCATTCCAGTCCTGCCCAACGGGCGTGGGCATCTACGACGTCTGCCGCCTCTTGTAGGGCTTCCTCGATTTGCCCGTCTGATCCCTGACTCGTCCAAATCGTGACGTCATCAGCGTATAGGGTGTGTCTAATACCGTGTATAGCGTCAAGCTTTTTAGGGAGCGTGATCAGCGCAACATTGAATAGAAAAGGGGATAACACTGACCCCTGCAGCATGCCCCTGTTTCCCAGCGGTATGCGTTCTGACTTGAGTTCCCCTATGGTAAGCTCTGCAGTCCTGTTGGACAAAAAATCTCTTATATAGTCGTAGGTGTGTCGCCCTACGTTTAGTTCTGAGAGGTTGGACAGTATAGCCTCGTGGGAGATGTTATCAAACGCTTTCTTCAAATCCAACCCAGGATGACCCGCTGCCTTGACCGTTTCCTGAGTCTATGATTTCTCTAGAGAGTTGAAGCATCACGTCCTGCGTGGACAGATGCGGCCTAAGTCTGATCATTGTGTGCGGCATGAGGCGATGGGTTTCTACGTAGTTCTGCAAACGCGTGAAAAACACGTGCTCCATGAGCTTACCCAGGCACGACGTAGGGAAATAGGTCGAAGGTTTTCGATGTTGAGCTTTTTGCCGGGTTTCGGTATAAAAGTGACTCTTGCATGTTCCGGCGGAAGGATTCCCCCCTTCCAGCAGTTGTTCATATATTCTTTTAAAGCCTGGACCGAATCGTCATTCAGATTTCTAAGGATTTTGTTAGTTATTCCGTCCGGCCTCGCCGCCGAGGTCGTCCGGAGTTTCTCTATTGCAGCTATCACCTCCGAGGTGGCGATATCCGCGTCTAGTGCCTCATTCTCCGCCCCAATATATCAAGGGGGTGCCTTCCCATCTAATGTCGTGTTGAGGTATCTACCCTTCAAGTCCTCTAGTAGTTCTTCGCCCGTCCGATCGTACTGATGTACTACCTGGTTCAAGCGTGTCCGAGCCGCGGACTTTGTCTGTCGGGTCTAGAAGGTGCCGCAACAGAAGCCACGATTTCTTATTTCCCAGTTGCCCATTTAACCCGTCACATATCTGCCCCCACTGTTGCCTGTTGAGTTCATTGGCGTGATTTTCAATCTCCCTTTCCAATTTGGAAATGCGGAGTCTGAGCTTCCTATTGTGCTTGGTCGACTTCCACCTGGCCAAAAGAGACGCGTGCGCCTCCCACATGTGCATGAGCCATTTGTCTGCCGTGGGGTGTTCTTCGGTGGTGTCCACCTTTCAGTGGCCCGCTCAGCGTCTTACTTAAGATCGTTTATCCAGGCATCCAAATCGGAAATTGCACCGCCTGTCCGCGCTTCCCTCATTTTTCGGAATCTATCCCAGTCGGTTATTCTTGCCGGAGGCGTTTTGCATTTGTGCTGCGCCGTGTAAAAGGTAACTGAGATCACATAGTGGTCGCTGCCCAATGGTACTCCCGTATTCAGCCATTCAGCCCTCCAAACGTTCCTCGTCATTGTGAGGTCAGGGCTCGTGTCTTTACTAACGCTATTGCCTATACAGGTCGGTTGTTGTGTGTCATTCAAGATGGTTAGACCTAGGTCTTGAATGATTTCCCATAGTTTCGTTCCTTTCGGGTCGCCTTTGAGATATCCCCACGCTGGATGGCGCGTGTTAAAGTCTCCAACAACGACAAGCTGCGCCTTACCCACAAGCTTTGCCACTCGCCTGAGGAGGTCCAGGACGCCCGCGCTTTTGTCTTTAGAAGAACTGTATACATTAAGTATGTATAAGTTTTGTTCCCCCTTTTTCTTGGGTACCACTTCTACTAAGGTGTAATCTGTCTTAGCTTCATCTATCTCATGCTGGATCGTTGTGATATTCCTATGAACTTGGATTGCGGTGAGCAAATCACGCTTCTCCGCCACGCCTAACTGATGATGTGCCTTATAGTCTGTTAGTGAAACTAATCCCCTATTTTCCTGAAGTGCTATTATATCGGGCTTCGCCTCGACATTTTGGATGTGAAGGTGCAGGTGTCCCCTCTTCCTTCCGAACCCCCTGCAGTTCCAATGCCACACTGTGATTTTTTCACGTTTATTGATGCGTGCCATTTTGAATTCCTAATTTCTGACATATGAGCTGCGTGAGCTCATCGAATCTTCCGTCCATGTACACAATTAACTGCTCCATTTTGGTCTCTAGGGCGGTGATCCTAGCTTCCATTCGATTTTCGAGGGGGTGATCCTAGCATCCTGAGCATCCATGCGCTCCTTCAGCTGCGTTAAGAGGTCTGACCTAGCCTTCAAAGTGCACCTGCCCTCCACTGAGGGTACCTGCCTCCTCTTCGGCTCGTTCTGGTTAACATCCTCCTTGTTCTCGGGAGGGGCCTGCCTTTTGAGCTTGTTCGCCGTGTCTGTATCCATTGCGTTTTGGTTTTGCGTTTCACCAGCAGCAGCACCCGTGGCACTACTCTGCGTTCCGATCGAGTGGGCTGCGTTCGTTATTGGATCTGGTATAACTGCTGGCGTGCATGCCACCACTTTCTCTCTCGCTTTTTGCTTTGCCTTGCTGCGTTCCTTAATCTGGGACTGCAGATCTAGTATGGTATTAGACATCTCCCTCACCTGTTTACGAAGGGCTTCTATTTCCTGGTCCTGTTTCCACCCGACGGACTTGCGTCCAACGGATGGGCTTCTCCCCCGGCTGGAACTCCTCTTCCTTCAAGTCTTGCGGTTCCCTGACGAAGACCGTCCATGATCGTTAACCAGGGGAGGGAAGGAGGATGAACGGGCCTTGTACCCGTTCTGTTGTTGGTGATGGTTCCGGGATCTGGCCCTGCCTCGCTCTTCTGCTCGACCATTCTTGCTTTGCTTCCGGTGTCAGCGCTGATCATTTGCTTGCCGGTGTCGACGCTGCTGCCATACTTGCGCTTAATAAAGTGGTACTTGCAGTTTCTGCTACCATTACTGTGGCCCCCAGTGCATATGATGCACTTAGGGGTGCATGTAGGCTGGGCTCCTTCCGACAGCGGTGAATGCTCTGCGCCACAACGACGACACAGATTGCGGCGAGGAAGCGGGCACACATCTGTCCTATGCCTCGTCTTCCGACAGTTATAGCATGCCTCCACACGGTCGTGGAACAGAAAAAGTCGGTCACACACCAGGTAACGGATCCACTTGGGTAGCTCCGTTCCTGCTGTAGTGACGATCATGTGTCTTGATTTGCCCAGCCGGCGTCCGCCGACCACATTGAGGTTGGGGTTGCGTTTCCAGAGCTCGGCATAAATCTCCTCGTCCATTTCATAGCTGTAAGCATTAAAGACGATTCCTTGCCTTGAGTCGTCTGGTGGTGGAACGTACGCGTTCATCTCGTACGCTTTTTCTCTGACGCTGATGCTCTTAAGTGCTGCGTAGGTTCGGGCACGCGTCTCGTCCGGCGTGCTTACGGTGAAGGTGTTGTTCTCCGGGTGGATCCGCAGATGGTCATTTTCGGCCACCACAGGTCCCGGAATCTTCTGTGCAGTGCAAACCGCATGCAGTAGCTGAGCCACGCCAAAATCCGTGAGCTTGACTGGGCAGCGGAGACGGAACACAATCTTGTACTCCCCACCTGGCAGCCGTGGTATAGGGCTTTCCTCATCTTGGGTGGTGGTCGGGGCTTTGCTTTGCTGGCGTTGTTGGATGTCGCATTCTTTTCATTAGTTGGGTCAGCCCCTGTATTTAAGGCTGGCTGCGTCACTGGCAGAGAGGAACGTGGCGGCAATGGCGTCCCTCTTGAGGCTCCTGCGGCAACTTGATCAACAATCTTCGGCTTGCGTCCAAATTTCTTCTCCAGAGAAAGCATTTTTCAGCTCCTGTCGAGGAGTTCAGCTTCGGTTATGGTGGTTCCTTCGACTACATAGCCTGCTTCAGGGCCGGAGAGATCCATGTCGTGCCCGCGTCGGCGCGGTCGAGAAAGGGCCGAAATTGCCCAACGTTCGCTCGCCAAATCCGAAATTGGTATCTGCAGGTGCCGCTTGACTTCACGAATCTTTCAGTACCGGTTTTAGAACCGTGGCGCAAAAGGGAGCACCCAAAATGTTGTCCCGGACGAGAGGTACCTGGGAATATGAAGTCTATTCTCGCATGTGTTCACTTAAATTAGGGGAGAAATTGTTGTGCGCAAGCATCCACATACACTAGGAAACTTTCTCAACTCAAATGCCATCGCCGAACAGCAGTGCATATAAATGGCACCGAATGTGACAGATATGATCACGATCGATGGCACTCATGGCGGTGTCAACGCAAGTTCTTCCCCCGATGAAATTGGGTCACTGCACAGCCATGCTTTGTTAGCTGGTCGGCTACCATATTGTGCAGCATATCGAATGTATCTGGTGACATTCTATAATATTTGTGGAATAGCATAGGATCCCCATTCTTCATGACTTGCACCTGAAACGTTTCAAGCGGCAATGAATCTTGTTGCCTCATCTGCAGCAGATCCTGGCTTACCGCTGTGAAGTATTCACTCTCTTTTGAACGGCTTTTCCACACAGGCCGAACCCAATGCGTGCGCGTTCCGGCTTGCAATTGCTTCAGGACAATGTCCTGAACATCGCAATTTTCCGCCTGGGTTCCATGGCAGACGATGCTTGAATGTTGAAACCCGATAGCAGATGGAAAAAGCGCGCGCTTTCTGTGCCACGTGACTACATGTAGTGGGCTAAAAATATATTTCCATATGATTTTTTAGCGATTTTATTGTTTTATTTTTTGTACTAAGTCTTGAAAACTATGTTCTGCTGGTTTATTGACGCGAGATGATTGAACTGTGACCATTAATCGAGCAACACTGAAAACGAATCGCTCTGTAGCCATGTCTGTTGCCAAGTCTCGTCGCTTCGTGCGGTGTGCACCAGCGGCAACGACAGGCGTTGGCGGCGGCGGCGCACGAAGGATCGCCGAGGTTTGTCGCCTCATGCGGTTACCGCTTAATTGTCCTCCACTGGTGACGGTCCTTGAACGGATTTTGTGCGTTTACTAAGTAAGGCCAGGTCTGCAAATGTGAAACGCAGGTGTAGAATCGGGTTTTTTTGTGCTGTCACCACAGTTTATGCCATTTTGGAAGTAAGACGACGATATCAACATCGACGCACATGCTATAAACAGTGCGAATGGCTGACACCGCAGAGACAAGGCCCATCCCATGGTCGTATTACTTGGAACCAAACAGGGACAGAAACCCATTGCCAGTGACACTAATCGCTTAGAAGGACATCTTCAAATGGGATTGTAAATATTGGAACTACTGAGTAAAAAAAAAAAAATGAAATCGTCCTTATGTTGAGGAACTTTAGCTTCTAGATTTCTTTACAAGAACGCGGCATAGTTATTGTGCACTAATTATAGTGCATCTTATTTTTTAGCGGCCTTCTTGCTCTTGTAAACCCGGCGGAACCTTCCAGAACGCGATGGGCTTGCGTGCGGGAAGATGGCGGTTCAGCGGTGTCTTTGTTGTATCGTCACACGTAGGGAGCAAACGTATCGTCGCATATTCTTGCCATTTGGAAGCGGCACACAACATGAACGTAGTTTCTAATGTGTCAGAAGTAGGTGCACCTCGTTGTGTTGGCTGCAGTAAAGCTTATGTCATGCAAAGCTTCTCGAATTGCGTCAGCGCTTCTCCAGAGAGACGTTTCGTAGCAGCACTGCTCGAACGGCCTTTGGCTGCATCGCTTTGGAATTTTAACTCGGAAGATGAGCAAGCGAGCATCTAAATTCCTTTTTGGGCGCGCGTGGCATTCTGCACAACCTTCCTCCTGTTAGTTTTGCTGTTCATTTCGGTTACTGCGTCGCATTTACCAGCATTAACTGCATAAATTCACTCGAGGAGTTGTTACTGACGTGTAGGTGCGTGAATCATAGTTTTACGGGATTTACGTGACTGTAATAAAATATGTCAAAAGGAGTGTTAATAAATGATGCTGCCGAGACGGTGGTGACATCTCGCGCCTCTGCGAGCCCAGCAGCATGCTGTGAATTCCTCGTTGGCGTTCCTCAGTTCTCGTTTCTGTTTCGTTTTATAATACATTGATAGAATACACTTGCACCTCTCGGACTTTATAGCACTTTGTATATATAGTGTTCGAATAGAACTTTAAATTAAGTGCACGAGTTCTAAGTGTATTGTTAACATTGAACAGTAATAGAAGTGTTCATTAGTGTTTTTTAAATGACCACTTTTCTTTTATTGCGCTTACTCACGAGCTTAAAAAGGTGATTATAAGCGGCTTGAAAAATGCGTACTATGCATGTGATATACGGGTAGCGGCAAGGTTACATGAATGTATTTATGCTAAACGAGCATGAAAGAATAAACACGGAAGAGAAGACAGCACGACGCAAAAGCTTGTGTTATGTTAATTTCTCTTCCGTGTGTTCTTTCGCGCTCATTTGGCATGAATACCTACCAACTCGCACAACTTCTCACGTTATCAGTCTACTCTGTTTTCACCTCAGATGTTATGCAGTCTGGCACGCATTTCTTTCAACTGCTTCTAATGCATATTGCAGCTTCCTGTACTGGCTGCCATTTTGCCACCAGGAACATCCCCAGCCTCGAAACAAGTACCAGCTGCTTCAAGAGGGCATCCAGAAACTTCAGCAGTCTGCAAAACGACGTCGCCAGAGGACCTTGGCCGAGATAGTAAATGATATAAGCACATATATATCGTCGTCACTTGCTGCACTGGTTGAAGCTGAGCAGCATTGAACGCTGTGGTTGCCTTTGCAGCAACTGCAACAAAGAAAACCTGGAACTTCACTTTTATCCCAAAAGGGCTATAGATAATTTGGACAGTTTTTGATGTGAACATAATTCAGGAGACTGCAGCTCTGGTTGAAGGTGTGCTCCCTTGAAAATAAGTTTTTTCTTAATTATTTGAAATAGTAAGAAACGAAGAGCTTCTTTTTCGGCACCCGGGCGTGCATGCACTATAATTTTTGACGATGTGTACATTCAGAAAAAGTCCTGCAACACACTTTTCGATACGTTTGAAGGCCTTGTGGAATACTGTACCGTGCAGGGGTGGAATCATTGCGATAAGGCACTGGTGTTCATGGCTAGAGTCATTGGAACATAATAGGAACATGTTCTTGCTTATTTTTGAGTGTGAATGCCTTTTAAGGCTTTTATTAAGAGACTTGTGTCTAGAGACAATATCGGTCAAGCCCTTTCTTTGATTCATCCTTGATGAAAAAGAACATTCTTGGTATTGTGCAGCGGTGCTGTATATGATGAAATGTTTTCCTTCTCCCCATGAGTTAGGCTTCATTGGTTTACGAGACAGAGGAAGGCCAAATTTTGTTATGTTGCTGCTCATGCAAAGGCAGCACACAGGCACAAAGGCTAGGTATTTGGGTCTATATTCAGATGTCAGACATTTTTGCTGTTGTTAATGAAGGGTTGTTTTGTGGCATGTATACATTTCAGTTGCCTAATATTTGGGTTGATGGTAATCTTACTGCCTCGGCATGAGGTGTGCACGCTGACTGCTATTTGTAAACGGATCATTCCACCAAAGACAATACACTTTCATGTAATAGTGTATTTGTATAGAGTGCTGTCATTAATTGTTGTGGAGGCTTCTGCGCATTCGTTTCCATGCAGACACTCTTTCACTTGTATCCCCTGATTTTGGACACCTAGTTGTGCACAATGTAACTTGTAAATAACTACACATGCGAAAAAACGATGTGTTAATAGTTCACGCTTTGTTATGTGTATTTTTCATCTTTAAGCTGGACCGTACTGCTGATGCGACATACTACTTTGTGTTATTTTTGGCGCTGTATATTCCATTTTGTTTTAAGGCCATCTGTTTCATTTAGTGCACCATGTTGCTGCTTGATCACGTCTGAGAGCTGACATTAAACTGCTACTGCTTCTCCGACACTCCATTCTGCCTTAGTGTTTTTCGTGGTGTGCAAGCACTACGGCACATTTTCGACTCATCAAGCCAGTGCATGCCTGAAGAATGAATGTGGATGTAACTAACGGTGTAAAGCTTCATGCTTTTTCATCACTCAGGAAGGCAAGGACAACGACAACGGAGACTGAACGATGCTTGGACAAGTTGGCTGAGAATAGACCCTGTTCAACACCACGAGTTGTCTTAAATCGGCTGTCAGTGCATGTTCTTTTTTTTTTTCTTGTTGTTGTGAAAGCAACACTACGTCAACCAGCTCGACTGATCGCGTATACTCGTATTCCGTAACCGCTAATGGCAGGAGCTGCCAACTTGGGTCTTTCGTTTCACATGGGACGGTTATGTCAGAATCAGCCTGCCAGGACCCTGGTATTTACGTTACCCCTGTAGGCCACTAAGGTACGTTCATGCGGCGTGGTTAAAGCAGGGCTTTATATGTGGGCTGGTAGCTTACGCTATCGCGTCATACCCTGAAAGGCGGAGCTTAAGTGTCCCCCATATTTAGATGCAACAAATGCCTTTACCACCACCACCTAAAACGCCAGTTAAATTTGATGCATTCAACGGAACGCTAGTTGTGTTCGATGCAACGCTCAGTCACCCGCAGCCAAAGCTTTCGTCCCACACTCGGTTCAGCAGCGTTGAACCTGTGTAATTTTTTGTCGATCCTTGCTATGCTCCTTCTTAAACAGTCCACCGTGTCGCCATGGGAGATCGCCGATTATACGCCCTCTGCACAGCATGCCCTTGCTGTCCTTAATTTTATTGATTGCACTTTCATTATCCTTTCCGTTGTACTCGTGCCTACTGGCAGCTGTCGTATGTTTTTTTATTTTGAGGGATATCGGTAATTGTCGGTCCATTATTTAGGACCATCTGCCACATTTCAGCATAACCTAAATTAGATATTGGGCTGTACTGTCCAGAATATGCAAATAGGCGCACCGACTCTCTATAGCTCGCATTTGAATCTTGATATTCTGATCTTGATTCTTATCAGTCTTTGATGCATCGACGCTGGTTGGTTTTGCTGATCTCATACTCGCACAAACGTTCCACTGCGAGTGCATACTACTTTGCGAATTGTCTTAGGAAAGGTGTATAGGCACGTTGAAATCTCTTTTCCTGCTCCTGTATATATTTCTGCCTACAGCGTGCATCTTACAATACAGGGGGCACACCTGGCCATCCCTTGACCAATATAACATATTAATACAACGGTGCCCTGATTAATACTACATTATAGGGTTATTACCCTAACATTTTAATAAGGTTATAACGGCGTCTAGGTCAATAAACATCTTTCTCTCCCCACTTCAAACACTTGCTCAGCATTCTAAATAGTGCTTAAGGAGTGAACCGAAAAAGAAACTAGCCAGAGGAACTCTCATATAGCTTTTATTCAACAATCGAGTATACAGACTAAGAAGTAGAAACTCCAGCCCTGCACTCCGTACAGAAGTGTCTGCAACAGCAGCCGTGACTAGCAGTACATCGTGTACTTGAGCCACTGAAAAAAGAAGAAGAAATAGACAAAAATTTGTGTCTTTTATATGCGGTTTTATGGCGCTCTAACTCGAGATGTCATGGTGCGTGCACAGCTTACCTCGTTTCGAGTGACCGTCACTTCATTCTCGTTTTCCGGATCCCAAGCTTCGTAGATATCTAAAAATAAATAAGTTAAATAAGTGGTATTATAGCGACTAACAGAGTTCTATACCAGTTTTAAAGTAATAGATGACAAAAAGAACATGCAAGAATATGCACTGATCTACGATGCTTGCTTATGGCCGCTCACTTTTTCGTATGTTGTCTACCAGAAGTTACTCACGGTCGTTCGTGAGCGAAGCACTATGCAAATGGGTAGAAAACTTGCAAGTGCATTCAACAAGTGCATTTAACAGAACGAAAGTGAGTATAAGCAGCTTAAACTTTTAATTCGAACGTATACGCTGTCTGCGCCTGTATCTAAGTTGTACCACAATGCAGGCTCTTGAAAGCAAAAATATTGTCGGAAATTTTATTCTCCTTTGGCTGTGAGTGCAACATTTCCAAATACGGAAGTGGCATCTACATATTTGGGCTCAGGGAAGGCATTGAGAAAGTCCTTTCGCGTAAGCTCCGACTCCATTCCTTTGTCCAGTTATTTTTATGGTATTCACAAAAGGCGCAATATTGCGGCGTATTATTGAAAAACCGGCTACTTAATACTGACATCTTAATAAGTTGTGATGATCATCAAAGCTCGCCTCACTCCTTCAAAGCGCGTTAATTTCGCCATTTTTTTTAAAACAAAGGTTAGCTCTTACTACTATTTCTAAGGTCGCGTGTTCCATTTAGAAGGCCAGACTGAGCCGACAAGATAACAAAATAGATATTGCATGATCATATGAAGGTGCACACTAACAGTGAGCGCAAAGTGCCTCGACTGATAACCATACCATGCCATCATTTGGATACAAATTTGGGGTCACCTGTTTGGTGCAGAATATTCAAGTTTGTGTCAATGATTCGGAATCTTATTAAATGAAAGTGCTATCTGAAGAAAAGTCTAAAATATATGTCGGAGTCGCACCGATGACCTTCGTATACCTCGAAACCGTAAATATGGTGATTATTTGGGTGGCTATACGGCCGATCTGTTTGTCACATAGGACTCCGGATGGTGTTAAACGATTTCTCTCGCGCAGCCGTACATCTTTATATTATGTGATACCTGTTGTAATGAATATTCCGGACATAGTGAATGTTTTTTAATCCGCAACATTATTACCCAATTCACATAGTAGATGGCGCTGCTTGTGTATTGGAAAGGATGATTTTCGGTTATTCTGTGGAACAGTCAATACATTAATGCAAGATGTGAAAAATGTGTTGTGTCACCTAAAATGAACGTGTTTAGCATTGTTAATAAATCGATAAACATTGCTAAAAACTTAATATTCCTATATCTAACACTTTAGTCGTGCATTTGAAAAAATGGTAGCGGCATCTTTTTATCCGGCTAGCCTTTGTTCGCTTTCACTTGGCCCCCTCCCCTTCTTCATCTACTCTGTCTTGTTTTCATTCTCTTCCTTCGTTTCTTCTAGCTTTCTTAAGTAAGCTTATTCCTGCATAAGCTTGACTGCATTTCGCCTTTGTATTTCCCTGATGAGCGCTCAAAAACCAGCAATAATTAATTTCAGCGGGAAGCAAAAGAAAGTGGGCAGAGCGCGCAAATAGAGTTATTGTTGCGTCACTCTTTTACAAACACCTCCGCTGCGTATGCTCACCGATCATGCACATAAGCTTGACGGCACATCCAATGAAGTCCATCATGCTGATCTTGCGGTCGTGGCCGTACCGCAAGATGAGAGCCTTCAGCACATGCTGATTGACGTGGTAGCCTGCGAAGGAAGAAAAAGGGACCTTCACGACATGATCACAACGTCCGGCATGCTTGCTGTTGCGTAGGATGATTATCCTGCATTGGAGCACTGCATCATAAGTAGCTCGTTCCGACAATCTCAACACCAGAAAAACATTGCCTTCATAAAGTAACCTGGATGTTTTCGGAAGTAATGTTTGTAGTTCCTAGTTAGCACAGCTAATGTTACACTGTGCAGAGCATTCAAAATCACTGCGGGAATCACGAAATTACGGAACACGATCCCATTGATTGTCTATGGCCGTGCCGTCGGTTCTTGGTGGGGCTAGAGCACTGTTAAGTTTGAGACACTCAGAGCGTCGAGATGGTGGTGCTGAAATAGACGCCAACTTACACAGGGCTGATTTCTAGGCCCCAGAGCCACCCACGATGAAGTGGCATCACATTACATGTCACCGGCAGCAGCGTCACCGGTTAGTTTCCAGAGAGCCAGAGGGGCTACCCAACTGAAACATTGACCTCGGCCCTACGTTGGACTAACGTCGACGTGCTACAAATGTGGGGCCGAGGTCGCGATTGGTTACTTTCCTTAGATCGGTCGACCTTCGGCTGCCTACATAGGGCCAAGGTGGCCATAGAAGATAACGGTTGGCCTAGAACACAATGTGCACCCTAACATAATGTTTCCAACAATACACGCACTTCTATGTAAAAAAAAAACAAGCCCAGCCGTGGTGGCGCAGTGGTTAAGGCGCCCGACTACTGTCCCGAAGCAATCGGTTCAAACCCGACTGCCGGCGACTGCGTTTCGATGTAGCGAAAACGAGAGGTGTCCGTGTGCTGTACTATCCCCAGGCGGTCGAAATTACTCCGTAGTCCTCCACTACGGCCACTCTTTCTCTCTTTCAGCTTTCACTCCTGCCTTCTTTCCTTACGGCACGATCAGGTGTTTATGGAAAAAGTGTGCGCCATCCCTTTCCGGTAAACCAATTTATTTAATTTATCCGTGAAAATTGGTAATCCTCAGAACAAATGCAGTGACGTTTTAAGGCAAGAGGCTGCAATAAGCGAACGTCTGCAGTGAACATAATTAAGGCAAACATTTCAATGGCGACCAGGCCTATCATGTCATTCGTACACAAAACACTGCACCAAAGAAACACTACGAAGCAAGGCACCACCACGCTGCACGCACACACACATAACAGGAACTTTCAGCTAGCTTATATATTCCCCACGCGAGGCTCTCATTTCAGAGATAGTAACCCTCACAAGTCGAGAGAGGTCGAGAGCATTATTTCAATAAAATTTTGATAACAAAAAAATTTTGAAAACAAAAGAGGGCATGATCATATGTCGCTGATAATTTTTTTTTTATTTTAGACTGCTCTTAAATACTGGTGGGGGATCTCACACCCCCCGAGACCCCTGCATTTACCCATCCTTCACAAACATATTAGCCTTTGCTTATGGCTCATGCTACAGAGAAGGCAAGAATTAAGATGCTATTGTTCAAGAACATCAAGCAGAAGTGCGCTACTACCTCAACGTATCCACAAGAGAACGAACACATAGAATAGCTGTATGGAGCACTGAGGCTTCACATCCAAACTTGTTCACTCTGCTTAGTTCTCTACTACCTAACTGACTTATATTGAAAGAGCTTTTTCCAAGTTCATACGAAAAAAAATGTATATATTTATCTGATTTACCAAATGTGAGTTTGAACATTGAGATGGTCTAAACTCACCTGCGGAACGAAGAGCCTTCCTTAATGCGTACGTGCTGAGGTAGCCCTTCTTTTCCTTGTCGTGTTCCTTAAAAGCTTCCTGGAATTGAAATTTGTAATTAAATTTCTCGTTTGACATTGAACGCCCTGTTGAGAACCGGGGTACAATTTTGGCAGCCACAAACAGTATCTGACACATTGTTCTAGTATTGTTTAAAACATTATAGTGCCATCAGTAGAATCTCTCTCTCTCAGCAAGGCTGCTGTTTTTTTGGCTAGTTAATGGAGTATCCTCACTGGCGAAGCCTGAAGCGCAAAAAAGAAAGGGACGTCCTGGGTCCTGTGTCTCTCTCACATCCCTGCCTTTTTTGTGCTTCAGGCTTCGCCATAAGTATACTCTGTATTATAGCTGATGGGTTATCATGGGTTTCGCTTGTTTAGTCTGCTGCGTTAGCGATGAATTTTAGCATACTTGCCTGCCACGCTATGACGAGTATGAAAAGTTTGCTGAACTCTTCCCAGCCCAGCGTACCGGTGTAATCTTGCTGTCATGAAAACGTCAAGGGTGACATGAGCCTTCTTCAGGAATGAAATATAGCTTTTTTTCAGGAGAGATATTTGTCTGTTGACACTAGTTGTGCTTAAATAACCCATTACTTGGTCTTTTTTATGCTCAATGCCGTTATAATTAATCACCTATGATTGCTCTAGCAGCCGCCAGGCTATGCAAGGTCTAATTATGTTCCGTAGCCTAGCTTGCGAGAACTGTTCAAACTAAAGGATGCAAGGTCAACCATAAAGCGAAAAGTTCCGATTCAAGAAGTGTTCGAAAGAAACTTGCACGCCCTCCGGACAGTGACTTAATTCGCGGAACTGCCACGAAAGCTTCATTGAAAATGGCAATCGAAAAAAGCGATTTCGCTGTATGACATGGAATTTCGTGCATAATATTAATGGCTTCCATTGCCAAATTGCTTCGAGGCTAGGAGAGTGACAAAAGCATCAAAATCATGCCTCAGTGCTAAGTTCTTGTAGAAAAGGATACATCAACGAGAGCCACCATGCTTCTGCACGTATCCAACGAGAATTCCAGGGGCTCGTCGACTGAAAAGAATAATAAGAACAATCGTTTCACACAGGTTGATACAACTCGGCAAGGAATTATTTGTTTCCTACAAACCGCCCGGGAAAATGTAGTCGCCTCGTTAAAAGTAAGAAAGCATATGATAAGTACTTCCGGCATTGTCATAAATTCTCTTCGCGAGCATCTACATTGAGGAAAAAAAGAATATAGTTATAGATGTCTAAAATGGAAACATCACTGTGTCTTCTGCTCTCCAGCAGCTATACGTATGGTCAACATGGTTATCGAGTAAATCTTGGCATGCCTGATGCCGTTATTTTTCACGGCGACACTGACGTTGCAACCACTGCGGTGTCCAAAGCTTTACGTACTTAGCTCAGTCAGCTCCTTGAGAAAAGCCTGCAGTGTGTTACAGCAGACCGTGCCGTCCTCGGAGGCCACTTTCTCGAAGGCATCCTTGATAGGCTCGGGCAATTCGAAGTCCTCATCGTCCTCGTCGTCACCCTCTTTCTCCTCCTTCTTCATCCTAACTTCAACTCTGCCTGCCCCGACTTTGTCTTCGATTTCTTCCATTTTCTTTTCGGGCTGTGGGACACCA
The DNA here is from genome assembly GCF_055883805.1 of Amblyomma maculatum. Taxonomy (NCBI): domain Eukaryota; kingdom Metazoa; phylum Arthropoda; class Arachnida; order Ixodida; family Ixodidae; genus Amblyomma; species Amblyomma maculatum. Next base: position 160,800,028 of record NC_139346.1, on the reverse strand, counting down.
AGACACAGAGCTTTCACGTAATGACACTTTTGAAACATTCAGAATCGTGTGCGCTTGTTTAAACTACAGTGAACTGATGCCTCCTCGCATATTTTCTTGGAGGGTTTGAGCTTTTTAGCGGATATATCATGCTGCGGCGACTAAACGTTGTACAAGTAATTGCTGTAAAAATAATCAGTTGTAAGCTTTTAGATTACTGCACATGTTATTCTAGGGCACCGTTCCTACTCCAATTTTGAGATATATATATATATATCTATGGGTGGTTTCTCGTATACCGTATCTACGAAAATCTCGCTCATCTTAATGCGTGCAACCGGTAATAGTCAGCCGAATTCATTCCGCAGAAACCGTCGAACTTACGAGTTAACAGTAAGAAACCAACGTCAGAAGAATGTGCAAAGAAGAATGTTGTAATCAATCTGCGACAGCTCTCGTTGTCCTTCACACATACGGGTGAAATCTCGGTAACAATTTTCACAAAATAACCGTAAATTACACCGACTCATTTTGAGCTTAGGAAATGACGCAAGAAGATCCCGCTGGATTTGTTACCTTCTTCCATTACACTTTCAGATTGCTGTCCGAAGCTAGCAAAATAGCTGAAACTTTGGAGTATGTAGACTGTGGCCTTGGCAGTTCTTCGGATCTCATCACTCTCGACACATTCCGAGGAACACATCGCGACGATGAACGCGTTGAATGCAGGACTCCCTCGCTTTAGCGTTAATTTTGTTGGTGATTGTAATAGTTGCAATGACAGGCATCATTTTTCAGGGAGGTGCGCACCATTTAGGGATGCTCAGAGAACGCAGGCGAGTTTATACTCCCTGCAAATGTTTGTTTCTTCTTTATCCTCACAACCTTAGTTCACAGATATCAGAATTTCAGAGCGATGTCTGTGAAATCATACAGAGAATAAACTGAACTGTCCTCTTGCCACTTATTTATTTATTTTATTTTTTTTTTTTTTGAAATTTGAAATTTCAAATACAACACGCATAAAGTACTTCGGGTCGCCGATTGCCACTACCGTAAACAACCTAGTGTAGCCACTAGCAGCGGAAGTGCTTAAATCTGATTTGACTGCGGAGAAATTATCACGTCTGTACAGCATAGACACAGTCTTTTCATCGTTTACATGCGTACCTTGTGCAGGTTACTCTCAATTGTGCGCGTATACTGTGCGTGACTGCACGTAAAATAAGAAGTATTTGTTTTTAGCACATAAAGGGACAGTCTAAGTGGAAGCACTCAGCTCATGATTTTTATTTAATATCGACGAAAACTCTTACTTAGCTCCAGAATACCTGTTTAGGAACTTACACATTCGTAGGAAGTACTTCACTGCTGAATATACTGACCTTTGGTGGTTTATTGACGGCCGGTTCTTCATCGTGCTCTCTGAAATGGAACAAGATTCAATGGCTTTAAGATCGTTCTGTGCAAGCCGCTGCAGCTATGGGTTTAAGGCCACACAAGCGCACGTATATCGTCTTTGCCAAAAGTAGCAGAGCAGTGCCGAGAGTAGCCGAAAGTCTCCGCCGCTGGGCTTCGCTTCCCCAGCTGAGAGGGTAAATTGGGTGACGCAAGCCTGCGCCCTCGCCGAGGAGGGGAAATCGCATGCTGCTCACGCTGCCCGATTATTACGCGGTAATTGAGTTTATTGCTCCGAAAAGCAGTCGCTGTAACCTGACATCGCGATAAGTAGGGTATTTTGGAAAATATGAGTAATTCAATAAACTCAATTTGTCGCCACATAGGGTTCAAACCCGGGCCCTCTGCATGTCCGGAGGATAACGAACACGTTGCCCACGAAAGGCCGTTGGTACTAGGCGTGTTAGATGGGTATTTAATGAAGGTAATACGGTGCGTAGATAGAACAGGAAAAAAAAATTTGAACAAAGAAAAATTGCAAAAATGAAAGCAAAATAGAAAAATCCTTCGCTATGGCGTCAACTCTTAGGCGGAACATAATAGTCTCCCAAGTTTTTTTTTCATATCATTCAAGGAAAGATAGCGAGGGTGGAATCTTGCGTGATTGGTTTGGTTTGTGGGGTTTAACGTCCCAAAGCGACTTAGGCCATGAGAGACGCCGTAATCTTACGTGAGCCAGTTTAAACTCGTAGTCAGGGAGCAAGCTTGATCAGCGCTGGGGACAGAGTTGTACATGATGCGTAATGGTTTAGTTAAGTGACTTCATGCAGTCATTTACGCTATCCTGTAATTTTATAATTGCTCAATTAATTCATTCAAACAATAAATGTCCGGATAATTCAGTTGCTTTTACGTGCAATCTATTACTTGTAATCATTTCTCTTTCTTTTTTTTTACGAACAAGGTGAAACCATGCAGCTGTACATCTTTTGAAAACCTCAACTTAGCGGCACATTTAGTGGAGTATTCCCACTAGGGACAGATCTAAAGATTCGCGCCCGATCATCTAAGGACCCCGACCTGGTCACTGCCATCTCCTACGGCAGTTCCCTACCAATAAACATCACTTGCACTCTAGGTAGCGTTGTCAGATGACGTCGCTACTTACATAGTACAGCACCCAACTCTACAGCCTCCACAAAGAGCATGAATGCGTAGCTATTATTCAGAAATGCGTGCGAAGGAAGGACACAAAACGAGCACTGCCACTCGAATGTTTTGTGTACAAGCTGGTGCACAGCGCATATCGGAGCAGGAAGCGTGCCGCTAGCGTATATACACCGTATGCACGCTTGTGGGTCACAAAAGAGCTCATCTGTTGGCATGTTTGTGTATATCGAATTACCGATATATCGAACTGTTTCGAGTTCCATTTGAGTTCGATATATCCGGGATCCACTATATACTAGGATCATCCAATCCGAGCATCGGATTTGCGTGTGCCGTCGCTCTGATTGGCTAAGCTGTTCAGTGATGTCACAGCCACATAGCCGCGTGCGGGTAATTGAAAATATAACTGAGAATATGACGCAAAAAATGTGAACCAAGACGGTAGCCACACCGTGACTCTCATTATGGTTCATGCTTGGACTTGGTCTTTCAAATACAGACCGAGTTGCTGCGTGTGCCACGTCTAACTACCGTAGTGTTTAAGAATATCTGACATTTCAATAAACGATGGTCAGACATTGAACAACCAAGTCTTACCAATTACTTTTAAATAACAGTAAAGATCAGCCATGAACCAAACAATTTTTCAGTAACCGGCATTGATGTAACCGGACTATTTTATTTTTTTCGTCGACGGATGGGGTGAAAGCGTCCTGCCTAATCAAAGTGGCCATACAACCCGTTCAGCAATTAGACAACGTCTAAAAGACTATCAAATAATCTGCACTGATTTATTGCAGTCTAAGCAAACTGGTTTTGCCAATAAAAGTTGGGGGAAAAAAAGTAATCCAGCACTAATGGATTACCTTTCAGTAAGCATTGTTACTTTTCGGGGACTGTTGTTGACCACAGCAATCAATTCCATTCCACGTGTAATAAGTGTTTTTGTAATCGGTTAGTTATTTTCTGTAACGTATACAAGACTGGCTGTGGGCCGCGGAGACCACAGCTGGCTCTCAGTGCTCCGATCACCGGCGCAGGTTACTTCTGGCAACGACGGTACTTTTCACGGATGAGCGTCAGCTGACTGCTTCTACTGCGCAAATTTAGAGAGGTTCACAGATGGAAAGTGAGCGTTTCTCCAAAGATGCTTGCACTCACGGACGCGTATGCAAGCTCTCTGTTGGCTCATTCGCTCGCTAACTCACTGAAGTGTGTGTGTCAAGAAGTGCTCATTATAGCCTGCCCAGCTCTCTTGAAAGTTGTACGAGAGTTGCTGTCCGCAGGGTGCCTAAAAATTGAAAGCGATTATTATTATTTTTTTTTTTTTTTTAGAGTGTGTAAACGCAGGATGTCTTGGTTAAAGCTTCCCAGTGGAAGCTAGGAGTTGGAAATGCGACGTCGCCAAAAGCCTCCTTTTAGGTTTCACTCTTTTGTAAAAAATTTGCCGAACAAATACATTGCGACCAAAGCGCCCGCAATTTCGCTTCGGATTTCCTAGCCGATTCTCTTAAATCTGACACTAAACCGGCATTTACTAGACTATATCGGTACTTTTTTCTTCCTTGCATTAAGCTCTGGTACAGTCGAGACTTGTTTTCACGCACCTGCACTTGCACTTCTTCTCGGTGTAGATGCGGAGCAAGAAGTCCCCGGCCTGTTCGGCCTCTCCGGTGAACGGGATGACGCAGAAGGTACCTGGGAGCAACCTAAATCTCGTTGTGTTCTCGCGGGAGTAGCTCAGTCTCTCGCTCTGGCAGACCTCGCGGTAGTCCCCGAGGTACTCGGCACTCAAGGGCGTCGGGCACTTCTCCGGGTCTTCCACCTGCGATGTAAATGCCGTCCATCAACACTACCTTTGGGAATAAACTGCTGCGGCACCACGTGAAGTCCATTTTATATGTTAGTCGAATCCGTTGTAAGTCTTAGCAACTGCTGTTTCACGCAGACTGCGCACGCATCGTAACTAGATCGCTCAGTCGAGCTTATTACTTAAAAGAAGAAATTATATAAAAAGTTACAATTATTTTTTTAGAACCCTGTGACTGGGGGGGGGGGGGGGGGGAGGGGTGGCGCAGTGGTTGGAGCGCTCGACTGCTGTACCCAAGGATGCGGGATCGAATCCCGGTTACGACGCACGCTTTTCGGTGGAATCGAAAAGTGGCGCAGTGGTTAGAGCGCTCGACTGCTGTACCCAAGGATGCGGGATCGAATCCCGGTTACGACGCACGCTTTTCGGTGGAATCGAAAAGTAAGGCGCCCGTGTTTCTGCGCGTAGTCAGAGATATTTAAAGAACCCCAGGTGGTTGAAACCTCCGGAGCTGTCCACTACGGCGTCTCTCATAGCCTGAGTCGCTTTGGGACATTAAACCTCATAAACCGAACGAAATGTTCCTTTCAAATATACACTCCTTACCTCGACTGGTGGGCTTTTAAATTTATAATCATTCCATGAAATATGTTCATTCTTGTGTAGCGAAATAAAATCGACGACAGTGCCAGAACTAAAACAAAGCAGCAGGCCGCCTATACATGTCTAACAATATTGCTGACCTGTCATCGCGCCCATATTCGCATCAGTGGCTCGTCGCTTTAAAGGACAATAGCCCTGGCTTTTATCAAATCAGGAGGAGGCGCAAAAACAAATAGATGTTTATTGCGTACTATCCAGGCGTCCGTGTACCCTTTCATTTGTCGCTTCCTCGAACGCCGCACCACTCAACAAACAGAAGTAGACCCAGATGTCTAGGCGGCGTTAGTACAGCAGGCATAAGCGGCATTTCAAATTGACTTAGAGAATAGAAAATGCGCAGTATCTGTCACAATTTTGTTTTTGTGACTGTAAGAAGCAGGAAAAGAAAATGCACGGGCCTGCTACTGGCTCTGTAGCTGAGCCACCTCCGCTGCCTAGTGCAGACAGAATAGAAAATAAAGAAGAAAGGAAAAAGAAGAGGGAGAGAAAGACGCGCGCTGCAACAACAGCCGTCGTCCACCACCGAAGCAGTGGCGGGTGCAATGACGGCCTACAACAGATAAAATACGGTGGCTGGCTAGCCCCCGCCGCAAGCGGAGGTGACCTACCCGTCCCAGCCCCATCAGGGCCAGGAACAGCCACCCTTCACCACCCTCAGAATTTTCCGCGGACGCATGTACAACGCCGTAAAGGAAGGGAGGAAGGTGGGAGTGAAAGAAGAGAGGGAGATAGAGGTGACGTAGTGGAGTGCTACCCTCATCGCACTTTAGTGGTCCAAAGTGCCCTCTAGAATGTTTTGCTGTGATGTGTAGTGGACCGTTTTGAGGCACAACCTTTCACTGCAGAACTATTGTTTTTATCTCGAACTGCCATTCTGAGCTTGCCTATCTCGGACACTGATAAGGAGAAACCCAGCAAGAGCATGCATATGTGGATACCTCGTAGAGGGCGAAGCCGATGGGCAGCCACATGTCGTCGCGAGACTCGAACACACGGCGGTTCTTCTGAATGAGAGCCACGATCACAGTGCACTCGCCGTCCTCGTCCTCGTCGTCTGGCTCGTGCAGAGTTACCATGTACTGCGGGTTGCAGGCGAACTTCTCTGCAATTGAGGAACGAGAGATTCGTATTCTTCAGCGTTAGCGGCGTCTGTCGCCATCTTGTACGTTTTGAAGCCACCTTTAAAACCTGGCTTACATGCTCTGAACTAACATTTCGTCGTGCACCGCGTCTCTCTCTATGTTTGCACACGTATCCTTAAACTTCCGACTCGCGTTCATTCCGCCACTGTCACAAGCGGATGCAGAAGTCTAATTCCAAAAGTATGCGTCAAAGTACACACCAATGCTCTACGTGACAGGTGTAGTGGGTACCCCTGCTTCTCCTCATTGCAACAACACGTGCAAACACGTGTCTTCCTCACAAATGCGAAATAATTGAAGTATTAATGGTGGCCGGTGCCACCTAATTTAGTCAGCACTGTGCCCGCCGCAGCGGCTTAGTACGCATACGCCGTTCTGTCCACAGCGGTGGCTTAATGCCTACATCGCTCGGCTACTTAGTCCAAGGAGTCCGAGTACTGTTCCGTTCATAGTGGATGCATGTAGGCAGAGAAGAAATGCAAAAAAAGGAAAAAGAAAATACCATTTTCTGTGCGATGTCAGCGCGCGTCGAAGAACACCAAGTTGTACAAATTTATCCGGGGCGTTCTACTAGATTGTCCCCCTCATAATTAGGGCCAACTTTGGAACATTAGACATCACATACGGTACAGTGGATTAGCAGTATTCCAAGCGTTTTATGTGATGGCACTCGTTGTCCGACATAAAAAAAAAACTGATTGATTGATTTATAGGAAGGGAAAGACGCGGTAACTGTCTTACTTGTTTTCTGCGGACACCGCAACCGCGCCGTAAGGGAAGGGATGAAGGTGAGAGTGAAAGTGGAAAGAGAGAAAGAGGAGCCGTAGTGGAGGGCTACGGAGTAATTTTGACCACCTGAGGATCTTTAACGTGCGCTGACATCGCACAGCATACAGACGCCTCTTCGTTTCGCCTCCATCGAAACGCAGCCGCCGAGGTCGGGTTCGATCCCGGGTACTCCGGCACAGTAGTCGGGCGTCTTACCACTGCACCACCCCGGCTTTTTTTTTCTTTATTGCCTGACTTCGGCACAATACACAAAACCACTTACAGGGCACAATGAGCATTCATTAATACAACAATCATCCAGGTGGGTTGAGGCATCGTCATGCTAAAATTCTCTTAGGGTCACTAATGGCTCCAATCTTCCGAGCCACTCGGGAGCTTCAGGAGCAAGTTTCTGAATTTCAATATATCTATTCATGCCTTCCCGAAAATAGATCCGTGCTGGCCGTGCGTCAGGATCGCAATGGTATCCTGCCATTCTCGAGCGCCAAATACAGTGGAGGGCCATTAGCATAATAAGGTCAAAAGGCACCCCATCCTCATTCTCTACTGGCAAGTACCTAATACCATGCAAGTCTAATAGAAATTCCTTTTTTAAAGTCCTTTGCGGGGCAAACATGCGCACGCACACGCGCACTGAGGTTTATTCGTATGGCACAGGAAGACCTGCGCTCTATACTGAACGTACCCATGTCGTCAGTATCGGAGCCACCGGCGTTTACCCCGGGCATCCACGAGCCTTCAAACTTGGCCGTCTCCCACCTTTTCTTCGAACCACCTTCCTTCAACTCCCCGATGGTCGAGCCAGGGTCCAGGTGGCAGAAGTCGAGCATTTGGTAGCTCTTGATAAAGTCCTCTTCCGAGATCCTGCACACGAAGCCGCACTGATCATATCACAATCGTAATTATGGGTATATAAACAAAAATGTGATCAGATACATTTGCAACAAAAAGATGCCACATGTGCTGCATAAATCAACGGGAAAGTTCTTATTTAAGGTATTATTACGTCAGTGAAGGCGTCGACTTTCATAGCGGACTGATTTCTTTATAAGCACTTTACTCTAAAAAACGAAACTTGCAAACATTTGTTAGCTTTAGTTTCGAAGTCATAGACAAAACGTCCGTTATTTAGCCTTGATGAAATGCCTTCGAGCCACAGCATGACATCATTTAAAGAATAAAAAAAAATGTTGATAAAAGGGGAAGATGCAGGTTTGCTCCGTGTAAGTGCTTCATAAAAAAAAAAAAAAAAAAAAAGGAAACAAACCACGCGATCGGCTGAACGCTTTGGAAAAGACCGTGCATGGATCACAGTTTGCCTGTGTTTTGGATGAGAAAGGTTTTACAAAGCGCCTTGTTCCGGGGGTCCTAGCCAGCTGATACATTTTCCGCTCTGCCACAACTGCCATAGCCGGACCGATGTGCAGCAGCTGGAATGAACACTCCCGGATAACCACCACTCGTATTTTCGCCTTACTCAGCCAAACCGAAAAATTAAGCAGACTGTTCGTATGCACGATCCATATTCTGCCGTGATTATTTTCGTGAGTCGTTGTTTGCCCCCTTCCTCTCATTAGTGAGGGTTTATAGCGAGCAAACCATGTCGTTCGTTAACCGTTCTATATCAGCGCTGCAGAGGCCGAGATTACCGGCTAACAGTCCTTTAAAGGTACTCTTCCTGATTTCTCTTAAGACCACTCGCTGTTCTACGAGCTCGCGATATGAATGTTGAGAGCTTACCAGAATTCTCCATCTTCCTTAATGACGAGGCCCACCTCCTTGCGCTTTTCCTCGCTCACCTGAGTCCATTCCTTGGACCTGCGAACCGAGAGGTAAGTTCGGAATCGTCGCGCACTCAGAGTGTTCATTCATTCAGAGAGAGAGAGAGAGAGAGAGAGAGAGAGAGAGAGTCATAAATGAACAGTAAGTCATTCGCCGCGTGTGACGTGACAGCAGCGAACTCAATGACCTGTAGAACAGTTTCTAATAGAACTGGGCTACATTTAGTTTCAGTCAATCGATTCGGTGCCCCAGCTCTAGCGTTTGAGCTTTTGGCACGTTAAACTTACCTGGGTATGCGTCCCGTTTCTTCTGTCACGGTTAATTGTTTTCAGAACGTAATGACATAATTGATTTTCTTGTCTTTCCGTTTTACTGAACGCGGCGTAAGAACCTATTTTTGGCGTTATATCTATTTGTTTCCTGTTTTGAATTCATTTCTGTCCCGCTCATTTTACTACCTGAATCGTTCTTTTATTTTTAAAATTAATCTGCCAGTTCAAAGTCGACGCTGACGCCATCTTCCCCATTCCTCTTAGTGTCTTGTTGGTTAGTACAGTGTACTGCTATGGGCATGAAACACATTAAGGTCGGGTGGCAGTTAGTAATTAAACACGAGCTGTGGCTTCGATGCGAAGCAAGTTACGCCTACAATCGCGAAGCGAGATTTCAGCGTGCCAGCGGGCTGCACATAGTGAGAAGAAAGGCGTGACTTACGTAGGTTACTGTATCATTGTTCTCAGGTTACCGATAAGCTTATGTTCAGGGTCTTTCGCTTTTAGTTTGAATAGTCACTGTCTTCAAAACGCCATTGCGTCGCTTGCGTCACTTTTCAATCAATCAATCAATCAATCAATCAATCAATCAATCAATCAATCAATCAATCAATCAATCAACCAGTTTATTTTCAACATGAGTGGTGTTGAAGGGCCGCAGACAAGAAACCTCAACAGGGGCTTGACAGGGTCCGCGGCCCCATCTATACATGGCACCATACAGCAAGCACAGGTATATACAGTAATACAGGATCATGCAGTTTTATACATCTAATAAATTGCAAAGTATCAATTAATTCACGAAAAACGGAAGAAGAAATTTCAACATTTGTTCACCATGATTAGTGCGCAGGCGAGGAATTTTCCATTATTGAAGTTGGCGTGTGTTGTGTGTGGATACTTTAGGAGATAAATTCTTTTTCTTCGTTATTCGGCCGTGTCCGACATAATGACGCTTTGAAGACATTGACTCCGCCAGCTAAGAGAGACGGCCCTGTACTGATATTTATTATATTCCCACATATAGAATATATTTTGGTATAGCAAGCTACTTCTCAATCCCCGTCTCGTTCGCTTGCGCAGGTTCGATTGTATTTTAAACGAGACTTCCTTCAATGTAGCCGAAGTCTAAGAAATGTGGAAGAACGCTTCTTGTTTGTGCAGTGACACCACGAGCCGCGTAGAGCTGAACACTCGGAGCCAGCGCGGAAGTTTCGGAATGTCCCTTCCATCCCATTTTTTTTTTTTTTTTTGGTACTGTGGGAAATAGTTGACGTGAGCGCAAGAAGCAATTTTACGGGTCACAATTTGCAGCGAGTAGAACGAGTCGGTCACGATAGTTTCCATGTCTGCGCAAAATCTGTCAAGACTCTAATTTCCTCATAGTTGCAAGTATAAAATGTACTAATTTAATCAAGCGGTGTTCGCCACTGCCAGCCAGCAGATGCCACAATTCAGTTTATTCCTGAGAATACCGACTTTTGCCACCACAATCAGCATTTCTCATTCTGGATGAACTCGGGGTGGCATTGCAAATTTTCGGTCGAATCTGCAACAACGGATCTTTGTGGCAACAGCAGAGAGGGTATTTATTGTTCTTACTTGTCAGACCAGGCGCCGGTCCATTCGCCGGATCCCCAGGGGTTCCTGACTCGAATGAGCCGCACATTTTTTCCTTGTACATTAATCTGGAAGGGGGAAAAAAAAGGCAGATAACTCGAGAAAGCTGGCCATTAAAACACTACGGGTCCTCTGCTCTGCCTTCTGTGCGTCTCATTCGCGTTCTTCATAAAGCCCTTTTCCATTCTCTCTTCACTTTCAAGCACTTCCATATCGAAAATCGAGACAGATAGATGGATAGATGGATTTATTGAAAGGAAAGGCAGAAAGGTTGGCCGGAATGATTGAAATCTGGCCTGCTACTCTGGAATAGGGGGGGGGGGGGGGGAATGGGAGAAGAAAGAAGATCATGATGGGTGACGATGTGGGAGAAGGCATATAAAATCCATATCTACAGGCACAGTGGCTTGCTTTACAGGCGCGAATCAAGTCCGCTGGCGCACAAAAAAAAAAAAAACGGAAAAGAGCATGCATTGCCTGGACACCCTTCCCCTTGTCCTGCCAAGCGCCCAGCAGCAGTTCCTCCGACAGAGGCTTCTTGTCTAAACGCTTCAAGGAATCGGCTAGCATACTTCTTTCACACGCCTATACTGGGCACACCAATAATAATCGATGCAGTGTCAGTTGATGAACTAAAGCCGTGGGGCTGAATAGTGAATACGCTTCACAGATGACAGCGAAAATGGGAACATTCTGCTCAGTATTTAAACTGTTTCGTGGTGGGATGTGCAAGTCAAGTTTGAGGGCTGCAAAAAACTAAATTCTAAAAACTAAAATATGATATCTTTTTGTTTGCTACTGTATGGGGCTTTAGAAACTGTCTATAGCAATGTTCAGCCGTTTTCATAATCAAAACGAGCATGCCGGTGGAGATATGGTGTACTATCTCCTCAGGTATTATTTGGGGATGTGATCGATGGAAAAAATTGTTGCATGCATAAGGATAAATTACGGTTCTCCGATATAACGAAAATAGATGTAAGTGATCACAAAATATTGTCGCATTTTTGTTTTTCTGCGTTGCGCTCGTACTATCCCTATAATCGAGGTAAGTTTTGTCTCATGTAAGGCATAACTAGTCGCGTAAGTGAACAAGTGAAACCATAAGTGAAATCGAGCTAGCTTACAGGCATAGCCCCGCCCCTGCAGAAGTGCTGTTTTAGCTGTCAGTCTCATGTCATTCAAAACCTAAGTAGAAGGCTTTTCCGTTACAGTTCTGCACAAGAAAGATACCATGCTTACCTCGGTTGTGCCTGTGACACTGTATTCGTGAAGTGCGTGCAGCCCTTGAACAGCTCTCTCCTCTTGCTGAAGAGAAATGGAAGGAGAATATATGAGGCGGCGAAAATCGGCAGTGGAATTACCTCTATTGCTGAACAGCGTGAAGGGAGAAAGCACCAACTCGGGGTGACTTCGAATTTCACCCCGATTTGTCGCAATAACCTTGACCTTTGACCTCTAACCCCCTCCCGTACGGGCCGGTGTAGGTGTCCACCAAGAACTGTGACAGATATTGCGCTTTTTCTTTACTATAAGACAATTTACAAATGAAGCGCAAGTGCCCCACAGAAAACTGAGAGTACTAGTGCGGTTTCCTTTTCCCAAAAACCACCATAGACCGCCAGCGGCTGCCCCGCCGGGGTGGTGCAGTGGTAAGACGCCCGACTACTGTGCCGGAGTTCCCGGGTTCGAACCCGACCACGGCGGCTGCGTTTCGGTGGAGGCGAAACGAAGTGGCGTCCGTGTGCTGTGCGATGTCAGTGCACGTTAAAGATCCCCAGGTGGTCGAAATTACTCCGTAGCCCTCCACTACGGCCCCCCTTTCTCTCTATCCACTTTCACTCCTACCTTCATCCCTTCCCTTACGGCGCGGTTCAGGTGTCCACAGAGCAAGTGTGACAGATACTGCGCCTTTCCCTTCCTATGAACCAACCAACCAACCGCCAGCGGCTGCGTTTCGATGGAGGCGAAACGAAGTGGCGTCCTGTGCGATGATATCAGTGCACGTTAAAGATCCCCAGGTAGTCGAAACTACTCCGCAGCCCTCCACTACGGCTCCTCTTATCTCTTTCCACTTTCACTCCCACCTTCCCCCTCTCTCTACGGCGCGGTACAGCTGTCCGCAGAGCAAGTGTGGCAGATACTGCGCCTTTCCTTTTCTGAGAACCATTTATATTCTTATTATTATTGACAGCAAATATTTTTAAAAATGTTGAATGCAGAGGAACATTCCCTAATGAAAACCGTGTACAACCTTGCTTCGAGCATATAAAGCCATGCTTAACGAAGCTTTCGCTCGTATAAATGGTTCAAAGAATGATTAAAACTCCCGCCATTTTTTACATATAAGCAAAATAAAAAGAATGAAAGAAACCAGCCGACATTTACCCAATGTCGACGCTTCAGCGTTCGTGTCAAGGTGGTGTTTGAACGTGTCCTAGGCGAAAATAAAACTGCGTTTAGCCATCTTTTAGGGGTAATTCCAAGAATCACAGCAAAATAGTCGCGTCTTTAGCACTGGGTTGAAAAAATGTAGTGAGCGACGTTCAGTGCTCCTTAGGGGAGAGTCACAACCAGTGACTCATTTGTGGCCACTTTTATTGTCATTTGGAGCACTGAGCCTCGCTATTAAGTTAGCGGGCCTATACTGCCAAGTCTTAACTCTCGACCAGAAGTCAATCTCATGAAAGATGAGCTAGTAAATAGATTGCGCACCTATATCATAAGGAAGCTAAGTCTGCAGGTGTAGAGTTTACACTTTTCATTTTATTTGGTCGGACGTCAGCACGGCGGCAGAGTCAGACAAAGCAGCGAACGGCCAGTTACGGAACTCGCAAGATATAGCTGTTCCCGCTAACAAATGTCTGGTCCGGACATTTCCCACGATGGCTTGAAAGCTGCAGCTTCGTCCCCTAGCGGTGGCCAATGCCAGACGATCAAATGGATCCGAGATGGGAGATAGACAACGAAGGCTTACTGAATGTGGCCCCAAGGCTAGAAGGCGCGCTGTTTAATCTTACGACTAGGTCCCAGGTTCCAATTAATGCTTCCCCGATGGATAACGTCGCCCGGAAATTGATATGCTGGACCATGCCATCTAACTCTCCGATAAGAAGTCGCAGCACTTGACATGAGCGCGTCACCAAGCACAACAGCCACGGAAAACATTGACAGGTGAGTCACGCTTTTGCTTTTCGAGCGCGTCACCAAGCACAACAGCCACGGAAAACATTGACAGGTGAGTCACGCTTTTGCTTTTCGTGTGACTTCTAAATTCTCTCAAACATCTTCCTCTACGGTTTCTATGCCACACTTACGCCCCATGGTGGTGGTGGTGATGATGATGATGATGATGATGATAGTATACACATGCCGTCTGACATCAGTGTTGACGACTCACGCTTGAACTGCGCGTCGCATGTAGGTACTCACGAGGATCGAGCACGTGATGAGCGAGTTCCTCTCCAAGCTCTTCTGTATGGTCCTGAACAAGTTCTTGGGCGGGCGCTCCAGCATGAGCTGCTCAGTGAGGCCTCCTGTGAACGTGCCCAATGCTTCGTTGCCGCTGCCTCCCGACAGTGCCGCATAGCCGCCGTGCAGCCTGTCAGACAGCGACAGCCAGTGTCATTCGTCTATCTAGCCACACACATATGCAAAGAAGTGCGTGTGTATATACTATATAGGTATATAGTCCAGCTACCGCACAGTTATTTAACAATGACCCCCTTTGTTTTTCAATGGAGTCTCTTGATTACCCTTTCTGAGCGCAGGACAAGGTCCAGAAGCAAAATTTTGCTGGGTAGTTTTATTAATTTGCTCATATAGTATATATATTGCAATATTCCACATTTGGCTCACAATTACTTTAAAAAAATACAAGCTTATTAGTTTTCTATGGCAGTTTTAACTACTCGGGGCTGGTGCAGGAAGACCATTAAAAGCAAAGTTTTGCTACGCATCGGAAGCATTAACAATTCCCATCAATATGTGCATAACAATCTTGATCCCACCGTTGCCTTGTAATTAAAATGTGTCCTAGAATCCTTGACTTCACTTAGGTTTCTGCGTTAGGCCTAATGCAGCGCCTACGTCGCCGTCTCTTTATCCCGACTTCGCCCTTTATTCCTTGAGGCCATCGTCCACAGGCGGCCAGAGGTGGCAATACACTGGGCAGCCTGACTAAACTCATGGGCAGCTTCACTAATCTGGCATTACGGACTTTTATGCAATCTCTTAGGATCATAACTATATTTTAGGCGGGATGGAGAATCTGGCGTTGAGGTCGGGGTCATTGCGAAAGAAAACAAGTAAGCGGCGTCAGCGTCACTTTCTCTGGTGACGTGGTCCGTGCCCTTGGGATGCGTCCAGGACTGAATCCACCACTTAATTTGAGGTGGAAATACAGCTACTTCTGCCATTTTCGGCCCACATGGCGTCCGCATGCTTATTTAATATTCATTCCGCATTCCAGGCAACTGATAAAAAATTACTTCTTCTTCCGTAATTCAGAGTAGATGGAAGCGCGAAATGGCTGTGGGCATAAGACCATGGCGCCACCCTTGGAGACGGCACGGAAGCCGTTGTTCTGTGCAGCGCCTCCCTCACCCTGTAGCAGGCTTCGCTCAAAGGCCCCTAACAACCAACGAATTATAATGAAGTGTATGGTATCATGTACCTACGTTTTGCACGGTGTTATTAAAAGTGAGATTAAAATTTAGCTTATTTCTAATGCACGGCTTGAGTGACATGTCGAAAAACTTTGAGAAATGAGAAACAATTACTTTTGTAACTCGTTTCGGCAGCACCTATAGCGCTTGTATACGCCGGTCCTGTAGGAGCCGGAAAACTCGTCTCGTTTCATCACGTTCCACCCCAGATGTTCCCGTTTCGGTGCAAGGATAATGGCTTTCGGTTTTGGCACGACGCCACCTCAATGTCGCCGACAGCGGGAGGTAAAACCATTTACTTCCTAAAAAACATGTTATTTGGCGTAAGTCTCGCTCACTTGGCGTAGGCCTTCTCTAGGAGCGCGCTCCAAAACTCGTTGCTCGATTTGGAAGAGATGAAGGCCAGAGACTCGGCCTCCTTGTTGTACGGAAGCCGATCATCGATGACAATGTCGATCCAACGGTTGGCCTTCCACAGCCGGAAGTGGAAGATGCCGGCGTACTTTTCCTTAGCGAAGGTCTGATCCTGGGGAACCACGTTCTTGAACAGCTCACTGTGCAAGGTTAGTGTTGCCATAGAGGCCACCACCCAGCAGTCACCTGGGGACGAAAAACCAATTTACGGGGGGTCTTAATTATCGTGCGTTTTCTTTAATAATTTTCCTTTACTTCGACTACTTTTAATAAATGTGCTCTTAATCATTTTCATTTTTGCCAAGTAATTTTCACTTTCCGTTAGTAAGCTGAGCGGGAATTCCCCAACTGCTTCTGCGCCACCTAGGTGGCGCAGAATTTGTCCATGGCAGCTGCCATGGACAAATTATACAGACAAGCGCATGATTTCAACGACGAGTTGTTTATGAACGCGAACGAGGACCCGTGAAGGGAGACGACAAACGGGAACCATTATTGCTATACGTCATACCCATAACGGCACAGCTTAAGTGTCCGCCAATACTGAAGTCCACTTGCAGACAGCGGCAATACGAAATAAAACCAATCACTTGCATTGAACCAGGGATTGCTTTAGAAGTACGAACGACTGTCAAAGTTGTTGCTGTTTTCCACGAGACGTTCTAGCTGCAGCGCCTTAATAACATTAGAAATATAAGGCAAAATAAGAGAAATGAAATTTTAAACATTTTCCAGTGGCTTTCTTGGTTTTTCTAACTGGAGGTTCCTCCATTTTCTTGCACTTGCCTGCTGAACAAAATTTGTTGCACGAATTAATTGTTCCTTGTTTTATATTGCAGCTGGCTCTTTCCTATTCAAATGAAAAGTTGTTCGAGAGGGGTTATAACCAGCCTTCGGCATTCACCGTTAGGTTCTTACTCAATGTTCGCAGTGGGCGCAGCAGTTGCTTTATTCGTCGCTAAAATCGGACTTGGCGCATAACATCGCGCGAGATTTGCATGTCGAGGCCATTACCTGCTTGACCAGCTTGGTCCGTGCACATATAAAAGCGCTCATTACGACGCGACGGCCATAGCCATATCACATTTCTTTAGATACGAAACATTCATACGATGAACAAAAACCTTGCTTGTCCCTCGCTGGTTCGTCAGCCGTTGTCCATTCACCGAAGCGGCGAGTGTAACGACCGCATGCAAATTACACCCCGCGTGGCAGCGCCCCTCCCCTCTTTCACCTCTGGCGCGCCTCTTGTTCATACGGCGTCACTAACAGACCTTCATGTCGGGCCAGCTTTTAAGGCGAAAACTTTTAATGGCTCATGCTGTCGTGGACAAAATGCGTCCCGCTTTTGCGGCGGCTCTGATTTGTCGAGGCGGGACGACGTCATAGAGGTCTCGACCAGTCACAGACCACCACCACAGTATGCGCGAATGCGTGCCTTAATGATCAATCACAAACAAATAACTAATTAATTATTAAATAACGGCAAATAAGTAATTAGCAAATAAATAAGTAAATAATTATCAACTGAATACCTGATTATTAATTAATAAATTATTGACTAATTAATTATATGGCTAATTCATGTCACTTGCGTAGTACAATGCGGCACTCAGGCTTTCACCTTTCACTACTTTAGTCGCTAAAGTCCCTCGTATTTTTTTTTTTTGCCACTTTCGTATCAAAATCGTGACGCAACTGTTCTTTGTGCAGCGTTCATGGTGACGCCATACCACTTCGCTTCCCATTTAGCATTGACATGCTAGCCAATTTTGAGGCTAGTTTACGATAAGGGATTCGAACCTAAGGCATATGCACTTGCAACAAAGCTTCGTGCAATAAAAACTTCTAACACTTTGCCAGTTTCCCAATGCTAAAACGCCAAGCAATATAATGCGAAACAATGATTTCGCACGTCTGAATCGTTTTAAGCGGTTCTGGCTAATATTTAAAAGTGCTGTTAAAGGTGTTCTTGAGCAACTCCCGTCCTGTCCACGATCCGTTTTAGCTAGATTGACGTTCGGCAAACTGGCTGAAGCAGCCTAAATTGGCTTCAGAAATCTTCATAGCTTTAATTAGCCAAGTCCAAAATGCTAGCTCTCCATCATTATAGGCACGGTCAACGGGCAAAATTACTTACCCATGCCACCTTGCTGGACATCGAAGCGGCTAAAACCTCCCTTCAGGAACTCTGGGTTTTTGGAGATCTCCCAGGGTCTTTTCCAGATGACTTCGAATTCGGGTTTGGAGGTGCCCCAGGCAGTCTCCTTCGCGCAGGGAAACTCCGGGTCCTCGAAGAGCTCTTGACGCTTCAGGCATCGCTCGAGAATAGCATCGTAGTCCTGAGGCTCGCCACTCTTCGTCTTGGTGCCGGAAAAGCGTTCGCCGAACTGCATGCACACGTGTGAGGTTGTTTTATTCACACGTCCACTGTTGCCTGTTCTCAGAGTCATCGACTTGCAAGGAAAAACAAGCAAATAACTAGGAACAACAAATCCGGTTTCGTTCGCAACCACACTGGGGCCACCTCGTATTTTATTGTTGTTGTTGATTCTTATCGACGACTTGCAGAAAATGGTATTTTGATAGATTGTTACGGGCGTGTATATCCAAAATCCACTTATATTACCGCACCATGACAGTGCTCTTGAATAGTGATAAAGTCGGTATAAAAAGGCGGTTTTAATTTGAGGGTATTTAAAAGCCTTATCAGGAAAAAAAAATAATACGGCGTCGCTCATACAAAATGGCTGAAGAGAAGTGACGTCACTAGACCGGAAGTGCAAACTATATGTTTTCTTATACGCGATAAAATGGCTCGAAATTTTAAATGAAGGGCTCCGCCGCCCATCTGGTTTCTTACTTTCCTATGAACACTTTTTTTTTTTTTTCTGATGTAGCGCCATTGCGGGTGCATTAATTTGCCTACAATTTCCTTAAATTTTGTTCATGTAATTCATGTAGAACTTCTTTATCTGTTTTTGATACTCTTCCGGATGGTGCCTTTTTTGTTTGTTTTCTTTAAAGTAGGTTACCCTTCAGTTGCACAATTTATTTTTGTACTGTTAGAAACTGCAGTTTGTGGTTACCTATGAAAGCAGAGTAGATGGAGAAACGTTCACCCTAAAAACTACGGCCTGGGAAAGAAGTTTCCAGCGAGTAACGCGCCCACACTTCCGCCATCCTGTGACGACGCAGCAGGCCTTCGTGCGCCTACCACGTTCTGTCCGCCGAGTACATCAAGGTAACCCAAGAACAACTTCGTTATCTACAGGACACTCCAAACGAAAAGACAACCCCAGCATTCTCGAAACGCAGCGAACAAAGGACTTGCAATATCGGACACTACTTGAAGTACTGTGGCTGCAATTCTTCGAAACGACGCCCCATTTTGCTGGCACGCCGTCAAAAGCGATAAACGACACCGGGCGTGCTCGGCTTTACGTGCCAGGCAGACTCTGAAGAAGCTGCAGGAAACAAGGGGTTAACAGCCCCTCCCTTGTGTTCGCCCGCTGGCCTCAGTCCAAGACTAGGGCCGCGTCCCGGCGGTAGGAAGAGGATGTAAATGGCCGCATTCCGCCTAGCCCCCTCCCTCCCCAGTGTGAACTGAGCCCCTGCTTGAAGAAAGACAGCTCGATAGACAGGGAAAAATATACAAACAAACCTGTTGACTGACATGTTTTGCTGCGTCGGCGCGCAAGAAGCAAGCACGGGTTTCAGAGAAGCCACGCCGCTTCCACACTTGTCACTCTCTGCTCTCGCGATGGGTCCTGATTGCATTGCTTGTTGGCTATTTTATTTTGGGAGAATACTTTCTACGCATAATTTGAGCCCTGCACTAGCTTATTTGGTGGTGTTTCTATGTATGTATGTATGGTTGGTTGGTTTGTGGGGTTTAACGTCCCAAAGCGACTCAGGCTATGAGAGACGCCGTAGTGGAGGACTCCGGAAATTTCGACCACCTGGGGTTCTTTAACGTGCACTGACATCGTACAGCACACGGACGCCACACCGTTTCGCCTCCATCGAAACGCAGCCGCCGAGGCCGGGTTCGAACCCGGGTACTCCGGCACAGTAGTCGGGCGTCTTACCACTGCACCACCCCGGCGGGGCTGTATGTATGTATGTATGTATGTATGTATGTATGTATGTATGTATGTATGTATGTATGTATGTATGTATGTATGTATGTATGTATGTATGTATGTATGTATGTATGTATGTATGTATGTAGACATGTAGGCATATATGTATGTATGTATGTATGTATGTATGTATGTATGTATGTATGTATGTATGTATGTATGTATGTATGTATGTATGTATGTATGTATGTATGTATGTATGTATGTATGTATGTATGTATGTATGTATGTATGTATGTATGTATGTATGTATGTACGTACGTATGTATGGGTATGCGCGCGCGCGCGCGCGCGTGTGTGTGTGTGTGTGTGTGTGTGTGTGTGTGTGTGTGTGTGTGTGTGTGTGTGTGTGTGTGTGTGTGTGTGTGTGTGTGTGTGTGTGTGTGTGTGTGTGTGTGTGTGTGTGTGTATACACTGCGCTCTTTCGTGTTCCAGAAGTGTCATGATTCGTGCCTTTTCTATTTTCTTTTTAAACTTTTCGGTAACTAAAGCTACCATCCTTATTGTAAAGCTAATCGCCGCGCTTTTTGTTGCAGTTGCCATGCCCGTTTCATTCAAGGAATTTCATGTCTATTCTGGTTATATCTTGAAGATTTTAACTCTAGTGGCCACTTTCTGAAAACAAAAAAACAACAGCAGTGCTCGAATGCCTGTAGTCTCCTCATATATTGTGACGCGCACGTCGGGTGCTCATCTGCATCTAGGAAATCATTGGGCAAGTAGCATATATGCGTGCTCTGAATCTGACTGGGTCGATTTTGTAGCGGTGGGTTTTCAAGACCTCTGGTGGCCGCAGTTACGTCGTGAAGAGGCATAGCTACGAGGAGGAGGAGGAGGAGGAGGAGAAGAAGAAGACGAATAAGACGGAAAAGACGAAGAACGAGAAGAAGAAGACGAAAAAGGCGAATAAGGAGAAGAAGACGGAAAAGACGAAGAGGAAGAAGAACGCTCGGTCACCTGCAGCTAATGCTTTCGCTGCACATTCGGTTCAGCAGCGTTGAACCCTTCCCATTTTTTTTTAATTTCTTTTTCTCAAATTGGCGATTGTAAAATATTTGCCTCGATTTCTCGGCATCTTAAGTAAATTATAATTTCTTTGCATTTGCTTTATATTCAGAAATCACATCTTAAACGTCTTTTATTTCTTCCCCTACGCAAAATCCATGAACCAGTGTTTTCTCCTAAACTGGCTTCTCATATAAAAGGAACATTGCACTGTGTTTTACGTATATAATTAGCCGATAGTCTCAGCGTCGTTCCTCCGCCGTGTAATATATTTAGTTGGGTTCATTAACTAACCTCATGGAAAGTGAGGATCGAAAACGTATATATGTACAAATGACACTTGTACATTGCTTGTCATGATTCAATATGAATGGATTGAATATAAGAGCGTCTTCTTTGAAAGGGGTTGGTGGCATTTGCCACCATGCTTGGCTTTTGTTTTGTCTTCTATATCATATTTCTTGACTGTTGCTATAAATCGCTGCACTAGTTCGTCATTTCATTTACTAATTTTTTTTTACTACACTTCTAAACTTGTTTTACCTTTCTGCTTCTCGACCACGAATCTTGCAATAGCTTTTTGCTAACTTTCACCGCAGCTTCATTCACCTGACCACTGTTCTTTAATCTAATGGGCCTCAGGGAGAGTGGGTGGGACTATATTGACATCTAGAAGGATACTATCACATGTGCGCGTTCAATAGAGGTATAAGACAAGCGAGATCAGTGCTAAAATTATCACTCTTGCAATATACTATTTGTCACCGCGACACTTTGAATCCAAAATACACTTCGAGCGAGTTCACACCTGTCTCTATCCAGCTTTTCGCGGGCTTACATTTTTCATACACCGATGAAAGAAAATCTCGCTGTTTTTGTGTGTTAGCTTGATGCCTGCATAACTTCAGTAAACCGTGTCCTCAGATATCTTACTTCTGTATCAAATCCAATAGATTTCCCTTTAGTTAGCTCAACGTCTTATCACTGACAAGATTTCATGATAGCTATGCGTACGCATAATTTCATTTACAAATGAACACTTCAATTTTGGGGCGCGATTCTATGAGATAACGCTCCACTCTTTTCCACAATGTACCACCATTAAACAAATAACTCCAAATTTCGAAAACAAACAAAAATTGTATGTCCTTAATTATCATCGAGGTGCTCTCTGTTTAGCATGTATGTTAACGTTCATGTACATATTTGGACTTCAGGACTGGCGAGTTAGCAAATGATAAACCATCGATGAACACGAAGTCTGGCATGAGCTCATGTTTACATCTGAATAACCACATGTCCTTGCATGTGCTATAGTCGCGGTTACAGGAAACGGCGAAGTGAAGCTACTTGGCAAGCGAGACACGTCTGATCAAGCAAACGGGTTGCCATTACCGTAGGCCAGCTGCATATCCAGAAGTCCGGGACAAACGGCCCATCACAAGGGGGAAATAAAAAAATAGTGCTCAAAACGAGCCGATCGATTAGTTTACCTTGTAGATCTTTTCCTTGTCACGATGATCCGCCATGGTCGTTCTTATTATTTTATCTCCTGCTCAGACAGAGATACCTTGCAACTAGCTGTCTGTGCTCAGCTGAAGAAGACTTCCAAGGCAACAACGCCGCCAGCGACTGTGTACGATGTGGGCGCTGTCTCACAGACAGGGATGCTTCAGTCCCGACAAATGCCACTCTTGGGGGTAACGCGGAGCGATTAAAATAACCCCCCGCCGTCTCACCTCTCCGGCGCTGTGAACGCCCTCAAACAGTCTAGAGCTTGACGCAAGCTTTTTTTCTCTCTTTATCTGACCGTTCGTTTCGCGCCAAGGACTGGGATTGTTTTGACTAATTGTCTGGCACAAGACAACTCTTTGACGGAGGACCGTTCCTCGGAGCTAGAGACGGCGCGCACTGACCGACAAGACTGGCTAGACAGGCACCGTGGCGCAAGAAGAGGGAGAGACTAAGTGCGACGGGAGAGAGCGAAAATGTGTTTTGCTCAGTGAAGGCTCCACGCGCTATATCTTCGGATTACTGAGGACGCCCCTTAATTCAGCCACTTGACATCCCCTCACTGCTCCGTCGGCCTTCGCCGGCGGTTTCATATTTAGTTGATATGCATTCCTTCTCATGTTTGTATTTGCTCTTGCGGAGCAAACCGCTTTTGGGCAACGCGCGCTGACGAGGCGTTCAAGCATTGGCAATGTCCTTGACCGCTCGTACTCGGATCTATCTTCGTACGCCCCGACCAAAAAGGGCTAACTGATTACCTAATTGCGGGATTTTTTTTTTATCCTTTCTTACTGGCAGCTGAATTCCTCGTGGACCCGAAGAGTCATACAGAGGCGCCAGCGAAGCGCTGAACTCGTTCGCTGAGCCCGAACGAAGAGTGCTGCATTTAGCGAGCTCGGGTTCTTTAAACGCGCGGGCTGCCTACGATATGGTATCGCCCGCATGGAGGCCTCACTCCCGTTACACTAAGGCAGAGAAGAGCAAGGCTCTTGTTTTTGACCGGGTTTCAGGCGACACTATACTCGGCCGCGATAACGGATTCTCTTTGAGCTCGCGCGATTCATCACTTGAAGAGTTGTCACGCTGTCGGTAACAAGATCGGGTGTAGTGGTGGTTACAATCTTCTTGGTGTCTGGTTCTTGGCGAGTAGTTGATACAAACTTCTCGGAATACTGTCTGCGTGTGGTCGCGAAAAATTTGCATATGTTTACAACACATCTACTCGAAGCGCATGTGAGGAGAGCTTTGGGAATATTTACCAACGTGTCTTGTAAGCCTTTCAATGCCGCAAGTGTTTTCCTTTGACTTCAAGCAAAATTTAAATGGATTCGACCTTCCGAGGGCAATGAAAAATTTTTGCTTCATGTTTACTTATCGCGGGTTTTACGACAGAAAATAAACAAATAAGTGACACACAAGACAATATGCTCAGTACTTGACAACCACCTTGAAAGAGAATGAATACATTTCACACTCGCCTGATTGTAGTCAAATGGCTACAAAGGTTACTTTTATCGATTTAATTTTAATTTCCTTAGTGGGCACTTTCAAAATATTGGATTATTCTTTAATAATTGTCCAAGTGTGAAACGTGAAAAGCACTACACGTAAAGGAATGTGTGAGATAACTGGATCAGGAGCACCTAAATGCACTAAGAGAGACTTCACTTATTTAACGGGCTCACGTGAATTCATTGCTAGAGTCAATCAAGCATGCAGATTCCTAAAGGAGCAAAACATGTTTCTCTTAGAGATTCTGGCAATGCTGTCTTTTTTTCATTCAGGGCAGTCGCATAAAACATGTTAAAAAGCAGCTAACTGCAATCTTTGCTTGTTTACAGTCTGGATTAGCTGCGAACCATAGATTATGTGGTGTCTCATGAGTGTGTTTAAAAAGGCTCTGGCTGGCGCTTTTTCGCAGCTGCGTCGACGCTTGAACCGCGCCGTAAGGGAAGGGAGGAAGGAGGGAGTGCTCACGCACGTTCACACACAGTTTGCAAGCGTCCGCGCTCTCCGTGCTTACGCACCGCTCACTCCCGTCCTCATGCACTTCGCTCTCCTGGCGTTCCGCGGATCGCACTCTCTCACCGCATGCGATGCGAGCAAGGTCCGATGTTGCATGCGCCAAAGCAGGGGTCGGGACGCATCACTCAGGATCCAAGGGGCGGACGGCCGCCGCCCAGGGTAAGGAATTGCGCATTAATAACGTAAACAACGGCTAGCAAAACAGCGAGCGCAAGCCGCTACTAGACGAGCGCGTCGTGCACCTCTAGACGCCTGTACGTCTGGTGATAATCCTGCATGGAGTCTTCACAATGCCTTGGACAGTGATGACTCGGCATCAACAACAGGACGAGAAGAATCACACAGTAGCCAAGAACGGTGGAATGCAACCAGGCGACAACGACGTGCTCAGGAGGCTTCTGAAGATCGAGAGTAAAGGATTGAGAAAGAACGAGTTCGCGATGTTGCAAGACAGGCAAAACGGCGTGAAGAGCGTAAAAGACAACTCCTGGCATTCCCCGGATCGCACTTTCTCACCGCATTCGATGCGAGCAAGGTGCGATATTGCATGCGCGCGTCGAAATCCAGGCACATGCGCCAAAGCAGTGGTCGGGGCGCACCACTCAGGGTCCAAGGGGCGTACAGCTGCCGGCGACTACAATAAAGACCCGACGAGAGACAGTGCTTTCTTCCAGACTCTAAACACAAACTGTCTCCTATAGTTGAGCCATTTACAATCTACACAATTTTCTGCTGACAAAAAGAGGCAAACCTCAATGCGAAAAACGTGGAGAACAACTAACTAATAACCAGGTCTTATTATCATGCACAGGTCTCGAAACACTAAGAAAAAAAATATTTTGCCTCATTTTACAAACAACACATTCCTTTCACCCAAAACTGATTTTAGGTGAAGATGCACTTGTAGATTTGTCTTGTGTTTTCAGTTTTCTAAAAGAAGCAAATGTCTTATGCAAACTATAGAATAAATGAAGTGTGCATCAGTAAACAAATTAAAACCTCAAGCTTTCTACATCATTGCATTAGCAGCTTATGCGCCAAAAGAACCAGCACAACCCATTCCGTTAATACTTTCTAAACAAACTCTAGTTAGAACACACGCGTTTTTCCCCTTTGTTTCACACACAAAAAATAACCTTGCTCTTGGCGCATGATAGCCTTAGTTGCTTATGCGCCAAAAAAAAAAATACCAACACAACACAACAATCTAAGAATGCAACGCATTGGGGAAGCAGTTTGGACCTTGTGATGTACAGGGCTACAGCCGAAGATGGATACGTGGTCAGTCGCGTCGAGACCAAGTCTCACTACTTTACGGACCACCGATTTGTTTTCATCGGAGTAAATAAAGCCAAGGAAGAACATTAGTCATTCATTGTGTATCGTGTCTTTAATCGTGGCTAAACACGTCAAGCTACACCCGCAGCTACGCTACATGCCGAACCTTAAGCGCAACCATGGCAGTATTGCTTGTGCAACTTACCAGGTTTAACTACTAGTGGAAATCAAGAAGAAGAAATGGGCATGCGCAGGACATGTAGTGCGAAGAGAGGATAACCGATGGTCGCTTAGGGTACTAACAAACTGGATTCCAAGGAAAGGAAAGCGTAGCAGGGGGCGGCAGAAAGTTAGGTGGGCGGATGAGATTAAGTTCGCAGGGGTCAAGTGGATGCAGCTAGCACAGAACCGGGTTAAGTGGAGAAATATGGGAGAGGCCTTCGCCCTGCAGTGGGTATAGTCAGGCTGACGATGATGATGAAACTACTGCCATTTTTTTCTTCACCGATCAGCGTAAAATGTATTAGCATCCCTTTCATTCAGAAGATCACTCTCAGAAGCTGCATGGAGACGGACTTTTTGTGCCGAAGTGATTAGCTCGCCGATTTCTAGGCGCACCAATACATAAGTCATTCCGGAAGAAATAAAAAAAAAGATAAACGTTACGAGTGCCGAACTCGTCACTGGCAAGTGTTTTACGCGCATGGCTTGCATGAAGACGCCTTCCCCAAGTGGACGATAGAAAGGACAGTAAAATGAAACGCTGCAAGCGTTGTCGTAACCCGTAACATTCACGAGCAAACTGCGATGGCGGAATTAATTCGAACGCAGACTTTCGTGGTTAGGCTGCACTCGCGTCTTCCTAAGTGCCGATCACGGAGTCCATAAGTGTTTCGGCGTCATCATTAATTCAAGAGCTTGAATCGAATGTTGCGAAAAAACGAACATTTCGTTTGATGCTCAAAGTTTACCAGCAAAGAACGCGGCACTCGACTCGAGCGAATGTCAGTAGAGACAAAAGAAAATTATTATTACAGAGAGTTTTTTTGTAAAAATTATAATATCGTGCTTAAGCGTTGTTGCATAGATTGTTGTCTTCTGTCACATAGCTTTTGTGTGGTTGGCTGAAATGTGGCACATATTTGTCGCCCATTAAATGTCATTTTACGGTGAGATGCATCTCACGCTCCACCGCAGAATCGTCCACATCACATCTACGTTCTGGTCTTCCTCAAGCCTCATCTTTCGCTTCTCCACGGAACCGTCGGCCTCACGTCTACGTCCTTGTCTTCCTCGAGCTTCATCTCTCGCTTCTCCACGGAACCGTTGGCCTCACGTCTACGTCCTTGTCTTCATCGAGCTTCATCTCTCGCTTCTCCACGGAACCGTCGGCATCACGTCTGCGTCCTTGTCTTCCTCGAGCTTCATCTCGCTTCTCCACGGAACCGTCGGCCTCACGTCTACGTCCTCGTCTTCCTCGAGCTTCATCTCTCGCTTCTCCACGGAACCGTCGGCCTCACGTCTACGTCATCGTCTTCCTCGAGCTTCATCTCTCGCTTCTTCACGGAACCGTCGGCCTCACGTCTACGTCCTCGTCTTCCTAGAGCTTCATCTCTCGCTTCTCCACGGAACCGTTGGCCTCACGTCTACGTCCTTGTCTTTCTCGAGCTTCATCTCTCGCTTCTCCACGGAACCGTCGGCCTCACGTCTACGTCCTTGTCTTTCTCGAGCGTCATCTCTCGCTACTCCACGGAACCGTCGGCCTCACGTCTACGTCCTTGTCTTCCTCGAGCTTCATCTCTCGCTTCTCCACGGAACCGTCGGCCTCACGTCTACGTCATCGTCTTCCTCGAGCTTCATCTCTCGCTTTTCCACGGAACCGTTGGCCTCACGTCTACGTCCTCGTCTTTCTCGAGCTTCATCTCTCGCTTCTCCACGGAACCGTCGGCCTCACGTCTACGTACTTGTCTTTCTCGAGCTTCATCTCTCGCTTCTCCATGGAACCGTCGGCCTCACGTCTACGTCCTTGTCTTCCTCGAGCTTCATCTCTCGCTTCTCCACGGAACCGTCGGCCTCACGTCTACGTCCTTGTCTTCCTCGAGCTTCATTTCTCGCTTCTCCACGGAACCGTCGGCCTCACGTCTACGTCCTCGTCTTCCTCGAGCTTCATCTCTCGCTTCTCCACGGAACCGTCGGCCTCACGTCTACGTCCTTGTCTTTCTCGAGCTTCATATCTCGCTTCTCCACGGAACCGTCGGCCTCACATATACGTCCTTGTCTTCCTCGAGCTTCATCTCTCGCTTCTCCACGGAACCGTCGGCCTCACGTCTACGTCCTCGTCTTCCTCGAGCATCATCTCTCGCTTCTCCACGGAACCGTCGGCCTCACGTCTACGCCCTCGTCTTCCTTGAGCTTCATCTTTCGCTTCTCCACGGAACCGTTGGCCTCACGTCTACGTCCTTGTCTTTCTCGAGCTTCATCTCTCGCTTCTCCACGGAACCGTTGGCTTCACGTCTACGTCCTTGTCTTCCTCGAGCTTCATCTCTCGCTTCTCCGCGGAATCGTCGACCTCACGTCTACGTCCTCGCCTCCCTCGACGCGCTGCGCTTTTACGGAAATAAAGTTTTCACCACCACCACCACCGGGTGTCGCTTCTCCGCGTCTCTCGCTGCGCCTCGTGTAGAGGAAGGCGAGGACGTATAGACGTGAGGTCGATGATTCCGCGGATAAGCGAGAGATGAAGCTCGAGGAAGACGAGGACGTAGATGTGAGGCCAACGGTTTCGTGGAGAAGCGAGAGATGGAGCTCGAGGGAGGCGAGGATGTAGACGCGAGGTTGACGATTCCGAGGAGAAGCAAGAGATGAGGTTTGAGGAGCGCTGCAGCATTGTTATGCACAGCTTCTTTACAAGCAAAACAAGATTTTGCACCAGATATTTTATAGACTCCTGGTTAGTCGTCTCGCTTTAAAACAAAAATTAAAATTGTACCAATGCTTCAAACTAAGATGACATTTTCTTCTGTGCCCATTTAACATCGATTTTCTAAGTGTAGCAACCTTGTGACAAGCATTACCTCTATCGGCAAGCGAAATGAATTCGCTGTCAAAGTCAGGTTTAATTGATCAACGAGCGCATTTGCACGTTACGCCCACCATGTACTTTTTTTTGCTATTTTAGCAACGACAAGCGAGCCGCGCACTGCAGACGCGTTGACGTCTCTACGGGGGCGATAATATGTGCCTAAAGCACATGTCATCCAAACCAACCTAAGTGCACTCCGTATTCCTGCCCGACCTTTCCCCTCCGTATCAGACATTCGCCCGCATGATCTAATTATCTTGAATTATATGCTAAATTTGAACACTGTATTTTCTCCTGCTCCGTTGCAATTCAGTTCCCTCATTTTGCACGCCCTTATGTCTCAGAGTTGTGGGCTTGGCTGGCCCCGGATAAGCTAACGGACCAGTTGGCCTTGGCGACCCTTGCTGAGGACATTCTCGACGCTTAATACTGCGCCTCAATAAGTTTTCCCTCCTCCTCTTTCTCACGAAAAACACAGTGCATTGTAGTTTCCACCGCTTATAACGCGTTTCGCGGAGGCCGTGAAAATTCGTGCTATAACCAAAACATCGTTTGTTTGTTTTTTCCAGGTCTAAATATACGCCAGATATATACGTTTTGTTTGATTTGGTTTCTGGGGTTTTACGTCCTAAAGCGACTCAGGTTATGAGAGAAACCGTAGTTGGAAGGTTTCGGAAATTTCGGCTACTTGGGGTTCTTTAATGCGCAATGGCATCGCACAACAGACGGGAACTTTTCTTCCAGCCTTCACCGCAAAGCAGCTGACGCGGCCGGGATTCGAACCCGCGCCCTTGGGTTCAGCAGTCCGGCGCCCAAACCACTGAGCCACCTCAGCGGGGAACACGCCAGATTGCTGCTTGCTTTAGTAAATTCTTTACTGGTTTAAAATATAGCCATTTTGAGGCCTGCGTACCAACTCGTCGCAGTCAAGATGTGAAGTGATTTTCAACAGTACGATAAAAGTGGTTTTATCACAATGTGGGGTTAGAAATAGACGGACGCGTGCGTCGACAACCTGATATGCGGTCGTCCCTACATGAAGTGGCAGCGTATACACGTGTTCAGCATATTTCAAAACTACACTATTACCGGTACTTCGCTTCGCTCGACCGCTTCTTAAGTGGTACATATGACTTCACGTTAAGTCGTATAGGAGACAGACCGATGGCCGAAAAAAAATATATATAAGAACACGTTATATCCAGTTCCGCGCGGTTGCTACAAGTAGTCTCCACACATGCAAAAAAAAAAAAAAAAACAATGGAAAAATTGATCACAAAGGTTGAAACGAGCACGCGGACGTATTTAAAGGACACTGACTCCCTCCTCTTCAAAGTCGTAATTTTTGGTGGGGAAACAGCTAAAACTAGCCTTCTACTTTTTTTTTTTTCAAAGATAGTAAAAGAAGAGGCTAAGTGAAAATAAGATCGCGCCTTTCTACCACCCCTTCTACATCCGCGTTCTCCAAGTTATTAAAGTTTAAAAAGTTTTTTTCATGCATATTTTACTCTGAATTTCAAGAGTCGCAGGAGCAGAAAACATTTCGGCAGCGATTTTGGGGCTAGTGCAGCTGAAAACCTGCAACAATCCCAACCTTAGTCTCAGCACCTGAAAATTCTTTAATATCAGCGAAGTAAGGAGAGAAATGTATTTCAGTTTCCTATAATGGATGCATTTTGGGCACTATACCTTATAGACGCGGGCTTTCTCTTCTGCTGGCGGCATGGCTCTGTGACGGCAGTCCTCAACGAGTGGAGAAGCTTCGACGTCGTCGTAGGCTGCCGCTGTTATGATGCCGACGGTCGAGCGCAGATTGCCAACAAGGGCGCCCGCGTTAAAACACGCAACGGCCAAACCGGTAGACCATGAGTGCGTTGTGCACGGTAATATAGGCTTCGTGCGCGGCACCTTTGGTGTTTTGCTGCATCCGCTGCCCATAGGAGGAAGTTCTTGGCGACTCCTACTGGCGCCAAGGAAGACGAGACGTGCTTACATCTCTCGCCATAGTAATTGACTCCGAAGTCGCGAACCGTTGTCCCCCCCCCCCCCCCTGTAATAGATGCCAACGACGGAGCGCGTTTCATTAGGAGAGCTTGTTTGTGCCAGACGTTCAGATGTCGAAGTCGTTGTCATAGCGTAGAGAAGGGGTGGCTGGTGTTCCCGCACTTCTTTTCATTTTAAAACTCTCTCTCTCTCTCTTTCTGTCTGCAGCGATTGAAGTTTCACCGTACCGGTAATATTGATTTTCAGTCGCCCGAACCTTGCGAAACTTTTCCTTTTCGTGCAGAGAATGTTACACGTGGAGGCGCTCACTCGAAGTGAAAACGTGTTGTTTGGAGTATTTCAGCCATGCTCTTTTGTCAGTGCGAGTTCTCACGGTGCAAATGAAAAGTTTTTACAATATTAATAAGTTCTCGCTCCACAGAAGGCGAATCGATGCAATGCGTCTTTACGAAGGCGCCTGAGAAATCGCTCAGAATGCCCTTCGGGCACGCTATCGGTGTTAGAGTCGATTGAATGTTTATGTATTCTTTAAAGAGGGTTAACGTTTTGTTTACATTTTTTTTTTCCTTGCGTGGCACGTGAATAGATCAATAGGACAGGCCACACGCAGCACCCCTTGGTGCCATGCATGCGAAAGCCACTGGCCTTACTCGACATTTATTGTAAAACTCTCAAGACAGAAAAGAAACTAAAATAAATGGGAGAGAGAGCCCGCACCGAACTAAGGGCAAAACCAATTGAACATAAAAAAAAAAAAGGGGGCAGACGCTCAAGGGAAAATTTAGGAAAACATGATTAGAAGAAAAGGAAAACAATGACAGAAACGACACGCGGGCAAGGATTTATTCCAGGATAGACAACCCCCCAAAATGTTATTTACTGTGAAACAAGAAAACATCAGGCTGGATCCAGCATGCTCAGGATCTTCAGATGCACTACATTCACGAACCCCAATGTCAATCTCCCGTGTGCTTGTTTCATATACTTCACCTTTGCGTTTCTTTCCTTCACCCCTCCAATCATTTTCTTCTTAGACGTGTAAGCATACATCCAAAACTTTCTCTGCTGCCTAATTCATGGCTCATCCCCCTGTGTGGGTATGTGCCTTATGTTATTTGGTAGACAACAACATCTTCAGATGTACTCGCAGGTGCCCAGGATGAGGGAAGGCGCGTGGAACTGTAGGAAGGAAGCAAAGTCAAGAAAAGAAGACGAGGGAATAAGAAAAGGGGGAAAATGAAGTACAGAAAGGAGGAGGTTAGTAGCAAAAATATAGGAGAGAGAAAAGTAAACCAGTAGAAATAAGAAACAGGTCTATAGGGACTGGGGAAATGATAGTGAAACACATATCGGCCAGACCGGGGTGTTGTTTATGTCAGGCGCGTACTGTGTGACAAACTTCTAAGCATGGTGTTCGCAGTGTGATACAGAGGCGGCCAGCGATTCTGGACAACTGGTTTGCGGATCGTCGCCGAGTGAGGAACGCGGAGCAGGGCTAAAGGTCAAGGATTCAACTAAGGCGTGGTGCAAAACACGATCCGGTACCAGTTGATTGAGTTTTGTGTTTTGAGACATTTTGGCATAGTGCCCCAGCTTGGCTACAGCCCCGAGAACGCATGGCTTTCGCGTGCTAATGACAGATGCCTAATGCGGACTTATTATCAGGCAGCCGTTCATGAGGCGCCAAGTGCGTATGCGGCCACAACAGAGCGAAAGAAATGGGAAACCCTAGATTAGCCAGCTCCTAACCTCTTGCCTCTCAAAGGCCACGTGAATGGGCAACATATGTACATTATGAACAGAGCGCTAAGTGATGGGAAGCTTTACATTACGCTGCGTTCTTGTACAGAGTGCTTATAGCATGCGCGCGCGTGTGTGTGTGTGTGTGGGGGGGGGGGGGGGGTGCAGAGAAAGGGTGAGAGTAAGAGAGAGACTGATGGACACCCTGAATGTCCAAGATGACACTGGTTTAAGCCAGGCAAGTTTTGTTCCCAGCTGTCAACCGCTTGACAATTGGTTAATTGACACGTTTTCTGTACCATAAATTCTCAACTGGCGGAGTTTCTTTGTGAACAGGATGATAAGGATATTTATATTTGTCGACTATATAATTACGTACCACGTATCACGTCATCTGGCACAGTTTTGTGGCTGAGCCGCCTTCTATCTTTTATGTTCTCATATGCGTCGTGTGAGCAGTATTTGTCTCAAAATGAAACCATATAAGACTAGTGCGGATGCACTCAGCATGCAGAGGCATTTGAATTAACATTTCGTGCTATTTCATTACAGGTGCCGTATCTGCTCTTTGGTGACCTCCCACGAGCAGTTGCTACGAGGTCTGCTGAAAAGCGCGTTCTACGTACGAAACCTCGCCATTGACTCGTCTTCGTCCCGCACCCAGAAGCAAGAATGATACTTTGTCGCCGCTGCGGCGTTTGACATTTTAAGTGTCTTGAACGCTTGTAGCTAGGTATTTATAGCTATTGCCCGTCTATTTGTCCGCGAGGCGTTAGAGCTCACAGCGCTGGAGAATTGCCAAGTTTGGATTATTTATATTCATGTCGCCTTTTCCTGCCTTGTTCATTTCGTCACAGCAGCCTTCGCAGTGTCCGTTCTTGCTAGGCCATCTACAAACTGTTACATTTGGCCACCGGTCACTCCGCTCACCACCAGTTACCGAAATGAATGCTACTTTTCGATTGAGGAAGTGATTTTAATGGTGGCCGTAATTTGTTGCATTAAAGGTCTAGCTGTTTCGAATTTTTAATTTCTTTCGTTCTTCTTTTTTTCTCTCGGTTTTCCTTCTGGAACATCTGCCACCAACGTGCGTTTGGGCCGCTAGATGGGATGCTTGTATAGATTTTTTGTTTCTTTTTGCATGTACGCGTCAATAAAACAAGGTGACACAAATAGCAAGTATATTTACAACTTATAGCAGATACACTCTTGCGCAACCTTGTGTTTTTTCCTGTTAGCTGAGACTTGTATTTCTTATTTATTTGTCTAAAGGCGCTGACTTCCTGCTCACCTCAGGAGGTGTTGATACTTATTTTTATTCACCCCACATGATTAAAAGGAAAGCTTTTGTTTGCTATGTTTGTGTGGTTCCTACCAGCAAGTACTCTGCAACATGATTCTGTTACTAAGGAAAATATGCATCCAATGAGCAAAACAAAAAGTTGAAAGAATAAAACCAAGGACGTCTATAGCAGATTCCATGGATATACGGAGTAGGCCTTGAAACTAAAGACATCGTAGTGAACCGAGGCACTCAAGCAGAAGGCGTAACTTTTTTACGCATTATAGCAACGGCTTAAGTTTGACAGTGTGTAACTAATGGAGCGTTGTGCAATTTTCGAATTTAGCCTCGAAACTAGTGACAGCACAGTGAAGCATGGGACTGTGGCTGAAGGCGGCACTGTTTCACGCATAACAATTAACATCGGTTTAAGTTCGACAACCTACTAACACTGCGTTGCACATTTTTTATTTTTTTTTAATTTGCAGACTTGAAAACCCAAACACGCGCCCCAAAGGCAGCGGCGCAGTCTTGGCAAAGTTCCTGAACAAAAAATAAAAATGCCACAAGCTACATTCGAGTTGCGCGCATTTAATATTATTTTGACGTCTGTACGAGGCTTCATTGCGCAATAAATGCTCTCCGGTCGTCTCTATATCACCGTGTTTTTGTTTTTATAGCATGCACATTCGTAACCACAGAGACCTTGCATTCTCATAGCACGCTCCTTGAGCAGACTCGTACCTCAAGAAGACGCCCACTAGAAGAGGTCATAAAAAAAAAGAAAAAAAGACAGACGCATGGCGGAGTCCAAAACAATCAAGACGAAGGCACAGTTGGATGGCATTGCCATTGCCATTAGCGGATGGCAATGACAATGGCATTTTATAGGGAAAGTAATCCGATCGAAAGAATGACGCTTTATTTCTAGTCAGATATTGAAACTAAATAAGCGAAGTTGACGAAGTGCCCTAGGCAGTTCTGGTTGGCGCTTCTGAAGATGCCGTCGTTGATACGGCTAGCAGTACATTGTGTACTTAAGCCACTGCAAAAAAAGAAAAAGAAAACAAAAGAAATAAGATTTTAAGAGTCGATCACTCCTGCTTCCACGCGTGCTGCTGCAGAGAACGTACTTACCTCATTGAGACTTAGAACAACCTCATTCTCATTGTCCGGATCCCAGCCTCTGTAAACGTCTGTGAAGAATAAAGAGCAGAGTAGACAAAACAATACTGGGGCATAAATGGCCGAGAAAAGGATACAGGCTGCATACAAATGTGAACAATAAAGAGCAGAGTAGACAAAACAATACTGGGGCATAAATGGCCGAAAAAAGGGTACAGGCTGCATACAAACTATACAAATCACAATTTTAGAGATGCGCTCATTCAAGAAAAATGATTTCTTACCGTCCAGTCTTCACAGCGGAACTCTGGATAACAGGTGTGTATATGATTTCGAACACTTCGGATTATTTATCACTAGTTGTAAACACAGTCTTGTTTGATAAAAAAGTGACTTGCGATAACGCGATCAGCACTGCTGTGCATCAGCCGATCAACATGCACTACGGCTGATATTATTATAGGGTCCCGTGATTTTTAAGAAAATGTGAAATTTTAAAAACTCGATAAAACAAAATTGGCATAGAGGCCCTCAGTTTCTCCCCCTACGTTTTACAGGAGATCGCAGATACTTAACATTTAAACTTGGCCCTTGTGAAACATTACGCCGCCGCATTTAGTGCTATGACTAGCTAAGTTGTCATACGAAGCTATTTAATTGTAAAAAAAAATGTTTTCAGTACATGTTTTCTTTAACTATGGCCGTATAGAATAGCGAGTTAAGCCCTTTGTTTCGAATTCTGCTTTTATCAGTCGTTAATGGCAATTTCAAACGTAACAGATATATATAGTGCACACCAATTTTTCTATTACCTTGTCTCCAAATACAGCAACCGAATTTAGGGCGGAACTATATGCTTTTCTTTAACGAATTTTAGGCGCACTCAGTACTTGCGGCGTATTTTATTCGACGTGCTATAAAACGAGTATAATAAGGCTGTCAAGTGATAGCTGGGAGGTTGACCTCTCCCTGCTTACAATTTTGCGATTCTCTTAATTTTGGCTGGCTGTATACATAGCGAGAAAAATTCATAAACTTATTTAACTTTGAAATCGCCTAGGGCATGACCCTTGCTGCAAGCAAGATAAGATAGTAAAGTTGTGCACCTTCAAGACGCAGAAATATATACCCGATGTTCTAGCAATTTTCTCCATTTGGTTTTCGAGTAATGGAAATGACTTCCAAAGTGTTGCTTGTTTACAGGGCTGACTTGTTTTCCGATCTGCCTTTGAAACGAAGCGTTAGCTATCTTTATTTACCCTGTGTTTTTGCTATGTATTATACTTTTTCACTGTATATCTAGTTTTTATGCTGTCTGCGACATTGCAGGAATGTGTGCAATGACAACTGGAACTGTGGCAACTGTTTTCTGTGCAGACTATGGTGTGCATATTCACGCGTTTGCACATGCATACGAAAGAGCAGAGGTCTTCTCTGCCAAGTTTGCGGTGACAACCTGTGTGTTTGAAAGTGTCGCCGAGTGTTTGTACTTACTGCGAAAGTGTAGAGTCCTCTGCAACTGAGTCAGTATGTAAACAACGACAACTACTTTTTATGGAAGTGCCACCAACTGCATAAGAGGTCTCCTCGATAACTTGGATCACCCCAAGGAATTTCACTGTATCATGACATAGTCGCCCTCCACTTGCATCCTAATTTCTACTTTACTTCCCTTTCCCCCCTTTCCCAGTGTGGAGTATTTTCCTCTTTACTTCCCTTTTTCCCCTTTCCCAGTGTGGAGTATCTGGCCAGAGTCTCTTCACCACCTGCCGACTTCTCCGCCTTTACTTCTGTTAAGTAACTTTCTGTCTATACGTATTATCTTGAGGTTGTTATAAACTAAAATAGATGTACACAGAATCCTGTGGATAGAGTGCCGTGGCCTCTTGCAGCAGAACACAAGGTGGCGGGTTCGACCCACTCGCAGCAGTCGTACTTCGAGTGGTGCTAAACACAAAAATATCCGTGTAATACGAACTGGCCCAATTTAATGCTGAGACATCCTCTATTCGGAGCGTTTCTGAGTCTACGATGTTCTCCTTTTTTTTTTATTTCTTCATTTCGCGCTACGAAAGACCACGAATCATTGAGCTCAATGCCGCATATTATTTCAGTGCTTTTCGCGAAACTCCTAGCGTGATTGAAACAATGCTATTTTAAGCCAGGTGGCGACAGATTGGTAAAGGACTGATCGCCTATTTCTCAAACGATAGATTGTGCCAGTAGGCATATTTGTTCATACTGTATACCAACCTATCATGCACATCAGCTTGACGGCGCAGCCGATGAAGTCTGAGAGGCTGATCCTGCGGTCGTGTCCGTAGCGCAGGATGAGAGCCTTCAGCACGTGCTGGTTCACGCTGTAACCTACGTCACATTGAGAGAAACGATTTAGCTGATAGCTCGAGCAAACCGAACGTATTCATTGCCAAGCATCCTATTTGTGCAAGAAATATGTAGCTATTTCCTGCATAGTGTGACGGAAAGCTCTCGCGGTTATACATAAACAAAAGAGGACCGCCTTACAATATTAGAGAATTTTGGTGTAGCCGTATTGCATAGGGGGGCATACGCAAACTGCACTGCGTGCTGCAGGTAACTCACTTTCGAATTAGAGTTATTCTGTGAGAACGGCCTCGTACTCACTTTCTAGATTTTTGCGTACGTATTATCCAGGGACGACTGCGCCGTCAACATGGTGACATCTTATGTACTGGCTTATAGCTTCGGTCGTTAAGAATCTCATATTGTTTAGTGCCAGTGACTATCATCTTTCTTTTGATGTGCACTGCTGCTCTAAAACTCGTTGAGTTACGTTGTAATGCGTTTGTTTTCTGCTAGAACAGCGCGAATATTAGCAATAATATCAGCTTACTTTCGGAAGGGTCAAATGAGAGCAACAAAGGAGGGCCATCGCTCCACTCTGATCTCTTGATTTTTACTACGTAAAAGTAGCTTGGCAAAAAGCTCACCGAAAGCGCCGCTGCCCAGAAATAATGGCAGTGATTGATAGGTATTCGCTCTAGTGTTACTGATCAAGATGCCATGTAGTACGCTGTTAATTGCAGTGCGTCTTTGTTTCCAGCACCAACAGACTTTCAAATTCATCCAGCAAAATATTGAGCA
This sequence comes from Amblyomma maculatum, assembly GCF_055883805.1. Classification (NCBI taxonomy): domain Eukaryota; kingdom Metazoa; phylum Arthropoda; class Arachnida; order Ixodida; family Ixodidae; genus Amblyomma; species Amblyomma maculatum. The sequence continues at coordinate 160,761,998 of NC_139346.1, read as the reverse complement.
GCGGTATGCATCTGAACATGACACGTTATTCACAACTAAATATACCGTATTTTACTGCTCGCAAACCCGCCGACACACGACGAAGCATATAGCGTCGAGTGCGTAACTCAAGGCCATATATAGCATCAAATTTAGACATGGCAAAAAACAGCGCCTCGAATCAGGACGAGAAAGAGACGAGGCACAGAGAGAGCTGATTGACATCTAAGCTTGCACACCCCGCAATAAGCGCGATCTGGGCTGAAGTGTGGGCTAGGATATAAAAAATAGCGACGCGGAAAGAATGCACAAGGTTCGATGGCACAGTATAGGGGCAGTCTCGACAATTGCCCCGCTTGCGGCGCTGATCGCCGCGTAAAGGGTGCAAACGTTGGCAACACCAAGGCAAAGACGGAGCTGGCTGGCAGGAAGCGTCGGGAGAGAGGCTAACTGGGATAACTAATCAAGAGCGATGACTTGAAACTCTCTTGAAGGCCGCTTGAAAGCTAAAGCGAGGCAGGGGATGGTGTTTTTGAAGGGGCCTCAAGGGCTTCCATTGTAGAAGGGCAGGAGTTGCAGAGTGGCAGTGGCAAGGTATTTTCAATTTCTCTGTTTCAGATTCATCTTTTCGAAGGCCTCGTGCGCCCTAAGACGGGAAGGGAGGGAGAAGCGAAGGTAGCCACGGAACTGAACAATACAGAGGGAGCAGAAGAAAACAGAACCAACAACACTAATATAAAACCGAATAGAGGTAAAGAGGGTTACGTAAAATAAAAGGGGCCCTCCGCATAAAGAATTTCATTCTGAGGGTGTTTGTCAGAATAGGTGCCGACAAAAAGACTATTTTTCTATTGTGATGACCGCTTCAGGAAGCTAGACTTGCGGTCCCGGTAACCTGAGGGGATAGGTACGGTGTGCATTCACATGAGACAACATCTGACGCTAGGTTGCGTCCCGTGGTGCCTGAATTTACTATAGTAAACTTCTAGAATGCTTTTGATGCAGGCAGTAAACGCATCTGCTTATTTCGTCAAAACAGGATCTGCCACAGGTGAGGCATATTTCGTTAATCACATTGAAGCAATAACCGGTTAAAATGGTTCCCAGGCCTCGCATTAGCCTGCTTGTTGATCTAACTTTACCTTCTTTCAAAGGCTTGCAAGTCGGTTCCGCACCCAGACGACAATAATTTCTGCTTGCTTTTCGTTACCCCGAGACGATTGGGGAGAACATCAGTATAGCGAACACCATCAGAGGGCCTTCCCGTGAATCTGTTCTCTGGATAATTAGTTTCGTTTTTTCCCAAAGTTGCGGGCAGTGCAGACTCTCTCTCCTTTTGTTTCCGTGCTATTTTTTATATTCCCTTCATTCGATTCGGTCACCAGTTTTGGTTCTTCACCACACTCCGCCCAGGCTTCCTTTTTAGCCCTTCTATTTGTGCCCTGTTCCGGTGATCTTCGAAAAAAAGAAATGCGGAGATTTGTGACTGTTAAGTCTAGTTATTCGAGGTAAGCTTTGTTAAGTATGGTTTCAGGTTAGCGTACGCCAAAGCGTTGACCCACTAGGACAGGCACGTATCCCATTCATGGCGAGAGAAGCAAAGCGTTTGCAGCGCGATGCCGTTTTTTACCTCGCCTCTCCACAGCGGGTCAAGTGGCGTTACGCGACCTCCTTCCGACTGCCCTACCCACAGGTATGGCTACAATTAAAATTCTGAACTCAATTACAGTAATTTCATTACTTTCAAGGGTAATATTTAGTATAATGAATTACTTTTGTGACCCAGCGAATTACTTTCGAGCAGGGCCCCGCCGCGGTGATGCCGTGATTAGGGCGAGCGAATGTTGTGCCCAAGGCTGTGGGATGGAGTACCAGCAGCTGCAGCGGCCGCTTTTTGATGAAGGTGAAAAGCAAGGCGTCCGTGTGCTGTGCGATGTCAGTGCACGTTTAAGAATCCCAGGTGGTCGAAATTTCCGGAGTCTTCTACTACGGCGTCTCTCAAGCCTGGGTTGCTTTGGAGCGTCAAATTCCACCAACCAAACCAAACTTCCGAGCAGCATTTTTTTAGACAAATGAACAGCGTGTAATGGATGAAGACACAAGAAAAATATTGCGACCCACATGTTCAATACATACTGTGCATACGATTGCTGTATATGTTTATATTTATTTTGTTTGGCAAATTTTCTACACTGTCTATACCTTCATGTACATTGCCATTCAAAATTGTATATATCATCATCACGAACTGCCCAAATTTTATTCTGTATGTAAATATTGATCTGTGATGTATTTGTTTGTTAGGATGTATTTTTTGCACACTTTCCTTTGTTGTTAATCATGTGCAATTCCTGTTTTGGTTATTTGTCGCCGCTCATGTGAACGTCTAATGTGAATGTCTAATGTCTAATACAACTTTTTCTAAACACATCGCGATTATGGACATCTTGGTTCGACTCGCTGAAACGAAACGAGATCATAAGCTTTCTGGCTGAGGAACTTTTCTACATTGATGAACGAGAGTTCCTTCGTCAATAGTCTTGCCCTTTTGTTTCCGTGTCGGATGGACGTGTACGGGTGGTTTTTAACCCACCTTGGTACCTGTAATATAATGCAAATATTTATGTCAACTCACTCCTGTATACATCGTAGCACACATGTGCATCCACACAGGTCGAATGGACGTGTACTTAGTGGTTTTTAACACACCTTGGTATCTGCAATATAATGCAAATATATATGTCCACTCACAGCTGTTCACATTGCAACTCACATGTTCAATACATACTGTGCATACGATTGCTGTATATGTTTGTATTTATTCTATGTGGCAAATTTTCTACACTTTCTATACCTTCATGTACATTGTCATTAAAAATTGTATATATCATCATCACGAACTGCCCAAAGTTTATTCTGTATGTAAATACTCATCTGTGATGTATTTGTTCGTTAGGATGTATTTTAAGTACACTTTCCTTTGTTGTTAATCATGTGCAATTCCTATTTTGGTCATTTGTCACCGCTCATGTGATTGTCTAATGTGAATGTGTATATGTCTAATAAAACTTTGTCTAAACACAGAAAAATAACGATGAGACAACCGAGCGCTGACTTGGAACTGCTTATTTTGAACCTCAGCCCGGTATGTATAGGATAAACACGGCACGCGTGTGCGGCAAGCGGAACATTCAGGCGCTGACGGAGCTATAAAAGTTCATTTTGGATGAGAGCGATCGATACCTTCGATACATAAGAAGCAGCTAAGCGGTCTATCATTACGGCTTCGATAATTTCGCAAGTCAGTTTACATCTGTTTTTTATTTATTTATTAGAACGTCTTGGCAGTCGGGGTGACACGTGGAAACTTGATCCTCTGTTCCGGCTGGTAATAAAGTTTCACCACCACCACTACGCGTTCGCGCTGTTTATAATCATAATGAATAAGTACCAACTCGCCCAACAAAGTATCTTGGTACACCACCACACCTCATCTCCATCTACATTGCGATCTTCAGGGTTACATTCTCTGCAGTGTGCGCATAGAAAATCTCCCCACTTTTCCTACACGTTGTAACAATGCCCCCAGAGTTGTTCGTCAAGGCGCTTACCGCTTTGGCCAATGTCGGAACTTTAAAGGATCTCGGTTCGATGCATGTTCTGGCCACTTCATTCTTTGCGCAGCCGAGCTGGGTCAAACAAAACAATTTTCACTTTCCTAGGGCTGGAAAAAGAACTTTCACTTTCGCTCGTGTCTGATTCTTTTTAAGCGGTGGGATAAGCCGTGTAAGTACGGAATCATCGCCATCTGCTATTTAGCGGAAGGCTGGGTAGGGTCTTCTGACCAAATGCGGTTAAGAATAACATCAGCGACACTGACCAGTACATGTGTGGGGTACCCGCCACCCTGAGACACACAATCTGCTTATTGGAGCTGACAGCTATAAGCTCAGAACAAGAGTTATCTAGAGTATTTTTGCTGCAAATGTCGGGCCGAGATTCGAAATAAACTGTCGGAAGTCAACACTCGTGTATCCCATTCCTTTTCTTGTGTCCTCGTCCACTGAGAGCTGTTCATTCCTGCCATGCCGCACCAACATGCCCAGACTGTCACGATAGTAATATTTTTAAACGAAAGTAATTATTTGCTTTCGATATTGCATAATTAAAGCCGACAACTTCTGTGTCGACGAGGCTTTAGAATCTCGTGTGCCGATCCATGGCGTTTCGAAAGCAGCAATGACGCACGGTGAGAGGCCTATGTGAGCCTGTTGTCCGATCGCTGTTCTATTCTTCGTCCGTACTCCTCCAGGTTACATATAAAAAGGTGTATCGAAGTTTAAATCATGCAGTTAATAGCCGTCCATTTGCACACGTAAGCGAGTATAAATATCTGGGTGTCACGTACAGATCTCCTTTCATAATCCAGCCACATGAACAACATTTACCCGTCTGCGGGGAGAAGTCCTGCCTTTCTGAAACACAAATTGAAGCACGTTTCATATGAAGTTGAGCTACTTACCTATACAGCTCCCAAACACGCCCGAAACTCGAACAAGCTAGTATTGCGTGGGATCCATTGTTTTAAAAATGATACATCCAAACTGGAAATGGGCAAGAGAAAATCCGCCGGCTTCATCGTTAAAGCATTATCACAGCTCTTTAGCTCCTTCCTTTATGATGGCTAGCAATAACACGCCAACTTTATCCAGCAGCAGAACACTTGCAAGACTTAATTTTTTTTTTTTCATTTATTGCACTCCAGACCATTCAATGTGAATCCTGATCCATATCCAACTTCCCGGCCAACACGACATAGTAGTTATACTAACAACCACAGCCTTGGTACATACTTTGCCCGTACCAATATATTCGAACATTCATCTTTTTTCCGCGCACAATCCCAACATGCGATTCAGAAAACCGCATGTGTCTTTGCGGTTCGCGACGGCGCTGCTTTTGAAGAAAGTGTTTATCCGCATATATTGAGCTAATTGTCGTTCGCCCGCCCTTATCCTGTTCCTTCTATATATTGTTGCCCCGGCATATTTGGTTTGCAAAGTTGATGCTTTTATATTTGGTTTTAGAAATGTTGCTCCTATTTGATCTTCTTGGCTGCAGTATTTGTCACCACTGGCGCACCGAAGCCTGAAGCTACAACTTAAGATGACGAGACGCAGAGTACAAGCCGGGAGACCAAGTCTAGGTTTGGACGCCGGTGCGCCGGCGCGGACTCGTTGAAAACCTATTATCCCGATATCTTGGACGACGTAGTTGCCGACAGCGCGACAGCATGGCGGCATAGCGCGCATACAGAAATTTTGAATTTTGTGCGCCTTAAGCCCTAATACGTGCACTAAAAACCCATGAAGACCCATGATATTTAACTTCCAATTGTTATGTTCACCCTTCTCTATTTTACAACATCGAGGCGATGCTTGTTAAGGGGGTAGTTATGCCGCGACACCTTGTTACCTTTATTTGTTGCTGCTGACAGTCGCTGGCGTGCGGCCTCATCTCTTTAAATGTACGGCAAGGAAATATCTTGTGTTCTTTGTTTGTTTACGCTCAGCGTCACTGAGACGCGGTTTTATTATTTTCTTCGTTGCGCAAGATGCGCCGATGTGTATATGGAATCATTCCGGACACTCGCGTCTTTTTCGACAATGTTCCAAGTTGTAGTCACCTTTTGCGACTTGCGAAAGGTTTGCTAGCAGACGGAGACTCCCAATCAACCCTTGGTCTGATTCCTTTTATTTTAAATGCATTATACACGATGATGAGAAACGTATTAAGCTATGCAACTTAATCGCTTTTCAAAAGCAATTTGTATGCCTTCTTCGCCTCGCTTCTCTTTTCACACGGCCTTTGCAGTCACGAGGCCGCCAGACTAATGAGAGCTTCAAGTCATCGTTCTTAATTAGTTAGCCCTGCTTACGGACGCTTCCTGTCTCTGCCATAGTGTTGCCAATGGGTTGTACGCACTTGATCACATCAGCACCGCCAAGCAAGCTGACACAACTGTCGCGGCTAGCGATGGCCGATCTTTCCGTTCCATTGAACTCTTGTAGTCCCCATTACACATCGTTAAATTTTTCCTACTCGCCCGTCTTGTCTCTCAGATCTCGCTGTTTGCTTTGCGGAATCAACATTCACTTCATAGTCAGCACATTGTAGGTCGTCTCTTCGTTGTCCTACTTTGCGCGCGGTCTTCTGTCATGTTTACGATTTACCAACTAGCCCAGCTCCGGACAGTTGTCAAACATGATCCTATTCTTTGTCATCACTATGTCAAGTGTTGGCGTAGAAAATTAAGATATTCGAGAAGTTATCTCACCTGCCTTTCGAAGTGCTTTCCGCAGCTCATACGTACTCAGCTGACCAGAAGAGTCCTTATCGTGATCTCTAAAGGCTTCCTGTCGTAAAACATAGAACGTCTCAATAACACTCCCAAAGAGTTGCAATACCTCCAATTACGTCATAAATGTGAAGAAATGTGTTTGTTGCCTGGTTGTGAGTTATTTTCAGTGAGTTGCCCGAGAAATCTTGTTCTCTTGCTTTTTTAACCAGTTTTACGCCCTCATAACGCAATATTTGAAGCATTTTGCTATTCCTTTTTAAGTGATCTTAGAACATCTCATAAACTGAGTACAGTTATCTTTACCTTCTTATTGTGGCGCCTGATAAGCTTCCTTCTAGCGTGTGCAATTTACATTCATGCAAGAGCCGCTGCTTAACTTTTCCAAGAATTAGGTCCACCAGTTCATCTCATCTGTCGCTCGTGTCCTCTCATTCGTTTCACAAGACCGTAGGGCACTTACCTCCCATTTGCCGATGAGCTTGTGAAGTCGGTCGAACTCTTGCACAGTAAGTGTTCCGTTGTAATTGCTCTGACACCCCAATAAAAGTTAAGGGCTGCAAGGCTCCTTACATATCTACCAATAATGAGTGATGGCCAGCGGAATATTATTCTAAAACGATGCGTTCCCTAAAGAGCAGTAAATCAGAGCTGAGAAAGAGTATATATTTTTTTTAATGATCTATAACTGCCCTACAAGTACGCCACAAACGCAGAAAAGAATAGGATTATGCTGAAGCAAATGTAAACCAAGATAGGAGCATTACTGCTCTCTCTGATATAACAGCCACTGTTCTAAAACAGGAATACCGTTCAGATTAATTACCCATTTAGTCAAAAAGCTTATTTCTTGCATATGAAGTCAGCAGACCGCTATCATTGTTAGTTCTTCCCTGCATGTGGACGCGTACACCTATGAGAAGTGGCATTTAAAAATTTATGGTCGAACATATTTAGCATTGTGCAGTGAGAAAGGTGAAATCTGCTGGATGTCATTCCGCAAACAAATAAAATAACTTCAACTTCTCATGAGAAGGGGACAGCTTATGTCTGACGACCTTGTAATTAGCGTGCGTGGGTTGTTGTTTTTTTTTTTTTTTTTCTCGACTCTGAAGATCTAGTAATTGTAATATACATATATTGGGTACTGTGTTCACTCTCGTCTCGAGCTGAGAGCAAGCTAGACGAGCTCTTCCCCATAGCATTCATTCCATGGCTTCGGCCATCACGTGACTTTCTGTTCGTCTCCTCTGACTTCTACGTTTACAAGCATTTCAGATGAAACTCGCTATGCCATTGGTTCACATCTCTATCTTTTCCTTGTTAGGGGTCGAGTAAGTAAAACGAGCAGCTCATTTTATTTCTCTTCTTTATCTGGCTCAAAACAAGATCTGAAAACAGCTCCAAGGAAACATTTTATCATCAGCACTGGGAGCTTGTTTGGGCGTGTAAAGATGCTGGCAACTGCAGACAGCGTACATTCTCAGCAGGAATACAAATTCTTGCAGCACAAGGATGCTGACCGAGTTGCCAACCGTCCGGCCCCTCGACCGATTCATTCGGGTAGGTTTAGGCGTGTTGAGACGCGCATTCAAGTTGGATTCAAAATCACCAAGGATACATCCATGAGCGCCACCATGCTCCGGCACATATCGAGGGAGAACTCCAGGGCATCTCCATCTGAAAATATGCACGAATGAGGCGACTACCATTTACTTTTCCCATACAAACACACCTGAGAAGTGGTTGGGGCATGAAACAGAGCCTAACGTTGTATACCAATATGCCTACTCTGTTCTCAGCATCCCAATGGTGAGAAATTACAAAACTTGGCGGCAACACACACACACACGCACACGCACACGCGCACACACACACACACACACACACACACACACACACACACACACACACACACACACACACACACACACACACACACACACACACACACACACACACACACACACACACACACACACACACACACACACACACACACACACGCACACACACACACACACACACGCACACACACACACACGCACACACGCACACACACACACACACGCACACACACACACACACACATATATATATATATATATATATATATATATATATATATATATATATATATATATATATATATATATATATATATATATATATATATATATATATATACACACATACGAACTGTATTTTTGTATTTTTGTTGCTTTCACTCGCTTTTATTTTTTATTTTTCGCGTCACAGCACGCTTTGCTCTTGCTGTCTTTAAAGCAGACAACTGTTTACCTTGACATATTCGTGTTGTTAACTATGTTTCAAAGTCAACTCTCGGTAATCTGAAGTCGAAGCTGACTGGAGACTGCTCTCGTTATGCCGAGTCAGCATTTAGGACTTCTTTTTGTAAAAACGGGATTCTAAAAGAAAACGTTTTTTAGTTTGAAGAATCGAGATGTCTAATTTAAGGTAGTCTGAATTAATGACATTCTATTCCGGTACAAATACGCACTACTATAGACTATACTAGGTTATATTGACTGTCGCCCGAGCTAAACGAGTAGCTGTTGCGAACGTACTTTGCTCGGTGATATTTTTCAGCAGGATCTGGAGTGAGTAGCAGTCCACAGTGCCGTCCTTGCTGGCAACCAAGTCGAATGCCTCTTTCACTGTTTCCTCGACTTCGTCCTCTCCTTGGTCTTTGTCACCCGGTTCTTCTCCCTCCTCGTCACCGCCGTTTTGTTGGCCGTCTTCGTCAGCCTCCCCGCTCTCATTCTCGTCTGTCGTTCTGGCTTCCTGTGAAAGCAGCTATTTCTCATACGGTAGCATTCGATTACTAGTAACACGGATTGTAAAGGCCTCTGGTTTCCGCGTAAAAGAAATTGTTGCCGACGCAGGCAATTTACTCACGAAATTAAGGCATGATATAGACAGATGTATATTTAGTCGTTTGCTCATATTTATCTTCTGAAAGCTATATTTTAAGGGAGAGTGATACGTTTGTCGTTAGAATTCCGCAATATACCTATAAAGGCCGAATTAAAATTGCAATAATGGTCCCTTTGAGCTTATCGTCTTACTTCGCTTTAGAAAAAAAAAAAGTGTGCTTCATACAGTCCTTCACTCGCCTTTACAAAGGAATGGATGGGCAAATTTAATTAAGTAAAAGTAAATTTCGCAGCTGATGCTGCTCGCCTACCTTAATTTGTTCCGGGGTATTTTCGAACATATGACTCTGCACATTAGGCTGAGCACGGTGGTATGCACTCAACATTTGCTGCACTCACGAACCAAGCAGTTACTGCGCATTTCTTTCCCTGTAAACCAATTATTATTATTATTATTATTATTATTATTATTATTATTATTATTATTATTATTATTATTATTATTATTATTATTATTATTATTATTATTATTATTATTATTATTATTATTATTATTATTATTATTATTATTATTATTATTATTGAATTATGTATATTGATTTAATGAAAAGAGCGCTGCGTCAGTCAAAACTTTTCTATGGACACATGAGCCGTGCTGTAAAGAGAGCTATAAAGGTGAGAGTGAAAATGGAAAGTGAGAAAGAGGTGTCGGTAGTTGAGGGCGGCAGAGGGATTTCGATAACCTAGTGATCTTTAACGTGCACTGACATCGCACAAAATACGGACGTCTTTGTGTTTCGGCTCCACCGGGAGGTCCTAAACACGGTCGCTGCGGTCGGCTTCGAACCCGGGAACTCCGGATCAGTAGCGAGTGCTCTTAACGACTGAGCAACTGCCGCTGGTCATAGCGCTGACATGCGCCAGTCGTGGGACGCGCAGAGGCTGACTTTCCTGGTGCATTTGTGGATCTTAATATTCCGATGCACTGGGTTCTTTTCAGTCTTCATAGCAATATGATTACATAGATGTCTTTACTGCTCCCAGATCTCAGCAATGTCGGTGTGTCACATCTAATTTCTCTACATCTGTTGATCCCTCCAAACACTAATTAAAGACTTGGTGGGCGTTCTAGCATGCCTAGAACAAAGTTGTACGAGCGAAAGCTCTGTTAAGCATCGTTTAGCAGAGACTGACACGGTTTGAAATTTTTAAGCTTCATTGTGCTTTTCGAAGACTTCATTTGTAAGAGTTATTGGCTGCACTGCCGTTTTCGCGGTAGCATGGGCCAGATGTTCGTCTGCAGTAGTACAAAGCCAGCGGGCTCACGGGGAAAGGCGTTTCGGGTGTCCGACGACCGAGCTGCTCGTAGCCGGGTAAGTCGAACGACTCTCTGCGGCCTGCTGCAGCAGCAGACCAATGTCGAAGCGTCGCCTCTTCCCCATGTTGTCTGCGGATCCGTGGCTTGATCCGAGCGCTGCGCCGAGTCCCTTAATGCCTGACCGCCAGGTTTAACCTTGCCAAGCCCTTCAAGGTCATTCGGAGCCAGCGAGACAAAATCCGAAGTGGCACCCAGAGTAACAGAGCATGTTACTTGGTTTAATAGCATGATATTGTTACCAAGAAGAACGGCAGTGGAGCGAGAGGAGTCCTAGCGCTAGGTCAGCCATTAAAAACCATCTTTCTCCTTGTTGCCACGTAACATTTTGGTGGAGTTGCTGGGTGCGTCATCTCCATCCTCATCTTGGAGCGTCGATGACATTCGTACGCGCGGGACCACCGGCCGAGAGCCCGGGGATCACTCCGCGCAGCACCGCCCCAGCCCTTCCTGCCTAGACCCGATCAGCCACAACTACCGCCGCCCCACCCTCAGCCCACACCTGAAACAAGCTGCACAGATCAACTGACCAGAGCCGAGACCAGACCACATACCCGAAGGACCCGAAAGACACGAACACGCAACCCCCGCCCATGCCGTCCGACGCGACCTCGAGCCACCGGTTCCATGGATGCTTTGGTGGCGAATGGTTCAAGAGCTCCAGGAGAGGCGGATCAGCCAAGCATCAGTCATCGTGGCGGGAAAGAAGATCATTATCAACTATCTTTCCTTCGACATCATTTCCGTCACGCCATCATCTACTTCAACGAACCGATCGGGACGATCGCTCGGTGGCCCCGGGAAATGTTGCGAAGAACGGCACTAGCGAGATAGGAGCCCTCGCGCTAGGTCAGCCATTAAAAATCACCACATCGTGTCACCATGTTATGTCGTCTTTTGGCTTGTTGCCACGTAACAATATCTGAGGAGGCAGCCTCAATCGTACTTATATTTCGTCGCATATACAGTAAGTGCAGCATCGGCCGCCACGTATGGCAGAACTGCAGGGTCCTATGCTCGTCCTGCTGCGAATTCATCTTTATTTTTGGGATGAATTAGCCTCACCGGGATCTTAAGTGGCAAGAACTTGAGATAAGCACGACTTGGCCTCTGCGGCTAAAAAGCGACATATATGATCGGCACAAACCTTAGATGTCTCTTCGCATATGGCGACCTCTTCATCGTTCTCCCTGCAAAAAACAAAAATAAAATATGCAGGAAATTAATCAATGATGGTCTCGTCAGACATGTGACGCCAATCAATGTTTCTTCCTCTTTTTTTTTTAAGAATGAGTATGTGCCATTCTGGCTTCGCAAGCTGTTTGGTCTACGGCCGGGAAAGGCTCTGCAAAAACGGCCCAATCGTGGCGCACGAATTTTGCGCGATGGCGTATCGGGCGCATTCGGCCGAAAATCCGTCACTGTGCCCAAGAATTGATATATCGTTTAAAAAGCGTGTCGGGAAAAATTCTGTGGCGCCGGCATGTGGCGGCCTTAGGAACTTCATGGTTGCCAAGACAGATGGCGCCTCCGCGTTTTAATTATAACGGAGGCATTCAGAGTACAAACTGTGTGTTTACGTCGATATCTCTGTGCAAAATAACCCAGAAGGTCACAGGCCGCTATCACGTCGTGCCCTTAAGGCGGAGCATAAGTGTTCCCCTGATATTTTTCTCTTATCATCTCTCTGCCCCCGGAGGACGACGGCGCCCTTGAAATATCTGCTACATGCTGAATTGGTAAGTAGAGTTTTGATTCGTTATCTTGCAGATCGACTCCATTCGTTCTCTCTGTTGCTTTCTTAGCATGCGTTTAACGCCTGACAAAGTGTTGTATGTACTACCATCGTATGTCTGGGATTTTACAACATACGTTTCTTATATATCCTTACATTACTGTATTGTATACATTTATTGCAGATTGTGTTAGCACCATTTAATTTTTATTAGAACTCGTCTTTGGTTATCCTTGCTTTCCATTCCATGCCACAATTTAATTCATCAGCACTGTATTCCGTGTTGTGTATGTATGCGCAAATGTTCGTGCATGCATATGCTCTCGAGTGCGGCGGGTGGATTGGCGGGTTGTATATCATACTCAGCTGGAGAGTGCGATGAGCGTCCAAACCCTGCTGAGCTGCCGCACTACAAATTTTTTTTAGGTGCTACTAACGACAAATTACTATTGCATTCTCTTCTGAAAATAAGTTCAAATTGCAAGAAATGACTCATTTTTGTGGAGCCTGAAACGCGAAAAAGGGAGGGAAATGCGAGATGCACAGGTCCCCCCCCCCCCCCCCTTTTTTTTTTTTTTGCGCTTCAAGCTCCGCCAGAATAAGAAAACTCTACCAACCAGCTCAGGAAACTGCTCAAAGAAATAAGTTTGCGGTGGTTTTTGTTTGATTCACGGTAGTCTGTATTGTGTGACCTAGCTGTGTTTCACTGAGCACTAGGTGGTTAGTTGTAGTGATTTCTGTTTTTTTTTTTTTTAATGATGTAAAAAGGAACAGTCGATGCCACTTTCAGGCACTAGCTTATGCTTCATGCCTATGTGGGTAAAAAAAAAAGCACAATATTAAAAGAAATCACACGCTATGTGCACGTGCTAAAAATCACGTGCTATGTTGCAGCGTAATGTATACCACAAGCTTTGTTAAGATAAACGTTTTGACGCCTAATGTATATCAAACAATATTTCATACGGTATCCTGGACCGGTATCCGGATTTGGCCTTCAAGAATAATCATTCCGCTTTGAGGTCAATATCTGAAGAGTAATGTCACCATTAGATTAGGCACTCCTCCTTTCCGGCACAAACGTACCTCTGTTTTCTTTACACACAGGTAAAAAGAACCTCTATGACGCTACGATGCCATCTTTCAAACATGGTACACTTC